>NC_133843.1:10000-333928 GCF_047830755.1 Zonotrichia albicollis
ATTAGGCTTGATTGGTGTCAGCTGGGGGTGCTGATTAGGCTTGATTGGTGTCAGCTGGGGGTCCTGATTAGGAGAGGGTGGGGTTCCTATATAATGTATATAGTAAAAAGAATAAAAACTATATGTCCGGTGCAGCAGTAGAAAATTTCAGGCTCCCGGGGAATAAAGGGTTTGTTTTGTATTTTTAAATTTTTTATTTTTTTCCTTTACTCCCCGGGAGCCTGAAAGTTTCTACTGCTGCTTTTTTAAACTAAAGCTAGAAAGGAAAACAAAGTTAGAGAGAGAGAGAGAGAGAGAAAAGAGAGAGAGAGAGAGAGAGAAAAGAGAGAGAGAGAGAGAGAGAGAGAGAGAGAGAAAAGAGAGAGAGAAGTAAAGGCTGAAAAAAATAGAGAGAAGGAAAAAGAGTGAAAAGAAGAGGAAGAGACAGGGAAAAAAAAGACAGAGGGAAACAGAGAGAAAAGAAGACAGAGAAAAAAACAGAGAGAAAAAGAAGAGAGGGAGATAGAGAAGAAAAGACAGAGAGACAGAAAGAGAAAAGAAAACAGAGAGAGAAACCAAGACAGAGAGAAAAGAAAAGGAGGGTGGGAAAAAGGAAAGACAGGACTTGGAGGGAAAAGAAAGTGGTTAGGATTAGAAAATTCAGGGCAGAGTGAAAAATGAAAAGACTGAGAGCAAAAAAGACAAACTAAGGAAAAGGAGAACACAGAGAAACAGAAGCAAGAAGAGCGAGGGTGAAAGTTACAAAGAAAAAGAAATAAGGTGCAAAGTATAGACAAGAGAGAAAAATACATACAGTTAGACAGAAATAGTGAAATGGACAAATAAAAGGAAGCAGATGGAAACAGAGTTACAGAAGCAGAGACACAGTGTCACAAAGAGTGAGAAACAGAAACAAAGGGTTAGAGACAGATGGAAGTTAAGTTAGAAATAGAAAAGGAAAGTGAGGAGCAAAAGGAAGAAATACAGAGGAAAGAAATTACAAAACCGCACCCAAAAAAGACAGGAGCCGCGGTGGGGGTAGGGAAGGGCAGGGGGTATCTTGATTAGGGGTGATTCAACTTTATTAAATGCATGTTTTTATTTAGACATCAGCAAAATACATAGAAACAGTGTATACAAACGCAAGTGCATATACAATCCATAGACACACTGGTAAAAGTCAAACTTACATATGGAGCAATACAGAGCAGTACAGAGCAATACACATATCAACACAAAGTGATAACCTTTTTCTATTTTCATTACATGTTGAGTTATTGTTACAAGAAACCCAAAACAACAAAAGCACACAAAAACCACCATTCATCTACCATAACCTCTCCCTTCAGATTACACACAAACTCACCATCCCTCTCATCACAACTGCTAAATTACACCCCAGCAATCATTGGTCCTCGGGAACGTGGTTCCCGGGAACCTCCAAAAAATCCTCCTGCCTGACAAAAACCCCGGTCCCTGGATGGTCCGTGCCCAAACTTTGGCGATGAACGTCGCCTCGCAGACCGACCGGGACCGAGGAAAAAAAAACCCAGCCGGGGGGGAAAAAAAAAAAAAACCCGGCTGGGGATTTTTTATTCTAAATTTTAAAATGAGATGAAAAACCTGAAAAGCAAAAGTCATACACACAAGGGTAAAACCAGTCAGCGTGCGCTCACACACGCAGAGACAAGCGGACTCAGACAGACACATTCACATGCTCTCACGCACGCTCACACGCTCGCTGCGGCCCTTACCCGAGACGCTGAAGAACGTGCTTCAATGCATCTTCTGGCTGCCGCTCCTTGACGTCAAATGGTAGATTCCGGGGAAATCGGTAGCCTCGGGGACCTGTGAGACAACAGGAAGGGGTCAACGAGTGTCTATCTGACAGCTAGGACTTGTCCCCGCACTGGCCCAATAAATTTTCTACCCAAAATCCCACAAAACACAGATGAATGGTACAGTTTTTATAACTCTTCCACCTAACTGTGACTACGGGCCAGGGCAGGGCAGTTCCAATCATAATTGGTACAATGTAAGTACACACATTATAAGCTGATGCATACAGTGCAAGTGTACATAGAGTGTAAGTACACACAATATAAGGTGACACGCTTACAACATAGACCAGAACTGTTCTGCACTGCCTGCCTGAAAGCTGCCATCAAAAGTAGAGCCTCTCCCTTTAGCTGTCCTAAGAGGCCCTTGGAGAAGATTGCTTTTCCCTCTGCTAATTTTTACATCTGCCCCAAGATCTCCCAACCTGCTACTCTCCCATCATCCCATCTCCAAGCCCTGGCCCCCAACTTATCGTTTGGATGATTGGTGATGTGGATCCATGTTGCACCTGAAATGAGTCTGCCTTGGAACGCCTCGTGATGGCCTGTTAGCTTCTTGGTTAGCTACAATAAAGAAAACCAAAACCAAAGTATGAGTCCAGAGTTATGTGGGCCAAATCCCAGCAAGTCAGCTACTTGCCCTCTCCTGAGTGTGCCTGGCTGCTTTAGGCTCCAGCTTCACCCTGATTCCAAGGCTGTGGCCTTTATTAGCAGTGGCACCTGGGTTAGAGAAAGGCAAAGTTGGATAGCATTCCTATGAGTGCAGTAGATAACCTTGTGTGCTGTAGGACATGGGAATACCTCTGCTAGGCTTCTGAGAAGCCTTGGGGGGGGGGTCCTCAAATAAACATCCTTTTTCACCCTGCTACCTTCAAACCTCCCCCCACCCACAATAATTCCTAACTGTATGCCTGCTCACATTCCCTCTCCTAATCACAATCCTCAACTCACCTGATGCCTCAATCTCAGACATCATCCTTGACACTGGGCGGATCCCTCTTGTGACATGATGAATCTGCTGAAAAAAGTGTTGTACTTGACACAACCAGGAATCTCTGGATGCTGCGCTCCTCCTAAAAAAAAATACAAAACAAAACAAGAACAAAACCAGAAATTACAAATGCACTTTACCACCCCTAAACACAAAAGCCAAAATCATGAGTCTAAATACTCCCTGTATTCCATGCTGTTTACTTCACAGAATCTTCAAAGCCTCTATGCTTTAGATGCCCAGAAACACCTGCTGGAAAGAAGTTGAGATGAGCTGAAAGAGCCTCTTCACTGAAATGAGAGGAGAGTTCTTACCCCAGCACATCCCAGAGAGGGAATGAAGCCCCACAGCCAAGGCTGGGGTTAATATACCCCTGATTGTGCCCGCCTCTCGTTCCCATGGCACCCATGAAAAGGGAGGGGGCAAATCCCACCGAGTATAAAAGCCCTCAGAGCAGCTGCAGCTGTTTGGCCTCTCTGACTCAAATTCAAGGGGAGTAAAGTGCTTGTTATAGAAGAAAGCTCTTCAGAAAAATAACAGCGCTTTCTTTTTTGTAGCAACTGCTTGGAGCAAAAGGGCAGCAAACTGGTAAGAAATAAAACTTTCTGTTTAGGCAGCATAACTAGATAGATTGGGTAATTTGCTGTTAACTTAGGTAATTATTCCTTAGTGGCTACTAAGTAGTATTTCCCATGTGACTAAGCTGGGTGGAGAAGAATACTAATGGTATGAATAGTCTAAGTCTCCTTGGGACCTCTAATTTAGGCTATCTACATTATAAGGAAAAATAAGAAAAATAAAAGCCTCCCAGGCAGTGTAAGGGTTAAGGGCATGTGAGGCTCATCCTTCTCTGAGATACTTGGTCCTACAGCATAGAAAGAAGTGCCCTGAAATGTAGTTTTAAACCCTTAAGATGCTGAAAAAGGCAGAGCTCCTTCCAGTGAACTCCTTAAAAAGAGGAAATGGGGCAGTTACCTCTACTGAAGCTAATACAATGGCAAATAAATAGTTTCTGCCCTTTAATTTGCTCTCCTTAAATATTGGGAAAAGAGGGGCTTTCCACACTTTAAATCTCTCCAGTGATGAAAAAAGAAGGATTTTTCCCTCAGTTCAAACCCTTAGGATGGAGGGATAGCTGGCCTTCTCCCTCAATTTGGGCCTCAGGACAACAAAAAGGGGTGGCTACCCTTAATTCAAACCCATAAGAAACATTGTCAAGATTTTCCCCTTCTTTTTAAACTGCCAAATAATAGACAATGAGGACTCCCTGTCAATTAACACCCCTAACAGCATAGAAAAGGCAGGGATTCTTTCAACTGAGACCATTAAAATTGCAGGGGAATTCAAGTCCCTACCAGTTTGAACACAAAAACTAATGGAAAATGAAGCTTTTTCCCTTTTTTATAAACTCTTTTTCTCCTAATAACCCCTCTCCTTTCTGGGAGTGCTCTGGAGGGTCTGGGGGCTTTGGAGAGGGACTGACACTGTCAAAGGGGAAAGTTGAAAGCCCTCTCCTGGAACCCCACTTGCTGCCTGGCCTGCTCAGTTGCTGGCCCTTGGCCAAAAGGGCTCTTCCCTTGGCGTTTTCTCAAAGTGATGCTCAGTGCCCAGGTGGGTCTGGCTGTTTCCTAGTCCGTGCTGGATGCTCCGACCGTCCCCGTTAGTCCCTCTGGCCTAGCAGCTCCCTGTGCAGGTGTGCCCAGGCAACCCTCTGAAAGCAGCTTGTCACACGGGGGCCTGCTAGACCTTGGAGTGGGGGCTGAGGTGAAGAAAGGTCCTGTGAGGAGCTCTTTCCCCTATACAGCCCTTTGTCTGCCCCTTAAACCATGGGGTGCCAGGCTTTCCTTTCTAAGGAAATTAACAGCCTTTCCTCTCTGTGTGCCCATGGCAGAAACTGCAATTCGGCCTCCAAAACTGCAGAGAACAATTTCTCGCAGTCCGCAGCTGCCAACACCAAGAACTCTTGCTGCCCTCGGAGTGCCACGTGCCTCCTGCGGATGGACGTCGACACGCAGCAGGGGTGAGTTTGGTTTTACAGGGAAGAGGGCCAGCACAGGATTTCTCCAGGAGCAAAGCTGCCCCCACCGAGAACTCGGGCTGCTCTGGCAGTGCCAAGGACCTCCTGCAAACTGGCATCAGCAAACTCAGGGGGTGAGTTTTTCTGTGCAGAAATTCTCCCAGACCAAAGCTGAGAGCATCTAACCCTGACCACAACAACTTAGCTGGGTCTAAAACTTACAACCTTTGGACTGGCAGTGTGGGACCCGACCTGCTGTGCCACCGCTGACCCCTTTCTAAAGCATTCCACTGCAGTCCTAAAACTCTGCCTTTTCAGAGGGTGTTTCCTCTGACCCTGACCATAATCTTCAAAATATTCTAGGGAATCACAGAATGGCTTTGAAAAAGCCCCAACAATACCCTAAAAAGTCCCAGAGAAGTCCCTTCCAAAATCCCCTAAATACCTTTAAAAGTCCTGGGAAAAAAACTCAAAAAGACGTGCTCAGTCTCCAAACTCTACCTGTTGCTCTCTAGCCGCAGTGGGTCTGTTGTTCTCTGAGGGTTCTGTCATTGTCCTGGTGTGTGAGGGTTGCTCTCTGGTCTCGCTGTTAGGGTTGCTGTGTTGTGCTGCTGTTGGGGGAAAAGGCTGTTTTTAGGGGAGCTGGTTAGGCTGAGGTTAGGGCTGGGGTGAGGGGGTGGTACAGCTGTATCCTGTACCCCTGATCTCCACTGGACTGTCCAGCCCTCAAGGCCTCTCCCTTTACCCCTCAACCGGTCCCTCTGCCCCGCAGCCCTCAGCTCCTGTGTACCTTGAAATTGGGTTTCCTATTATTTTGAAACTAGGTTGTTCTGGTATTTTGAAATGCAGTTTTTTATAGGCTGGTTTGTTCGATATTTTTGTAGGCCAAGTTTTTAGTATTTTTTTTTGGCTGGGAGTTTGGTATTTTTGTAGGCTGGGATTTTACCATTGTTGTAAACTGTGGGTTTGTTATTTGAAAACCTGTTATTGGCAGGGGTTTGGTGCACCAAAGTTCAGTGTCCTGGTTTCATTCAGCTTCTTCCACTACAACTAACATAGCAGGGGATCTATTAAATTGCAGGATATACTATATGACGCTTCCTGAAATAGATACAAATTCCAGCTGCAGCAAAGCCCACCACCACATTTATTATAAAACCCAGCCTATAACCTAAAAAAACAAAAAAAAAATCTCCAATATATTTTACTGTTTTTATATTTACATTCTATAGTTATATATCTTTGTTTATATATATAATAGACTATAATTTATATGTTATGTTACAATAATATACAATATATTATAGTTTTATGTATTTATCTATTTGATTTCTATATTTCTGTTTACCACTATAATTTTATATTTATTTTTAAATGTATATTTATTTTTATTTTCATCGACATATTAGACCATATAAATTCATTAACCCGACACATCAGAGCCATAAAAATACTGTACCTTTGTCAGCACCGGTACGCAGCACACGCTCATCCCATCGCAGCACATCAAAACAAAACCTATTTCTATTACTAACAGAACAAACATCCCACACCATTGAACCCTAATAAAAACTCAAATAAACCTAACCGTAAATAACTTTTCTACTGCTGCTTTTTTAAACTAAAGCTAGAAAGGAAAACAAAGTTAGAAAGAGAGAGAGAAAATGTATCTTAAACACCCCGCAGAACCCTAAAAATAGCCTCCGAATACACTCCAAATGCCCTACTTTTAAAAAACACCTAAAACACCCGTAAAAATCCCCCAAGAACCTTTAAAAATCCTTAAATAATCCTAAAAGAGCGTTAAAATTAACCCTAACTGTTAAAAATACCGATAAAAACTAACCCTAATCCAAGATGGCGGCGCCCGTGCCGACACGTGGTTTCCGGCAAGATGGCGGCGCCCATGCAGACACGTGTTTCCGGCAAGATGGCGGCGCCCATACCGACACGTGGAGTCCGGCAAGATGGCGGCGCCCATACCGACACGTGGTTTCCGGCAAGATGGCGGCGCCCATGCCGACACGTGGTTTCCGGCAAGATGGCGGCCCCCATGACCAGATGTTTTTTCTCGATTTTTGCCGGGATTTTTGCACTTTCCGCGGGTCCCCGGGGGCCGGAATGATATTCCGGTTCGGGTGAGGCCGGCGGCGTCGCGGGGAGGGGCATCTAAGGCGTCGGGGTAGCCTCTGGGCTCGGATAGATGGCGGCGCCCATGCCGACACGTGGTTTCCGGCAAGATGGCGGCCCCCATGACCGGATCTTTTTTCTCGATTTTTGCCGGGATTTTTGCGCTTTCCGCGGGTCCCCGGGGGCCGGAATGATATTCCGGTTCGCGTGAGGCCGGCGGCGTCGCGGGGAGGGGCATCTAAGGCGTCGGGGTAGCCTCAGGGCTCGGATAGATGGCGGCGCTGATGAAGACACGTGGTTTCCGGCAAGATGGCGGCGCCCGTGCCGACACGTGGATTCCGGCAAGATGGCGGCGCCCATTCCGACACGTGGAGTCCGGCAAGATGGCGGCGCCCATACCGACACGTGGTTTCCGGCAAGATGGCGGCCCCCATGACCAGATGTTTTTTCTCGATTTTTGCCAGGATTTTTGCGCTTTCCGCGGGTCCCCGGGGGCCGGAATGATATTCCGGTTCGGGTGAGGCCGGCGGCGTCGCGGGGAGGGGCATCTAAGGCGTCGGGGTAGCCTCTGGGCTCGGATAGATGGCGGCGCCCATGCCGACACGTGGTTTCCGGCAAGATGGCGGCCCCCATGACCGGATATTTTTTCTCGATTTTTGCAGGGATTTTTGCACTTTCCGCGGGTCCCCGGGGGCCGGAATGAAATTCCGGTTCGCGTGAGGCCGGCGGCGTCGCGGGGAGGGGCATCTAAGGCGTCGGGGCGGCCTCTGGCCGCCGCGGCCCGGCGACGAAAGGTCGGTGCCCGGGGGCGGGGGCACGGCGACGGGGGGCGGGGGCACGGCGACGGGGGGCGATGCCGGGGGCGGTGCCCGGGGTTTGGGGCTCGGGTAGGGTTGGGGCGGCGCCCGGGGACCGCGGCGCCCAGGGGAGGGGTGGTGTCGGGGGTGGCCGACGGGGGGCGGTGCCTAGGGGCGGCTAGGGCCAGGTCGGCGCGGGCTTGGCTAAGGGCAGTGCTGCGGTTTGGGGGGTGGGACCTAGGGGCGGGGCTTGGTGACGGGGTGGGTGCCTGGGTATAGGGGTGGTGTCTAGTGGTAGGCGAGACTGATTAGGCTTGATTGGTGTCCGCTGGAGGTCCTGATTAGGAGAGGGTGGGGTTCCTATCTAGTGTATATAGTAAAAAGAAAAAAAACTATATGTCCGGTGCAGCAGTAGAAAATTTCAGGCTCCCGGGGAGTAAAGGGTTTGTTTTGTATTTTTCAATTTTTTATTTTTTTCCTTTAGTCCCAGGGAGCCTGAAAGTTTCTACTGCTGCATTTTTAAACTAAAGCTAGAAAGGAAAACAAAGTTAGAAAGAGAGAGAGAAAATGTATCTTAAACACCCCACAGAACCCTAAAAATAGCCTCCGAATACACTCCAAATGCCCTACTTTTAAAAAACATCTAAAACACCCGTAAAAATCCCCCAAGAACCTTTAAAAAAATCCTTAAATAATCCTAAAAGAGCTTTAAAATTAACCCTAACTATTAAAATTACCGATTAAAATTAACCCTAATCCAAGATGGCGGCGCCCATGCTGACACGTGGTTTCCGGCAAGATGGCGGCGCCCATGCCGACACGTGGATTCCGCCAAGATGGCGGCGCCCCTGCCGACACGTGGTTTTTGGCAAGATGGCGGCGCCTGTGCAGACACGTGAATTCCGGCAAGATGGCAGCGCCCATGCAGACACGTGGTTTCCGGCAAGATGGCGGCGCTCATGCCGACACGTGGATTCCGTCAAGATGGCGGCGCCCATGCCGACACGTGGTTTTTGGCAAGATGGCGGCGCCCATGCCGACACGTGGTTTCCGGCAAGATGGCGGTGCCCAGGCGATCACGTGGTTTTGGGCAAGATGGCGGCGCCCATGCCGACACGTGGTTTCCGGCAAGATGGCGGCCCCCATGCCGACACGTAGATTCCGGCAACATGGCACCTGTTACGACAGTCGCGCTTTACGGCAGTTTTACGACAGTCGCGCTTTACGGCACCTTTTACGACAGTCGCGCTTTACGGCCGATTTTACGACAGTCGCGCTTTACGGTCGATTTTACGACAGTCGCGCTTTACGGCACCTTTTACGACAGTCGCGCTTTACGGCAGTTTTACGACAGTCGCGCTTTACGGCAGTTTTACGACAGTCGCGCTTAACGGCAGCTTTAACGACAGTCGCTCTTTACGGCACCTTTTACGACAGTCGCGCTTTACGGCCGATTTTACGACAGTCGCGCTTTACGGCAGTTTTACGACAGTCGCGCTTTACGGCACCTTTTACGACAGTCGCGCTTTACGGCCGATTTTACGACAGTCGCGCTTTACGGCAGTTTTACGACAGTCGCGCTTTACGGCACCTTTTACGACAGTCGCGCTTTACGGCAGTTTTACGACAGTCGCGCTTTACGGCCGGTTTTACGACAGTCGCGCTTTTCGGCACCTTTTACGACAGTCGCGCTTTACGGCCGATTTTACGGCAGTCGCGCTTTACGGCAGTTTTACGACAGTCGCGCTTTACGGCACCTTTTACGACAGTCGCGCTTTACGGCACCTTTTACGACAGTCGCGCTTTACGGCCGATTTTACGACAGTCGCGCTTTACGGCACCTTTTACGACAGTCGCGCTTTACCGCACCTTTTACGACAGTCGCGCTTTACGGCCGGTTTTACGACAGCCGCGCTTTACGGCCGATTTTACGACAGTCGCGCTTTACGGCCGATTTTACGACAGTCGCGCTTTACGGCAGTTTTACGACAGTCGCGCTTTACGGCCGATTTTACGACAGTCGCGCTTTACGGCACCTTTTACGACAGTCGCGCTTTACGGCACCTTTTACGACAGTCGCGCTTTACGGCACCTTTTACGACAGTCGCGCTTTACGGCCGATTTTACGACAGTCGCGCTTTACGGCAGTTTTACGACAGTCGCGCTTTACGGCACCTTTTACGACAGTCGCGCTTTACGGCAGTTTTACGACAGTCGCGCTTTACGGCACCTTTTACGACAGTCGCGCTTTACGGCCGATTTTACGACAGTCGCGCTTTACGGCAGTTTTACGACATTCGCGCTTTACGGCCGGTTTTACGACAGTCGCGCTTTTCGGCACCTTTTACGACAGTCGCGCTTTACGGCCGATTTTACGACAGTCGCGCTTTACGGCAGTTTTACGACAGTCGCGCTTTACGGCACCTTTTACGACAGTCGCGCTTTACGGCCGATTTTACGACAGTCGCGCTTTACGGCAGTTTTACGACAGTGCTGCTTTACGGCACCTTTTACGACAGTCGCGCTTTACGGCACCTTTTACGACAGTCGCGCTTTACGGCCGATTTTACGACAGTCGCGCTTTACGGCACCTTTTACGACAGTCGCGCTTTACGGCAGTTTTACGACAGTCGCGCTTTACGGCAGTTTTACGACAGTCGCGCTTTACGGCCGATTTTACGACAGTCGCGCTTTACGGCACCTTTTACGACAGTCGCGCTTTACGGCCGATTTTACGACAGTCGCGCTTTACGGCACCTTTTACGACAGTCGCGCTTTACGGCCGATTTTACGACAGTCGCGCTTTACGGCCGATTTTACGACAGTCGCGCTTTACGGCACCTTTTACGACAGTCGCGCTTTACGGCACCTTTTACGACAGTCGCGCTTTACGGCACCTTTTACGACAGTCGCGCTTTACGGCAGTTTTACGACAGTCGCGCTTTACGGCAGTTTTACGACAGTCGCGCTTTACGGCCGATTTTACGACAGTCGCGCTTTACGGCAGTTTTACGACAGTCGCGCTTTACGGCCGATTTTACGACAGTCGCGCTTTACGGCCGATTTTACGACAGTCGCGCTTTACGGCACCTTTTACGACAGTCGCGCTTTACGGCAGTTTTACGACAGTCGCGCTTTACGGCACCTTTTACGACAGTCGCGCTTTACGGCCGATTTTACGACAGTCGCGCTTTACGGCAGTTTTACGACATTCGCGCTTTACGGCCGGTTTTACGACAGTCGCGCTTTTCGGCACCTTTTACGACAGTCGCGCTTTACGGCCGATTTTACGACAGTCGCGCTTTACGGCCGATTTTACGACAGTCGCGCTTTACGGCACCTTTTACGACAGTCGCGCTTTACGGCACCTTTTACGACAGTCGCGCTTTACGGCCGATTTTACGACAGTCGCGCTTTACGGCACCTTTTACGACAGTCGCGCTTTACGGCCGATTTTACGACAGTCGCGCTTTACGGCACCTTTTACGACAGTCGCGCTTTACGGCACCTTTTACGACAGTCGCGCTTTACGGCCGATTTTACGACAGTCGCGCTTTACGGCACCTTTTACGACAGTCGCGCTTTACGGCCGATTTTACGACAGGCGCGCTTTACGGCCGATTTTACGACAGTCGCGCTTTACGGCACCTTTTACGACAGTCGCGCTTTACGGCCGATTTTACGACAGGCGCGCTTTACGGCCGATTTTACGACAGTCGCGCTTTACGGCACCTTTTACGACAGTCGCGCTTTACGGCCGATTTTACGACAGTCGCGCTTTACGGCCGATTTTACGACAGTCGCGCTTTACGGCACCTTTTACGACAGTCGCGCTTTACGGCCGATTTTACGACAGTCGCGCTTTGCGGCAGTTTTACGACAGTCGCGCTTTACGGCCGCTTTTACGACAGTCGCGCTTTACGGCCGATTTTACGACAGTCGCGCTTTACGGCACCTTTTACGACAGTCGCGCTTTACGGCCGATTTTACGACAGTCGCGCTTTACGGCACCTTTTACGACA
Source organism: Zonotrichia albicollis (assembly GCF_047830755.1). Classification (NCBI taxonomy): domain Eukaryota; kingdom Metazoa; phylum Chordata; class Aves; order Passeriformes; family Passerellidae; genus Zonotrichia; species Zonotrichia albicollis. The sequence continues at coordinate 21,775 of NC_133843.1, forward strand.
GTCGCGCTTTACGGCACCTTTTACGACAGTCGCGCTTTACGGCCGATTTTACGACAGTCGCGCTTTACGGCAGTTTTACGACAGTCGCGCTTTACGGCAGTTTTACGACAGTCGCGCTTTACGGCAGTTTTACGACAGTCGCGCTTTACGGCAGTTTTACGACAGTCGCGCTTTACGGCACCTTTTACGACAGTCGCGCTTTACGGCACCTTTTACGACAGTCGCGCTTTACGGCCGATTTTACGACAGTCGCGCTTTACGGCATTTTTTACGACAGTCGCGCTTTACGGCACCTTTTACGACAGTCGCGCTTTACGGCACCTTTTACGACAGTCGCGCTTTACGGCACCTTTAACGACAGTCGCGCTTTACGGCCGATTTTGCGACAGTCGCGCTTTACGGCACCTTTTACGACAGTCGCGCTTTACGGCAGTTTTACGACAGTCGCGCTTTACGGCCGATTTTACGACAGTCGCGCTTTACGGCATTTTTTACGACAGTCGCGCTTTACGGCCGATTTTACGACAGTCGCGCTTTACGGCACCTTTTACGACAGTCGCGCTTTACGGCAGTTTTACGACAGTCGCGCTTTACGGCCGATTTTACGACAGTCGCGCTTTACGGCACCTTTTACGACAGTCGCGCTTTACGGCAGTTTTACGACAGTCGCGCTTTACGGCACCTTTTACGACAGTCGCGCTTTACGGCCGATTTTACGACAGTCGCGCTTTACGGCCGATTTTACGACAGTCGCGCTTTACGGCACCTTTACGACAGTCGCGCTTTACGGCCGATTTTACGACAGTCGCGCTTTACGGCCGATTTTACGACAGTCGCACTTTACGGCACCTTTTACGACAGTCGCGCTTTACGGCCGATTTTACGACAGTCGCGCTTTACGGCAGATTTTACGACAGTCGCGCTTTACGGCAGTTTTACGACAGTCGCGCTTTACGGCACCTTTTACGACAGTCGCGCTTTACGGCCGATTTTACGACAGTCGCGCTTTACGGCCGATTTTACGACAGTCGCGCTTTACGGCCGATTTTACGACAGTCGCGCTTTACGGCAGTTTTACGACAGTCGCGCTTTACGGCCGATTTTACGACAGTCGCGCTTTACGGCAGTTTTACGACAGTCGCGCTTTACGGCACCTTTTACGACGGTCGCGCTTTACGGCCGATTTTACGACAGTCGCGCTTTACGGCAGATTTTACGACAGTCGCGCTTTACGGCAGTTTTACGACAGTCGCGCTTTACGGCCGATTTTACGACAGTCGCGCTTTACGGCACCTTTTACGACAGTCGCGCTTTACGGCCGATTTTACGACAGTCGCGCTTTACGGCCGATTTTACGACAGTCGCGCTTTACGGCACCTTTTACGACAGTCGCGCTTTACGGCAGTTTTACGACAGTCGCGCTTTACGGCACCTTTTACGACAGTCGCGCTTTACGGCCGATTTTACGACAGTCGCGCTTTACGGCACCTTTTACGACAGTCGCGCTTTACGGCCGATTTTACGACAGTCGCGCTTTACGGCACCTTTTACGACAGTCGCGCTTTACGGCAGTTTTACGACAGTCGCGCTTTACGGCACCTTTTACGACAGTCGCGCTTTACGGCCGATTTTACGACAGTCGCGCTTTACGGCAGATTTTACGACAGTCGCGCTTTACGGCACCTTTTACGACAGTCGCGCTTTACGGCCGATTTTACGACAGTCGCGCTTTACGGCAGATTTTACGACAGTCGCGCTTTACGGCAGTTTTACGACAGTCGCGCTTTACGGCCGATTTTACGACAGTCGCGCTTTACGGCACCTTTTACGACAGTCGCGCTTTACGGCCGATTTTACGACAGTCGCGCTTTACGGCAGTTTTACGACAGTCGCGCTTTACGGCACCTTTTACGACGGTCGCGCTTTACGGCCGATTTTACGACAGTCGCGCTTTACGGCAGATTTTACGACAGTCGCGCTTTACGGCAGTTTTACGACAGTCGCGCTTTACGGCACCTTTTACGACAGTCGCGCTTTACGGCACCTTTTACGACAGTCGCGCTTTACGGCCGATTTTACGACAGTCGCGCTTTACGGCCGATTTTACGACAGTCGCGCTTTACGGCACCTTTTACGACAGTCGCGCTTTACGGCAGTTTTACGACAGTCGCGCTTTACGGCACCTTTTACGACAGTCGCGCTTTACGGCCGATTTTACGACAGTCGCGCTTTACGGCACCTTTTACGACAGTCGCGCTTTACGGCCGATTTTACGACAGTCGCGCTTTACGGCCGATTTTACGACAGTCGCGCTTTACGGCAGTTTTACGACAGTCGCGCTTTACGGCCGATTTTACGACAGTCGCGCTTTACGGCAGTTTTACGACAGTCGCGCTTTACGGCAGTTTTACGACAGTCGCGCTTTACGGCACCTTTTACGACAGTCGCGCTTTACGGCCGATTTTACGACAGTCGCGCTTTACGGCCGATTTTACGACAGTCGCGCTTTACGGCCGATTTTGCGACAGTCGCGCTTTACGGCACCTTTTACGACAGTCGCGCTTTACGGCACCTTTTACGACAGTCGCGCTTTACGGCAGTTTTACGACAGTCGCGCTTTACGGCACCTTTTACGACAGTCGCGCTTTACGGCAGTTTTACGACAGTCGCGCTTTACGGCACCTTTTACGACAGTCGCGCTTTACGGCCGATTTTACGACAGTCGCGCTTTACGGCACCTTTTACGACAGTCGCGCTTTACGGCACCTTTTACGACAGTCGCGCTTTACGGCCGATTTTACGACAGTCGCGCTTTACGGCAGATTTTACGACAGTCGCGCTTTACGGCAGTTTTACGACAGTCGCGCTTTACGGCCGATTTTACGACAGTCGCGCTTTACGGCACCTTTTACGACAGTCGCGCTTTACGGCACCTTTTACGACAGTCGCGCTTTACGGCAGTTTTACGACAGTCGCGCTTTATGGCCGCTTTTACGACAGTCGCGCTTTACGGTCGATTTTACGACAGTCGCGCTTTACGGCACCTTTTACGACAGTCGCGCTTTACGGCAGTTTTACGACAGTCGCGCTTTACGGCACCTTTTACGACAGTCGCGCTTTACGGCCGATTTTACGACAGTCGCGCTTTACGGCCGATTTTACGACAGTCGCGCTTTACGGCACCTTTTACGACAGTCGCGCTTTACGGCAGTTTTACGACAGTCGCGCTTTACGGCACCTTTTACGACAGTCGCGCTTTACGGCAGTTTTACGACAGTCGCGCTTTACGGCACCTTTTACGACAGTCGCGCTTTACGGCACCTTTTACGACAGTCGCGCTTTACGGCAGTTTTACGACAGTCGCGCTTTACGGCCGATTTTACGACAGTCGCGCTTTACGGCACCTTTTACGACAGTCGCGCTTTACGGCAGTTTTACGACAGTCGCGCTTTACGGCACCTTTTACGACAGTCGCGCTTTACGGCCGATTTTACGACAGTCGCGCTTTACGGCCGATTTTACGACAGTCGCGCTTTACGGCACCTTTACGACAGTCGCGCTTTACGGCCGATTTTACGACAGTCGCGCTTTACGGCCGATTTTACGACAGTCGCGCTTTACGGCACCTTTTACGACAGTCGCGCTTTACGGCCGATTTTACGACAGTCGCGCTTTACGGCAGATTTTACGACAGTCGCGCTTTACGGCAGTTTTACGACAGTCGCGCTTTACGGCACCTTTTACGACAGTCGCGCTTTACGGCCGATTTTACGACAGTCGCGCTTTACGGCCGATTTTACGACAGTCGCGCTTTACGGCCGATTTTACGACAGTCGCGCTTTACGGCAGTTTTACGACAGTCGCGCTTTACGGCCGATTTTACGACAGTCGCGCTTTACGGCAGTTTTACGACAGTCGCGCTTTACGGCACCTTTTACGACGGTCGCGCTTTACGGCCGATTTTACGACAGTCGCGCTTTACGGCAGATTTTACGACAGTCGCGCTTTACGGCAGTTTTACGACAGTCGCGCTTTACGGCACCTTTTACGACAGTCGCGCTTTACGGCACCTTTTACGACAGTCGCGCTTTACGGCCGATTTTACGACAGTCGCGCTTTACGGCCGATTTTACGACAGTCGCGCTTTACGGCACCTTTTACGACAGTCGCGCTTTACGGCAGTTTTACGACAGTCGCGCTTTACGGCACCTTTTACGACAGTCGCGCTTTACGGCCGATTTTACGACAGTCGCGCTTTACGGCACCTTTTACGACAGTCGCGCTTTACGGCCGATTTTACGACAGTCGCGCTTTACGGCCGATTTTACGACAGTCGCGCTTTACGGCAGTTTTACGACAGTCGCGCTTTACGGCAGTTTTACGACAGTCGCGCTTTACGGCCGATTTTACGACAGTCGCGCTTTACGGCCGATTTTACGACAGTCGCGCTTTACGGCACCTTTTACGACAGTCGCGCTTTACGGCACCTTTTACGACAGTCGCGCTTTACGGCAGTTTTACGACAGTCGCGCTTTACGGCCGATTTTACGACAGTCGCGCTTTACGGCCGATTTTACGACAGTCGCGCTTTACGGCAGTTTTACGACAGTCGCGCTTTACGGCCGCTTTTACGACAGTCGCGCTTTACGGCCGATTTTACGACAGTCGCGCTTTACGGCACCTTTTACGACAGTCGCGCTTTACGGCCGATTTTACGACAGTCGCGCTTTACGGCCGATTTTACGACAGTCGCGCTTTACGGCAGTTTTACTACAGTCGCGCTTTACGGCCGCTTTTACGACAGTCGCGCTTTACGGCAGTTTTACGACAGTCGCGCTTTACGGCACCTTTTACGACAGTCGCGCTTTACGGCCGATTTTACGACAGTCGCGCTTTACGGCACCTTTTACGACAGTCGCGCTTTACGGCACCTTTTACGACAGTCGCGCTTTACGGCCGATTTTACGACAGTCGCGCTTTACGGCCGATTTTACGACAGTCGCGCTTTACGGCACCTTTTACGACAGTCGCGCTTTACGGCCGATTTTACGACAGTCGCGCTTTACGGCACCTTTTACGACAGTCGCGCTTTACGGCCGATTTTACGACAGTCGCGCTTTACGGCCGATTTTACGACAGTCGCGCTTTACGGCACCTTTTACGACAGTCGCGCTTTACGGCCGATTTTACGACAGTCGCGCTTTACGGCCGATTTTACGACAGTCGCGCTTTACGGCACCTTTTACGACAGTCGCGCTTTACGGCACCTTTTACGACAGTCGCGCTTTACGGCCGATTTTACGACAGTCGCGCTTTACGGCCGCTTTTACGACAGTCGCGCTTTACGGCCGATTTTGCGACAGTCGCGCTTTACGGCACCTTTTACGACAGTCGCGCTTTACGGCACCTTTTACGACAGTCGCGCTTTACGGCAGTTATACGACAGTCGCGCTTTACGGCAGTTTTACGACAGTCGCGCTTTACGGCACCTTTTACGACAGTCGCGCTTTACGGCAGTTTTACGACAGTCGCGCTTTACGGCACCTTTTACGACAGTCGCGCTTTACGGCCGATTTTACGACAGTCGCGCTTTACGGCAGTTTTTACGACAGTCGCGCTTTACGGCCGATTTTACGACAGTCGCGCTTTACGGCCGATTTTACGACAGTCGCGCTTTACGGCACCTTTTACGACAGTCGCGCTTTACGGCACCTTTTACGACAGTCGCGCTTTACGGCCGATTTTACGACAGTCGCGCTTTACGGCACCTTTTACGACAGTCGCGCTTTACGGCACCTTTTACGACAGTCGCGCTTTACGGCCGATTTTACGACAGTCGTGCTTTACGGCCGATTTTACGACAGTCGCGCTTTACGGCATTTTTTACGACAGTCGCGCTTTACGGCAGTTTTACGACAGTCGCGCTTTACGGCACCTTTTACGACAGTCGCGCTTTACGGCACCTTTTACGACAGTCGCGCTTTACGGCAGTTTTACGACAGTCGCGCTTTACGGCACCTTTTACGACAGTCGCGCTTTACGGCCGATTTTACGACAGTCGCGCTTTACGGCACCTTTTACGACAGTCGCGCTTTACGGCAGTTTTACGACAGTCGCGCTTTACGGCCGATTTTACGACAGTCGCGCTTTACGGCACCTTTTACGACAGTCGCGCTTTACGGCACCTTTTACGACAGTCGCGCTTTACGGCCGATTTTACGACAGTCGCGCTTTACGGCACCTTTTACGACAGTCGCGCTTTACGGCAGTTTTACGACAGTCGCGCTTTACGGCCGATTTTACGACAGTCGCGCTTTACGGCCGATTTTACGACAGTCGCGCTTTACGGCAGTTTTACGACAGTCGCGCTTTACGGCACCTTTTACGACAGTCGCGCTTTACGGCACCTTTTACGACAGTCGCGCTTTACGGCCGATTTTACGACAGTCGCGCTTTACGGCCGATTTTACGACAGTCGCGCTTTACGGCACCTTTTACGACAGTCGCGCTTTACGGCAGTTTTACGACAGTCGCGCTTTACGGCCGATTTTACGACAGTCGCGCTTTACGGCCGATTTTACGACAGTCGCGCTTTACGGCACCTTTTACGACAGTCGCGCTTTACGGCAGTTTTACGACAGTCGCGCTTTACGGCCGATTTTACGACAGTCGCGCTTTACGGCACCTTTTACGACAGTCGCGCTTTACGGCCGATTTTACGACAGTCGCGCTTTACGGCAGTTTTTACGACAGTCGCGCTTTACGGCCGATTTTACGACAGTCGCGCTTTACGGCCGATTTTACGACAGTCGCGCTTTACGGCCGATTTTACGACAGTCGCGCTTTACGGCAGTTTTACGACAGTCGCGCTTTACGGCCGATTTTACGACAGTCGCGCTTTACGGCAGTTTTACGACAGTCGCGCTTTACGGCCGATTTTACGACAGTCGCGCTTTACGGCCGATTTTGCGACAGTCGCGCTTTACGGCACCTTTTACGACAGTCGCGCTTTACGGCCGATTTTACGACAGTCGCGCTTTACGGCAGTTTTACGACAGTCGCGCTTTACGGCCGATTTTACGACAGTCGCGCTTTACGGCACCTTTTACGACAGTCGCGCTTTACGGCCGATTTTACGACAGTCGCGCTTTACGGCCGATTTTACGACAGTCGCGCTTTACGGCACCTTTTACGACAGTCGCGCTTTACGGCAGTTTTACGACAGTCGCGCTTTACGGCCGATTTTACGACAGTCGCGCTTTACGGCACCTTTTACGACAGTCGCGCTTCACGGCACCTTTTACGACAGTCGTGCTTTACGGCCGATTTTACGACAGTCGCGCTTTACGGCACCTTTTACGACAGTCGCGCTTTACGGCCGATTTTACGACAGTCGCGCTTTACGGCACCTTTTACGACAGTCGCGCTTTACGGCCGATTTTACGACAGTCGCGCTTTACGGCCGATTTTACGACAGTCGCGCTTTACGGCACCTTTTACGACAGTCGCGCTTTACGGCCGATTTTACGACAGTCGCGCTTTACGGCACCTTTTACGACAGTCGCGCTTTACGGCACCTTTTACGACAGTCGCGCTTTACAGCCGATTTTACGACAGTCGCGCTTTACGGCACCTTTTACGACAGTCGCGCTTTACGGCACCTTTTACGACAGTCGCGCTTTACGGCAGTTTTACGACAGTCGCGCTTTACGGCCGATTTTACGACAGTCGCGCTTTACGGCAGATTTTACGACAGTCGCGCTTTACGGCCGACTTTACGACAGTCGCGCTTTACGGCACCTTTTACGACAGTCGCGCTTTACGGCAGTTTTACGACAGTCGCGCTTTACGGCACCTTTTACGACAGTCGCGCTTTACGGCCGATTTTACGACAGTCGCGCTTTACGGCCGATTTTACGACAGTCGCGCTTTACGGCAGTTTTACGACAGTCGCGCTTTACGGCCGATTTTACGACAGTCGCGCTTTACGGCAGTTTTACGACAGTCGCGCTTTACGGCACCTTTTACGACAGTCGCGCTTTACGTCACCTTTTACGACAGTCGCGCTTTACGGCACCTTTTACGACAGTCGCGCTTTACGGCACTTTTTACGACAGTCGCGCTTTACGGCCGATTTTACGACAGTCGCGCTTTACGGCACCTTTTACGACAGTCGCGCTTTACGGCAGTTTTACGACAGTCGCGCTTTACGGCACCTTTTACGACAGTCGCGCTTTACGGCCGATTTTACGACAGTCGCGCTTTACGGCCGATTTTACGACAGTCGCGCGTTACGGCAGTTTTACGACAATCGCGCTTTACGGCACCTTTTACGACAGTCGCGCTTTACGGCCGATTTTACGACAGTCGCGCTTTACGGCACCTTTTACGACAGTCGCGCTTTACGGCCGATTTTACGACAGTCGCGCTTTACGGCAGTTTTACGACAGTCGCGCTTTACGGCACCTTTTACGACAGTCGCGCTTTACGGCCGATTTTACGACAGTCGCGCTTTACGGCCGATTTTACGACAGTCGCGCTTTACGGCAGTTTTACGACAATCGCGCTTTACGGCACCTTTTACGACAGTCGCGCTTTACGGCCGATTTTACGACAGTCGCGCTTTACGGCACCTTTTACGACAGTCGCGCTTTACGGCAGTTTTACGACAGTCGCGCTTTACGGCCGATTTTACGACAGTCGCGCTTTACGGCCGATTTTACGACAGTCGCGCTTTACGGCACCTTTTACGACAGTCGCGCTTTACGGCCGATTTTACGACAGTCGCGCTTTACGGCACCTTTTACGACAGTCGCGCTTTACGGCACCTTTTACGACAGTCGCGCTTTACGGCCGATTTTACGACAGTCGCGCTTTACGGCAGTTTTACGACAGTCGCGCTTTACGGCCGATTTTACGACAGTCGCGCTTTACGGCCGATTTTACGACAGTCGCGCTTTACGGCACCTTTTACGACAGTCGTGCTTTACGGCAGATTTTACGACAGTCGCGCTTTACGGCACCTTTTACGACAGTCGCGCTTTACGGCCGATTTTACGACAGTCGCGCTTTACGGCACCTTTTACGACAGTCGCGCTTTACGGCCGATTTTACGACAGTCGCGCTTTACGGCCGATTTTACGACAGTCGCGCTTTACGGCACCTTTTACGACAGTCGCGCTTTACGGCCGATTTTACGACAGTCGCGCTTTACGGCACCTTTTACGACAGTCGCGCTTTACGGCACCTTTTACGACAGTCGCGCTTTACGGCCGATTTTACGACAGTCGCGCTTTACGGCACCTTTTACGACAGTCGCGCTTTACGGCACCTTTTACGACAGTCGCGCTTTACGGCAGTTTTACGACAGTCGCGCTTTACGGCCGATTTTACGACAGTCGCGCTTTACGGCCGATTTTACGACAGTCGCGCTTTACGGCAGATTTTACGACAGTCGCGCTTTACGGCCGACTTTACGACAGTCGCGCTTTACGGCACCTTTTACGACAGTCGCGCTTTACGGCAGTTTTACGACAATCGCGCTTTACGGCACCTTTTACGACAGTCGCGCTTTACGGCCGATTTTACGACAGTCGCGCTTTACGGCACCTTTTACGACAGTCGCGCTTTACGGCCGATTTTACGACAGTCGCGCTTTACGGCACCTTTTACGACAGTCGCGCTTTACGGCACCTTTTACGACAGTCGCGCTTTACGGCAGTTTTACGACAGTCGCGCTTTACGGCCGATTTTACGACAGTCGCGCTTTACGGCACCTTTTACGACAGTCGCGCTTTACGGCACCTTTTACGACAGTCGCGCTTTACGGCAGTTTTACGACAGTCGCGCTTTACGGCACCTTTTACGACAGTCGCGCTTTACGGCACCTTTTACGACAGTCGCGCTTTACGGCAGTTTTACGACAGTCGCGCTTTACGGCCGATTTTACGACAGTCGCGCTTTACGGCACCTTTTACGACAGTCGCGCTTTACGGCCGATTTTACGACAGTCGCGCTTTACGGCACCTTTTACGACAGTCGCGCTTTACGGCCGATTTTACGACAGTCGCGCTTTACGGCCGATTTTACGACAGTCGCGCTTTACGGCAGTTTTACGACAGTCGCGCTTTACGGCCGATTTTACGACAGTCGCGCTTTACGGCAGTTTTACGACAGTCGCGCTTTACGGCACCTTTTACGACAGTCGCGCTTTACGGCCGATTTTACGACAGTCGCGCTTTACGGCACCTTTTACGACAGTCGCGCTTTACGGCACTTTTTACGACAGTCGCGCTTTACGGCCGATTTTACGACAGTCGCGCTTTACGGCACCTTTTACGACAGTCGCGCTTTACGGCAGTTTTACGACAGTCGCGCTTTACGGCACCTTTTACGACAGTCGCGCTTTACGGCCGATTTTACGACAGTCGCGCTTTACGGCAGTTTTACGACAGTCGCGCTTTACGGCACCTTTTACGACAGTCGCGCTTTACGGCCGATTTTACGACAGTCGCGCTTTCCGGCCGATTTTACGACAGTCGCGCGTTACGGCAGTTTTACGACAATCGCGCTTTACGGCACCTTTTACGACAGTCGCGCTTTACGGCCGATTTTACGACAGTCGCGCTTTACGGCACCTTTTACGACAGTCGCGCTTTACGGCACCTTTTACGACAGTCGCGCTTTACGGCAGTTTTACGACAGTCGCGCTTTACGGCACCTTTTACGACAGTCGCGCTTTACGGCCGATTTTACGACAGTCGCGCTTTACGGCACCTTTTACGACAGTCGCGCTTTACGGCCGATTTTACGACAGTCGCGCTTTACGGCACCTTTTACGACAGTCGCGCTTTACGGCAGTTTTACGACAGTCGCGCTTTACGGCAGATTTTACGACAGTCGCGCTTTACGGCACCTTTTACGACAGTCGCGCTTTACGGCCGATTTTACGACAGTCGCGCTTTACGGCAGTTTTACGACAGTCGCGCTTTACGGCCGACTTTACGACAGTCGCGCTTTACGGCCGATTTTACGACAGTCGCGCTTTACGGCACCTTTTACGACAGTCGCGCTTTACGGCACCTTTTACGACAGTCGCGCTTTACGGCCGTATTTACGACAGTCGCGGTTTACGGCACCTTTTACGACAGTCGCGCTTTACGGCCGTATTTACGGCAGTCGCGCTTTACGGCGCCTTTTACGACAGTCGCGCTTTACGGCACCTTTTACATCAGGTATTTCTTGCCCCTCTTGGGGTTTTTTCCCTGGGTTTTTTTCTGGGTTTTTTCTTGCCCCTCTTGTGGTTTTTTTCTGCATTTTTTCTTGCCGCTCTTGGGGCTTTTTCTGTTGGGTTTTTTTTTTCCTGTTTTGTTTTTCTTGGTTTTTTCTGGTCCGTCTTCGGTTTTATTTCTGGGATGTTTCTTGCCCATCTTGGGTTTTTTTGTATGATTTTTCTGGGTTTTTTGTTGATTTTTTCTTGCACATCTTGGGGTTCTCTTCTGGGATTTTTCTTGCACACCTTGGGGGTTTTTTCTGGGTTGTTCTTGCCTATCGTGGGGTTTTTCCTGGGATTTTTTTCTGGTTTTTTTTTTTTTTTTTGGCCCATCTTGTGTTTTCTTAGGTTTCATTTCTGGGTTTGCTCTTGCCCATCCTGAGGTTTGTTCCTGGGAGTGTTCTGGCTTTTTCTTGCCTATCTTGGGGTTTTTTACTGGGTGTTTTTGGGTCTTTTCTAGCCTATCTTGGGGTATTTTTCTGAGTTTTTACTTGACCAGGCCCAAGAAAAAAAAAAACAGCCGGGGGATGGGGGGGAAGGCGGCTGGGGGTTTTTTATTCTACATTTAACAAAGAGTTACAATACCTAAAAAGCCAAAGTCATATCCTGGGGAAATCAGCAGCCTTAGGGACCTGTGAGACGACAAGAAGGGTCAGTGAGTGGCTATCTGACAGCTAGGACTTGTCCCCACTCTGGACTGATAAATTTTCTACCCAAAATCCCATGGAAGACAGAGGAAGAGTAAAATTTCTATAACTGTTCTACCTAACTGTGACTACGTACCAGGGCAGGGCAGCTCCGATCATAAGTGGTACAATGTAAGTACACGCAATATAAGCTGATACATACAGTGCAAGTATACACAGAGTGTAAATACACATAATATAGGGTGACGCGCTTCCATACAGTGTAAGTACACACAGTATAAGCCAACATAGGTACATACAATGTAAGTACATACTGTACAAGCCAGCATAGGTACATACAATATGAGTACATACAATATAGGTCAATACAGGTACACATGATATAGGTACATACAATATAAGCCAGGACTGGAGATAACTCTCTGGAAGATGAATTCTTGAGCCCTATACCCTTTGAGAAAATAGAACCTACAGAACTACTGCAGTCACCTGAGGAGGGTGTAAGACGCTCCCTGTAGAAGTCCAAGACAATGGAAAAAAAGGCACCAGCAAAGCTGGTAGTGAGAAGGAAGATGCATGAGAACATCTTGTCCCTGTGAGACATTCCTGTCTCAAAGAGCAAAATTGTAAAGATGCCAGAATAAGGGATATCCAGAAAGGAATGTGATTAGAACGCGGCCTATATAGCACAGATGAGTGCCGATAAAGCATCGAGATGTAACAAAGGCCTATGACGTGGAAGACAATTGACACACACTACATACCACAGACAGGGACACCATAACATAGACACAGATGACATAACACAGAGACAAGTTGCAATTGATTGGCACTTTCCCCTTAGGGACCCGAGAGTCCTAGCACAAGACGAGCCAGAGGCCGATGAGGCCAAGGGAAAGGAAGCCCTATGACAACAGCATGTGATGATGAAATGTAACTCGTTAAAAGAAGTTAGTGCCAAAGCAGTTAAGAAGATGCTCGAGAGGCTCGGCAAGCCTAGAGAAGGAAGGGGACTGCTGGGTGACCACGGCTATAGCTCAGGACGTGAAGGCGAGCTCCTCGGGGGAAAGATCCGTGACAATGCTGAGTCGAGGAAGGCTGATAACGCAAAGTTCGCGACGCTGTGGAGAGGGGTCGGAACTGCCCTGCCCGGCAAAGGCTCTGGTGAGGCTGAGGAGAAACCCTCTCCCTTTACTTCCAGGGAGCCCGTCCCACTACAGACCTCTCCGCTAAGCTGACATCAGATTGCCTCCTGTGATAGTAAAGGCTTTTCCCCTTCTCCCAACCACTGGCCCCGACCCTTAGCTTTTGGAAGACGAGCGGACAAAAGCCATCGTCGGTCAGATATGGATGTTGAGATGTTCTCAATGTGTGTGCTTCGGTGCTGCCGCTTCCAAGCTGTGGCTACAAGCCTCCCCAGGGTACCTAAGGCTATTGGAATAAGAATCCCAATATAACCAGTTAGATGGTGCCTAGGCCAGTTCTGACCCTCGCTGCTGGGCCAAAGACAGCACTGTGGTGTTTTACCCCAGAGATACCTTGGCTGGCGGCAGAGTGCAGCGGGGCACAAGACAGGACTCCGTTCTCCTCAGGAGAGAGAGCTTCTGGCGATAGTGGAGAGAAAGAGAGTGGATTCTGCTAGAAGGTTGCCAGATGTTTATTCCATTGGTACAGAGATGTCTGCACTGGGCCACTGCTGCTAACAGAATGGAGGCCACATGGTCTCATTAACATTTTAAGCTCAGGACAGGGGAAGGGGAGGGGACAGGTGAGTCACCAACCAGGTGAAGGGGCAGGGTCTCAAGGGACTAGGGACACCTATCACACGACGCCTTGCTGGTATGTTAGCCTGATTAACAGGGCACACTCAGCGAGGGGCGAGGGGGAAGGGAGAAGGTAAAACAGGATATTGCAACACACCACAACATCAGGCAAAACAGAAAAGGTGACTATTGCCCTCAAAAAGAGTAATCCCCGGGAGTCCTCCGCACCCCTGCCCCAGCTCACCTCAAGTCTTGATTTGACTCCGGAGGCTGCCCAGAAGGTACCTGCAAAAAGAAAAGGGACATGCTTAGCATGCTGCTGCATAACATTCGCCTATGAGTCAGCCTGCCTAAACCCCAACTCACCTGCCCTCCTCTGTTCCTTGGTCATGCCTAGGGCAGTGACAGCACCTGCAAAGAAAAAAAGCAGAAAAGCTGCTGAGATACTGTGAAAACACAACCTCCCAACCCTGACAAGTATGCCACACCAATACCTTAAGCTTGAACCCACCTGGCACGGGCATGCTGGGCTAGGATAGATGACAAGCGGACCATCTAAAATAAAAAGAATAATACATACCTAGAGCTGCACCAAAAACTGAGACCTCAGCAATAACAACAGCTTTGGTTCCCTACTCAATGCTCACCTTGCCCACTCAGCCTTGACAGCTGCTCTTTGCCCTGACTTCCTAAAAATAAAGACAAAGAGCAGAGCTGTAACAGCCACCATTTATGCTTCCTCTGCAGAGACAAACAGTGACTAACCTGCATGGGGGAATCCCCTCACCCAGGATGGGTGGCTCTGCCCTGGATTTTATCCTTCTGCAACTAAAAGAAAGTTAGGATGAAAGTCAAAGGGCTGCAGGATAACTTATGGGCTCCAGATATCCTGTGTCCATCTCCAAATTCCATCTAGAGTCCACCTGCACCCCACATTACAAATTCCAAGCCCCTGAGATGCCTCCTATTGCACCAGGCTATGCAGCAGGGCAGAGCAGCTCTGGCACAAATGTGTGCTGACACCCATGACACAGGACAGACAGGACGTGACAAACAAATGGCACAATACACAGACAGAAATCCCTTTGTAAGAAAAATGGCTGCCAGGATTGAGAGAATGCAAAAGGAAATGACCGAGGTGAGACCGATGGTGAGCTGATGAGGCTCAGAGAACCCTGGTGGAAGATGATGTTAACTGAATCATCTCTTCCAAGAACTGCAAAGATTGATGCCTAGGAATCCTACAGTCAGAATCCTCTCCCTAACCTCACATTCTTACAAGTCCTAATCAGCCATAATGGATCCTGGCGGGGCATAGCTGTCCGTACAGCTCAGAACAAGACCTGACAAGACATCTGACTGGATGCTTCCTAAGAGAGATGCATTTCTGATGCCTGTCTGAGCTCTCCAGTCAAAAGTTCCATGGCATGGGTGCCAGGGCAAGGAATGCTGAGATCATGGATGCTAAGAATGGTGCGAAGGTTTCTGACAGGCCTCTCAAAAGGCTAAGGTAAAAGACATGAGATACACAAGCAACACATAATGCACGATAGACAAGTGACACAATACACACTGGGACTGCTCTGCCCTGCTGTACACCTCAGCACTGTGATCAAAAGTGAGACTTTGCATTTATGTGGCCTAAGCAGCCACTTTCTAGACACCCCCATCTCCAAAGCAGACTCAAAAACCCCTCCCGGTGGGTCCCTGCCCCACACCCCACTTTCATCCCCTCTGTGGGTCGTAGCCCTCAGACATCTGGGCATGCTGGTCCATGTCAGGTGCGAAAGAAGGCAGCCTCGACATCTGGGTATTTGCTGCTGGCACTGTTGTTCAACAACTTCCTGTTATTTCTTTGTCTGGTACATTAAAGAACACCAAATATCAATGCATGATCTCTGCAGCACATTGGCCAAAACGCAACAGTTCTGCTACTCACTGTTCTCCTAAGAATGCCCGGCTCCTGGTGCTGCACACTTCGGCCTCACTCAGAGGCTGACGCTGTTGTCGCGGGGTACGCCTGGGGTAAGAGGAGATGAGGTGATGTGGCATTGCTGAAACCTGAGTGGACCCTCGCTCCTCCCCCCTACTTCCCTGACTCACTGCAACTTCTCGGCCAGTACCAAAGGCTACACCCTGGCGACGCCTTTAACTAGGAAAAGGCAGAGGCTTCATCACAGAGTCCCGTGATACTTCCGCAGGGCTCAGGAGAGCAGCAAACCCAGTCCATTGGCCGGTCGGTGACCGGGGCTTGGCGTGCTCTGAGTGGATTGCCTAAAGCGCAGAAATAGGAACAGATACTTAGAGTTGCACCAGAAAGTGAGACTTGAGCAATAACAACTGCTTCTGTAAGCTACTCAATGCTCACCTTGCCCATCTCACCTTGACTGCTGATATCCAACTTTACTTCCTAAAAAGAAAAAGAACAGTGCTGTAACAGAGTCACACTTTACACTCACCCTGCAGAGACAAACAGTGACTGACCTGCTCTGGGGAACCTCCTCACCCGGCATGGGTGGATGCCCTGGATTTTATCCTCTGCATCTGAAAGTTAGGACAAAAGTCAAAGGGCTGCAGGATGACTTCACAGCTCCAAACATCTTGTGTCTATCTAGAAATATCATCTAGAGTCCAGTGACACCCCACAAACTGCAAGTCCCCGGGACTTGTCCTATTGCAGCAGACTATGTGGCAGGGCAGGACAGCTCTGGCACAAATGTGTGCAGATGCCCGTGACACAGAACGTGCCAAACAGGGGGACATTAAACACGACACATCATGCTTGTGGTGAGGGCCTCGAGGAGAGAAGGTAAAAGGGACCCCAAAGACACACTAGGTAACACAGCACACACGCTGGACAACACAACACAGACCAGAACTGTTCTGCACTGCCTGCCTGAAAGCTGCCATCAAAAGTAGAGCCTCTCCCTTTAGCTGTCCTAAGAGGCCCTTGAAGAAGATTACTTTTCCCTCTGCTAATTTTTAAATCTGTCCCAAGAACTCCCAACCTGCTACTCTCCCATCATCCCATCTCCAAGCCCTAGCCCCCAACTTATCTTTTGTTTGATTGGTGATGTGGATCCATGTTGCACCTGAAATGAGTCTGCCTTGGAAGGCCTCGTGATGGCCTGTTAGCTTCTTGGTTAGCTACAATAAAGAAAACCAAAACCAAAGTACGAGTCCAGATTTATGTGGGCCAAATCCCAGCAAGTCAGCTACTTGCCCTCTCCTGAGTGTGCCTGGCTGCTTTAGGCTCCAGCTTAACCCTGATTCCAAGGCTGTGGCCTTTATTAGCAGTGGCACCTGGGTTACAGAAAGGCAAAGTTGAATAGCATTCCTATGAGTGCAGTAGATAACCTTGTGTGCTGTAGGACATGGGAATACCTCTGCTAGGCTTCTGAGAAGCCTTAGGGGGGGTCCTCAAATAAACAAATAAACACCCTTTCTCACCCTGCTGCCTTCAAACATCCCCCCGCCCACAATAATTCCTAACTGTATACCTGCCCACCCTCCCTCTCCTAATCACAATCCTCAACTCACCTGAAGCCTCAATCTCAAACATCATCCTTGACACTGGGCAGATCCCTCTTGTGACATGATGAATCTGCTGAAAAAAGTGTTGCACTTGACACAACCAGGAACCTCTGGATGCTGCGCTCCTCCTAAAAAAAATACAAAACAAAACAAGAACAAAACCAGAAATTACAAATGCACTTTACCACCCCTAAACACAAAAGCCAAAATCATGAATCTAAATACTCCCTGTATTCCATGCTGTTTACTTCACAGAATCTTCAAAGCCTCTGTGCTTTAGATGCCCAGAAACACCTGCTGGAAACAAGCTGAGATGAGCTGAAAGAGCCTCTTCACTGAAATGAGAGGAGAGCTCTTACCCCAGCACATTCTGGAGAAGGAATGAAGCCCCTCAGCCAAGGCTGGGGTTAATATACCCCTGATGGTGCCCGCCTCTCGTTCCCATGGCACCCAGGAAAAGGGAGGGGGCAAATCCCACCGGGTATAAAAGCCCTCAGAGCAGCTGCAGCTGGTTGGCCTCTGACTCAAATGCAAGGGGAGTAAAGGGCTTGTTATAGAAGAAAACTCTTCAGAAAAATAACAGCACTTTCTTTCTTGCAATAACTACTTGGAGCAAAAGGGCAGAAAACTGGTAAGAAATAAAACTTTCTGTTTAGGCAGCATAACTAGATAAATTGAGTAATTTGCTGTTAACTTACATAATTATTCCTTAATGGCTGCCAAGTTGTACTTCCTGTGTGACTAAGCCAGGTGGAGAAGAATACTAATGATATGAACAGTCTAAGTTTCCTTGGGACCTCTAATTAGGGCTATCTACATTTTAAGTAAAAATAAAAGCCTCTCTGATGGTGGTGTAAGGGTTAAGTGCATGCCAGGCTCACCCTTCTCTGAGATACTCGGTCCTACGGCACAGAAAGAAGTGCCCTGAAATGTAGTTTTAAACCCTTAAAATGCTGAAAAAGACAGAGCTTCCTTCCAGGGAACCCCTTAAAAAGAGGAAATGGGGCAGTTGCCTCTACTGAAATCAATACAATGGCAAATAAAGAGCTTCTGCCCTTTAATTTGCTCTCCTTAAATATTGGGAAAAGAGGGGTTTTCCTCACTTTAAATCTTGCCAATGATGAAAAAAGAGGGATTTTTCCCTAAGTTCAAACCCTTAAGATGGAGGGATAGCTGGGCTTCTCCCTCAATTTAGGCCTCAGGGCAACAAAAAGGGGGAAGCTACCCTTAATTCACACCCATAAGAAACATTGTCAAAGTTTTCCCCTTCTTTTTACACTGCCAAATAATGGAAAATGGTGACTCCCTGTCAATTAACACCCCTAACAGCATAGTAATGGCAGGGATTCTCTCAAGTGAAACCATTAAAATTGCAGGGGAAGGAGAGTCCCTCCAAGTTTGAGCACAAAAAATAATGGAAAAGGAAGCTTTTCCCCTTTTTTCTAAACCCTTTTTCTCCTAATAACTCCTCTTCTTCCTGGGAGTGCTCTGGAGGGTCTGGGGGCTTTGGGGAGGGACTGACACAGTAAAAGGGGAAAATTGAAAGCCCTCTCCTAGAACCCCACTAGCTGCCTGGCCTGCTCAGTTGCTGCCCCTTGGCCAAAAGGGCTCTTCCCTTGGCGTTTTCTCAAAGTGATGCTCAGTGCCCAGGTGGGTCTGGCTGTTCCCTAGTCTGTGCTGGATGCTCCGACTATAGTTCCTGGAGGGATGCTTGGGATACCCCTGTTAGTCCCTCTGGCCTAGCAGCTCCCTGTGCAGGTGGGCCCGGGTAACCCTCTGAAAGCAGCTTGTCACACGGGGGCCTGCTAGACCTTGGAGTGGGGGCTGAGGTGAAGAAAGGTCCTGTGAGGAGCTCCTTCCCCTACACAGCCCTTTGTCTGCCCCTTAAACCATGGGGTGCCCAGCTTTCCTTTCTAAGGAAATTAACAGCCTTTCCTCTCTGTGTGCACATGGCAGAAACTGCGATTCGGCCTCCAAAACTGCAGAGAACAATTTCTCACAGCCCGCAGCTGCCAATGCCTAGAGCTCTTGCTGCCCTCGGAGTGCCACGTTCCTCCTGGGAACAGACATCAACACGCAGCAGGGGTGAGTTTGGTTTTACAGGGAAGAGGGCCGGCACAGGATTTCTCCAGGAGCAAAGCTGCCCCCACCGAGAACTCGGGCTGCTCTGGCAGTGCCAAGCACCTCCTGCAAACTGGCCTCAGGAAACTCAAGGGGTGAGTTTTTCTGTGCAGAAGTTCTCCCAGACCAAAGCTGAGAGCATCTAACCCTGACCACAACAACTTAGCTGAGTCTAAAACTTACAACCTTCAGACTGGCAGTGAGGGCCCCAACCCGCTGGGCCACTGCTGGCTCCTTTCTAAAGCATTCCACCGCAGTCCTAAAAGTCCAAACTCTACCTCTTGCTGTCTAGCCCACAGATGTCATCCCTATCTTTTTGCAGTGGGTCTGTTGTCCTCTGAGGGTTCTGTCATTGTCCTGGTGTGTGAGGGCTGCTGTCTGGTCTCGCTGTTAGGGTTGCTGTGTTGTGCTGCTGTTGGGAGAAAAGGCTATTTTTAGGGGGGCTGGTTAGACTGAGGTTAGGGCTGGGGTGAGGGGTGGTACAGCTGTACCCTGTACCCCTGATCTCCACTGGACTGTCCAGCCCTCAACGCCTCTCCCTTTACCCTTCAACCGGTCCCTCTGCCTCCCAGCCCTCAGCTCCTGTGTGTCACCATTAAACCCTCTCTTATCCCCAACCCATCTCCTTCCCTTCCCCATCCCATCCTTTCCCCTATCCCCATTCCCTTTCCTCTAACATTTCATCCTCTCCCCATCCTTATTCCCCTCCCCTTTCCCCATTCCAATCCTCCTTCCCCATCCCGTCCCATCCCCTATCCCCATCCCCATCCCATCCCCTATCCCCATCCCCATCCCATCCTCTCCCCTCTCCTCATCCCCGTTCTTATTCCCATCCCATCCTTTTCCATTTCCCGTTTCCTCTCCCCATCCCACCCCCATCCCTATTCCCATCCCCTTTCCCGTCCCATCCTCTTTCCCTACTCCCTTTCCTTTCTCCCCATCCCACCCCCTCCCTCTTCCCATCCCCTTCCCTCTCCACCCCTCCATCCATCCCCACCCTCCCGCTGGCCCGGGCCGTGCTGCCGCCGGGCCGGCAGGGGCGGTGTGCGAGCGCCGCGGGCCCGGAGCGGGGGCCGCGGAGCGGGCGGAGGGCGCTGCCCGGGACCGCCCCGCTCCCCCTCAGACCGGGCCCGCCGCCCCCGGTCCGGGCAGCGCCGCGGCAGCGGCGGCGCAGCGAGGCCGGCGGGGCGGCCGGAGGATGCGGGCGGGGCGGGCGCGCTGCCGTTCCCGGGTCGGGCAGCTAGAGAGCAGTGCAGGGAGCCCGAGCCCGGCGCTCCCTTCCTGTGGGCAAGGCCGACAGCGCAGCCGAGCGCCGGCCGAGGCCCGGCCCGGCCGCCCCCGCTGCGCTCGCCCATGGCGGAGACCAAGATCATTTACCACATCGACGAGGAGGAAACGCCGTACCTGGTGAAGCTGCCCGTGCCGCCGGAGAAAGTCACGCTGGCCGATTTCAAAAATGTCCTCAGCAACCGGCCCGTGCACAGCTACAAGTTCTTCTTCAAGTCCATGGACCAGGATTTCGGGTGAGCGGCCGCGCTCCGGGCGCGCCCCCGTCCTCGCTGCGCTCTGCGAGCCGCGGGCCGGGCTGGGCTCGCAGCATCCCCGGGGCACCTGCCGGGCTCGGCCCGGCCCGGCACCGCCGGCGCCGCGAACATGGCGGGCGCGCCGGGCCGCGAGCTCGGGGCTGCCGCGATCGCGTCCCGCCGTGCACCGGGACCCCTCCGTGCCCACTCAGGAGCGCCCCGGGCCCGCCCGGAGCCGCCGCGGTGCCCCCGGGCCCGAGCCGGGGCGGCGGGGACGGGCGGCTGCAGTTGTCACCGCGCCCGGAGAGGCCGCGCAGCGCCCGGGCAGAGCGGGCGGGCCCGGAGTGAGCGCCCAGGGGTCCCGGGGAAGAGCGGGGGAACCGCGGGCAGCGCTGCCACCGCCGCTGTCACAGATCTGACGGGTGTCACATCCTCGGGGTCGGACAGGTGACAGGCGGCCCCGGTTGAACGGGTGTGAAATGGTCGGTGGGTAAATGGGGGACGAGTGGTCAGTGGTCAAACGGTCGTGAAATGGTTAGTGGTCAAATGAATGTCAAATAGGGGACAAGGGGTCAGTGGTTAAAAGGGTGTGGAATGGTCAGTGGTCACACGAGTGATAAGTGGTCAGCGGTCAAATGAATGTCAAATGGGGGAGAAGGGGTCAGTGGTCAAACAGGTGTGGAATGGTCAGATGGGCGATGACTGGTTGGTGGTCAAATGGGTGTGAAATGGTCAGTGGTCAAAAAAACGGGGGACAAGAGGTCAGTGGTCAAATGAAGTGGTCAGTGGCCAAATCGCTGACAAGTGGTCAGGGGTCAAACGGTGCCAGGGGCTGTGCTCAGACCACAGCTGTCAAATCCTCGAGGTCAGACAGGTGTCAGACGGTCCCTGGTCAAATGGGTATGAACTGGTCAGTGGTCAGACAGGTTCAGGGGCTGTGCTCAGACCGTGACTGTCAAATCCACTGGGGCCAAACAGATGTTGGCCAGACACCTGGCCACGCAGGTGTCACAGAGTCCCTGCTTGAACAGGTGACAATCACCTGGTGGTCAGACAGCTCCAGGGGCTGTGAAAGCCTCCGTGGTCACACGGCTGAAGATGGTTAGTGGCCAAACAGGTGACAGACGGTCAATGCCCTCTTCCAAGGACACAATCTGAGCTGGATGAGAGCAGGGCTGGACTTTGAGATGACCTCTGTGGTGGCCAGAGGCAGGTGAGTGCTCGAGCCAGGAGTTGGACATCGTCCTCTGCCACCAGGCTTGGCGACAGCCAGAATAAAATAAACCAATGGAAGTCCCTTTGACAGTTTGCCAGACAGTAACTTTCAAAACGTATTAATCCTTTTGTAGCAAATCACTTCTCTTTGTACTCGCATCTGTCGCTGGCAGGGCAATTTTGCACAGTTAAATGCCTTGCCAGGAATAAAAAAAAATAAAAAATAAAAATGGAGCAGGTTTGTGGGAAACTCGTGCGGACCTGACTCCAAAACAACACTGTGGTTGAGAGACAGGGTTGGTGTTTGGTGAGATAGATCACCCCAAGCATCCCTGGATGTGTTGTGCAGCCTCTTTTTTATCCCTGAGACCCAAGCCTTTCACGCTGATTGTGTTTTTCTCCTTGATGGAATGTGGATATTGTTTGTTGACACGGATTTCTGATGTGGTGAGTTGTTAGTGTTGGCTTGTAACCACAGGAGTGTTCCTGGATTGACTTCTTGTTTTTCTGACTTGTGCAAACATTTTTTTTGAGGGGGGAAACAACCCCACAAAATGTTTGTTTTCAAAATAAATGTGATTATTGGTAAATTTGCCTCCTTCACCTCCCCGAGTGACAGGGACACGTTGTTGTCGTAGAAATTCAATGTTTGTGGTTTGATTTCACTAAAGGAGGTTGGGATTGTTCAGGCAGCAGCTGCATCATTCCCAGCGCCACAGAAATTTGCAAGTAGGAAATATAAACTGTGCTGAGGCATCTTGAACACACGGGGATGTTTTGGTTTTTGACCAGGAAACAGACTTTGTAACAAACCCTAGAGTGGGTTTTATTATTAGTCTGAAAATTAAGGTGAAACTTGTCTGTTATTCTTAGAAATGGACATGATGGAAGATGAAGGGCTGCAAGGATCAAGACCTGGAAGTTCAGTCTCTATTATTTAATCAACAGCATTTGGTGACAATCCATGGCCTCGAGACGGCTCAGAGTGACTCTGATGTGGGACTCCTGAGCTTTGTTTGCATTTATTTTCTATGTCTTGTTCCTTTTGTGTTTGCGCCTCTCTGAACCCAAAATATTTGGGAAAATCAGAACAAAATTCTGAAATCAGAAGAAAATTGAGCTGAATTTTGGCTGTCTTAGTGAGTGTTAGTAGTAAATATGGGCTTTGTTTTCATCATCTTATCTGCAAACAGACTTTTTGTAGAATCATGGAATATCCTCAGCTGAGAGGGATTGTCCAGCCCCAGACACCCCAAAATCCCATTGTGGGAGCTCCTGGGGCTGGGACCATCCCCTGGGGCTGTGCCCAGAACCCGCTGGGGGAAAAACCAAAATCCCTCCCAACTCCCTTGGCCCGGCTCCATCCTTTTAATTGTTGCAAACAGGCAATTCCAGCTGCTGCTGCCACAAACCATAACAGAGCTGTAGCTCTCTAATTTCTCCCTTCTGTGCCTGAAAATCTCCTCCAGAGCAGCTCTTGCCTGGAAGGGGAGATGCAGGGACATTTTGGGTGTCCTCCCAAATGGTGCCAAGCTGGGATTTGTCTTTGTCCCTTTAGGGCAGTCCCTAAAATCCTGATTTTTTTCACTGAAATGTGAAAAGCAGTGGTTGTGTTAGAAAAACAAATGCTTTCCTGCAGGATTGGAAACTGACTTTTCGTAGAAACATGGAATATCCTAAGATGAGAGAGATTATCCAGCCCAGAGATCCCAAAATCCCGTACCTGGGAGCTCCTGGACAGTGCCCAGAACCCTTTGGGGGAAGAACCAAAATCCCAAAATCCCTCCCAACTCCCTTGGCAGAGCTCCATCCTTTTAATTGTTGCAAACAGGCAATTCCAGCTGCTGTTGCCACAAACCATAACAGAGCTGTGACTCTCGAATTTCTCCCTTCTGTGCCTGAAAATCTCCTTCAGAGCAGCTCTTGCCTGGAAGTCGAGCTGCAGGGACGTTTTGGGTGTCCCTGTGTTGTCCTCCCCAATGGCACCAAGCTGGGATTTGGTTTGGTCCATAAATCCCTGAATTTTTTCACAGTGCAATGTGAAAAGCAGTGGTTGTGTTAGGAAAACAAATGTTTTCCTGCAGGATTGGAGGGAGCTGACTCCTTGCAATTCTGCACATGCTGTTGTAATTAAGGCCCAGCCTTTCCTGGATGCTGAAATAATGGAATAAATCCTGTGCTCACAAACCCTGCATGTGCTGAATGCTTTCCAGCTGGGATGGGATGGAGCTGGATCCTGCATGGAGCGTGGAATTCAATGGAATTCAAGCCCTGTGTTCTTTGCTCCTTGGAAGGTGCAGGAGGAGGTGTGGGAGGGTGACAGTCCCTTCTGAGCTTTGCTTACAGTTTAATTTATAAATTAAATTATTAAATTGTTATAAATGTATATATATAATTATATTAATTAAATTACATTATAAACTAATTTAATTTAAAATTTATTTAATTCAAATAAATAAAATTATAATACATATAATGTATATTTTATGTATTATATGTATTATATATTTTATATATTATAGAAATATATCTTCATGTTATAAATTAAATAATTTCATTATTAAATTTCAAGTTTAATATAATTTTTAAAATTTTTTGCCCTGGCACTTTCCCCTGTGCCAGTTCTGACCCACACAGGGATGGCCCTGCCTTTTCTCTGCTTTCCTCCTGCCTCCATCTGTACCATAATGCTGATTTTAAGGTGCAGGATGTCCGACGAAGTGCTTTTGTAGCTTCTGTTTTTATTCTGGTTGCTGAAAAACCAAGCAGGGATGTTCTGTAACAGCCTCACTGCTGTGATAGCATCCACCAGCAGTGAAATTTAGGAGAGGTGATGTTTGAGGAACGTTTTTCTGGACTAGGGGCTGTGTCATCAGCTGATTTAATTAATTCCAGCCACTGATTCTTTCCTCAGGGCAAAGCTCAGAGGTCATTTCCCATCAGTGGCACTGCTGATTCTCAGGTTATAGCCCCACAGAATTCTGTTAATTCTTTGATGATTAAAAAAATGACAGCTAATGAACACATCTAAAAATAAAGCTGCAGCTTGTGATGCAGCTTGGGCTCTGGTGGTGGACCAGTGACAGCTGTGTGGGATCCAAATGATTCATCAGGAATCTCTGACTGATCCTGCAACAGGAATTCCTTTCTGCTTTGAAATATTTGATATTTCCAGAGCTTTGCTCATAAAACACAATCAGCAGGAGCACAAAAAGATCAATGTGGAGGATCCAAGCAATTAAAGATGTTAAATTTTCTGTAAATTTATTAATTTAATTAAACATATTTAATTTTATATTTAGTTTTCTGTAAGTTGATTTATTTAATTAAACAGATTTCATTTTCTGTACATTTATTTATTTAATTAAACATATTTCATTTTCTGTAAATGAATTTATTTAATTTTCTGGTTTGAGGTTTTACTGTTCCAGTGTGGACAGCAGAGTTTCAGTGAAGAACTGAACCCCCCTAAAGACCTTTTCTGTCCAGAATTGGATAAAAATTCCTGTTTGTTGTGGTTCCTGTGAGTGGGGCAGGAGGAAGAGCAGAGTTGTGTCTGTTCTGGCACCCTTTGGGTGAGGTTCAAATCCTCATTCTTTCCATTGTGTGCACTAATGCTCCTCTGATTATTCCTCTGCAGGGACTCCTCCAAGGAGTGGCTTTTTCAGCATTCCTTTGGTATCAGCCCAAGAGCTCCCTTTCAATCTGCACTTAGAGCTGCAGCTAAAAATTGGGGTTTTGGTTGAAAACCAGTGAGAAAATGAGATTTAAAGCAGTAGGAATCCAGTTTGGGAGCTGATGGGGTAGTTTTTAATAGGAAAGAGACGTTTTATGCCTTTTTTTCTGGAGGCAGTGCAGCACCCCTGCTCTCATGCTTGCCCTAATGTGAGTCAGGAGTTGGTTTCTAACTCCTAAAAGGATTTTCTGAGTTTTTCCAACCCCTGAGAGGAGGTAAAACCAGGAATCCTGACTGCCAGATCTCTTGCTGTGCTGTAATTTCATCGTTAGGAGTGGCTTTTTCAGCATTCCTCTGGTATCAACCCAAGAGCTCCCTTTCAATCTGCACTTGGAGCTGCAGCTAAATATTGGCTTTTTGGTTGAAAACTGGTGAGAAAATGAGATTTAAAGCAGTAGGAATCCAGTTGGGGATTGGGATTGGGAGCTGAATGGGGTAGTTTTGAATAGGAGAGGGACATGAGAAGCATTTTTTCCCTTTTTTCTGTTTTTACCTTTGCCCCAAGGGTGAGTTAGGAGTTGGTTTCTAACTCCTAAGAGGATTTTCTGGTTTTTTTCCCCGCTTTCTTTCAGATTAATTCCTGGAAAATTTAAGGCCAAAGTTCTGTTGGATTGTGGATTTAAAGCTACAAATAACAGGTTTATAAACATTTTTGAGAATGTGCGGTGACAGAGCTCTGGAGGGACAGAGGGGAGTTTTAGAGGGGATTTTTGGGATGGGATTTTTTTCCCTGGGATGGATTTCCCAGAGAATCTGTGGCTGCCCCATCCCTGTAAATGTCCAAGGCTAGGTTGGAACACCCTGGGTTGAATTTTCAAATCCCTCCCAAGCCAAACCCTTCTGGAATTCCGTCAAATTCTCATTTAGAAGTCAAATGCAGTTGGGCTGGTGCAGCTTTGGAATGAAATTTTGCATTTTGTTCTCCCTTTACATATGGAAAAAGGTTCATTTCTCTCCCTGTGATGCACAAAATCCCAGCCCCTTTTATCTGAGCTGTTTCTCTCAGATTGCTGAGATGATTTTTCAGAAGTGGGAGGTGGGAAAACAAACAGGCAGAGCTGGCCAGGTGATGAATTCCATGGGGCCCCTCCCAGAAGAAGCTCCCGGGGGATTTTTCCAGCTCCTGGATGATGTTTCCTTGAGGAATTTTTGGAAGAGCACCATTTCTTGCTGCCTTCTTGGCAGTTTTAAAAAGTTTTAGCTGAGTGATTTGTGGTTTTAGAGCTCTGTAATTTTTATTTCCCTTAAATGACTCAAAGAGCTGTTGGCAAATGTGGTTTTTTGGATGAGGGACGAAGAGTTAGTGGGAAAAGCTTCTGATCTACCTGGAATACAGAATTTTTGTGTCCTTCTGGATCCTCTAAATTGGACAAATTATAAAGAACTCAAAAAACTGTGTCAGGTACCCTGTGGGTCCCTGAGATTTGTGTTCTCAGTTCTTCAGGAGCACAATAATAAATGAAATAATCTCTGCCTTTCCCTTGCCACTCCTGAAATGAGGGAGGTTGGCTGGCCATGGTTCTGTGGACACCAAAATCCTGCAATCTGTGCTAGAAATGCAATTTTTCTAAGTGAAATAGTAGAAAAAAAAAAGTGTTGTCGTTCAGCTTGGAATAGCAAATCCATGCCTAAAAGTGAAGGTGGGGCTGGGGAATTGCATTTATTACCAAAATCTTGTTTAATTTCTCTGCTGGAAAACCTTTCCCGTGGTGAAAACACAGATTTTTCACTCAGTGTGGTGCAAATCTTTAAAGAGACACCACAATCCCATTCCAAAACTGCCTGTTTCTTCATTTATGGGATTTGATTTATGGGACTTTGTGACAAGCTAGGAATCTCTCCTTTAATACCCACACCAACTTGTAGGTCCAGTTATACTTTGAATTTGCAGTGTGGGTGGAATTTATTACCTTGTATGAAGACAAGAGGTTTTTCTTTTTTGGTTTTTGGATTTTTTATTTTTAGTTTTGAACCCAGTTTTTCATGGTGTGAGGAGTGAAGTGCCCTGGGATGGTGTTTTGGAGCTCTCAGGACCTGCAGAGCTTTGGATTCCCACCCTGCTCATCCCTGAGAGCTTTTTTATTTTATTTTCAGTGTTCTGCCCTGAGTTTGGAGCATAATTGCACCCTGGGGAAAGCCAAACCCCAGGCAGCTGTTGGAAATGGGCATTAAAGCTTTTACAGTTTTATTTTTTCCCCCTAGGCTGTTCTCAAGAACTGCTTAATTTTATGGGGGCTTGTTAATATTTATTGTTTATTGGGAATGTGTGTTCGGGTCAGGATTTTTGTGACCTGTCCCTTTGTACTGAGATTTTTCTTGTTTTTCTGGCAGAGATGCGTCTGTCCCTTGGGAATAAATTCATTAACACCTGGGAGATTGAAATCCAGGCACATAAATAATTTAGTAAATAATACAGGGAGGAAAGAGAGAACTAAGAGAAAAGCCTGGAGATTTTCAGTGGGGCTAAAATGCTTTGCTTGTTTTATTCCAAACCTTTTCTGAAGAAATTGAGGAAAAGAAATTTTAATGTTTCATGATTCTAAAAATCACCCATTTCCTTGGCATGTCTGCAAAAATAATATTTTTCCTAGTTTAGCTGGTCATGGAGCGAGATATAACACCATGCACAGTTGTGTCTAGCAGTGCTACAATCGAACCAGACTCTGTAGATCTCAATTTAAATGCCACAAAAATCTGTATTTTAGTGGGATTTTCACACTTTGAGCACTGCACAGCTATTGAAATATTGTTCCTTAAGGAGCAGAAAAGCAAATTAGATTTCCTGCATGCCACTGCTCTTGGACAGCCAGTCATAAATATTTTATATTTTATAGAAATATTGTAATATTTATTAAGTAAATTTACATAAGTAAATTAAGTATAAAATATAAAATATTTTAAGTATTTATTTATATTTTTAAATATAAAGTATTTTGAATATAAAATATTTTAGGTATTTAAGTATACCTAAAATAGAAAATATTTGAAGTATAAAATAGAAAATGTTTTAATATAAAAAGTATAAAATAGAAAATATTTTATTAAATATTTAATTTTAAATATTTTATACTTAATTTGGAGGGAATGGATTTCTGGCTTGAGGCTGAAAGGGGAGGATGAGGCAGGGCTTGGCTGGCAGCCCAAGCAGCAGTTGGTTCAAAACATGTGGGTTTTTTTGGAAGGAGTCCCTGTGGCACTGCTGAGGGCTGCCAGGACCTTGCAGTGTGATGCGGAGGGCAAAATGGGATTGCTGCACATGGAAATTCCCTTTGCAGAGTCACACAAGGAAGAAAAACCCATTTTATTCATGTGTTTATCCCTGTAAATTCAGCGCATTATTTTCATTACTTTTTCTGCATTGGTTAGGTGGCTGAAGGCTCTCTGTGCTTCCCTCCCTCCCAACTTTCTTTTTGGATTTGTGTTCCTAAACCCCTCACCAAGTAAGGAGGTTTTCTGCTGAAAATCCCATTTTATTCCAGTGTTTATCCCTGTAAATTCAGCACATAACTTTATTTTCAGAGGAAAGGAGAATTTTCTCCTGCATTGGGAGGGTGGCTAAAGGTTCTCTGTGCTTCCCTCCCTCTTTTTGGGATTCTTTTTGGATTTGTGTTCCTGAGCAGAATTCCTGGCTCCCCTCACCAAGTAAGGAGGATTTCTGCTGCTCCAAATTCTGTCTTTAAACTTAAAAAATTCCAAGGACCTTTTCAGCTGGGCTGTTCTGCACTTTTCCAGTAGCACAATGTCCCAGCTCGAGGTGACACAGCACTGTGCTGCAGGGCAGAGCCTCAATAAATTGAATGATCCTTGAATAACCATAAAAATAAAGTTTTATGTTTAAAATCAGCGCAAATTTGGGGCTGATCCTCTGCTAAAAGAACACAATAATTCTTGTATCATTCATATGCTTAAACTTAGCTTAATTTGAGCTTTGGTGCAGGACCAAGGTGCCAAAACCTCTACAACATCCCTGGAAGGTGATGAATTAATTATTCCTGGCATGTCAATAAGATTTGGAATTATCCCTGGCATGCCAAATATCCCTGCAGGAATAAAGGTGGGGTGGAAAAACCAAGGAAGAGTCAATCCTGTGGGCACGAGTGTGGTGCTGGAGATCAGATGTGGCAGAGGATAACTGGGCTATAAATTCATGAATTAAATACATAAATACATCAATATAAATACTGGTAATTGCGGGCAGAACCTCATTTTTCCAAGTGGAATGAAAAATCAACCCTGCATTTTCCATCTCCGTGGTGCTGGAGGAAAGGAGAATTTTATTATTAACTTCATTTTTCCAAGTGGAATGAGATATCAACCCTGCGCTTCCCATGTCTGTGGTGCTGAAAGAAAGGAGAATTTCCTTGTAAACCTCATTTTTCCAAATGGAATGAGAAATCAACCTTGTGTTTCCTATCTCTGTGGTGCTGGAGGAAAGGGAAATTTCCTTTTTAACCTAATTTTTCCAAGTGGAATGAAAACTCAACCCTGCATTTCCCATCTCTGTGGTGCTGGAGGAAAGGAGAACTTTATTATTAACTTCATTTTTCCAAGTGGAATGGAAAAGCATTAATGAAGCTTTTCCCACCAATAAAGGACAATTAAGAAGACCCTTGATGATGATCCCATGATAAAATGGGATTAATCTGATGCTGAAGGACTTTGGGATGCTCTGGTTTTGTCATGGTGCACATTAACCTGGAATAAATCTGTCTCAGCCCTGCGTTTATGCATTTCCTATCTCTGTGGTGCTGGAGAAAAGGAGAATTTCCTTTTTAACCTCATTTTACCAAGTGGAATGAAAACTCAACCCTGCATTTCCCATGTCTTTGGTGGAAAGGAGAATTTTATTATTAACTTCATTTTTGCAAGTGGAGTGAAAAATCAGCCTTGCATTTCTCATCTCTGTGGTGCTGGAGGAAAGGAGAATTTTATTATTAAAATAAAATATTCATTTTTCCAAGTGCAATGAAAAATCACCCAGCTGATTGTGGAGGAATGCAGTCTGTGCCAGGCGTGCACAATGAAATCAGAGTGCGGCATTATCAAACTCATTGTTTAATTACCAATTAACTCAGTGCTGATGAATCAGAGCCATTAGAGGTTTATCGGGTTCAGGTGCCATCAGGTGCATCCCAGTTTGTGTGCAATCAGGAATTCTTCTTGACAGAAAGAAAATGATACATGAGAAAAAAGAAAATTATATATGAGGAAAAGAAAATTATATATGAAGGGGATGCTGAGCCTCAAAAATCCTTGATTTTCAGGCTGAAATCCTGTCTGGAAAAAAAAAATTTAGGATGCTGAGGTGAGGTGAGAGGTTTGGGAAAGGCACAAATCCCAAATTGTGCAGGGAGAGCCAGAGCATCCACACACAATTCCAGGAAGCCACAGCAAGGAGGGGCTGCTGCCAGCATCGATTGTTTCATTTGCTAATTAGTGCTGAAATCTCCTCAAAGTCAAATAAAGCAGAGGATGTGAGCTGCTGGAGCTGCTCCCTCCTCCCCTGCCCCACATTTCCTCACCCCCTTTTTTTTTTTTTTGTGGTGTTTTTGTTTGGTTGGTTTTTGTTGTTTTTTGGGGGGGGCGGGTTTGGTGCAGATATTAATGGATGTGGGGGCTTTGCTGGTGTTTGGGTGAAGAGTGAGGTATTTTTCATTATTTGTCTCTGATGTGACCTTGGCTGTGTTATTTTACCTTCATTCCACCTGGTAGATGCGTTTGATGGATGAATTAAAGGATATTTTGTGCATGGAGTGCAGCAAAGAGGGAGATGGCAGAAGTCTGTGAAGAATATTGAATATTTTATGTGAATATTGAAGAAAAATCTCTGAATTTTTGGTGTGATGTGCTCTCTTTTTCCAAGGGTCAAACCTGGAGGTGAGAGCAGGGCAGGCAGAGCTTTGTTCAGACTTTGTGGCCAGGTGTTTTATTTTCTTCTCCCTCTGTTCTTTTACCTTCCTTCCACCTGGTAGATGCATTTGAGGGATGAATTAATTAAGATGCTTTGTGCATGGAGATTTTTCTGTGGTAAAGAGGGAGACATTACAAGTCTATGAAGAATATTGAATATTGCCTGTGAATATTGGAGAAAAATATCTGAATTTTTGGTGTGCTGTGCGTTCCTTTTCCAAGGGGCAAAACTGGATGTGGGAGCAGGGCAGGCAGAGCTGCTGTGACCTGGAAATGTCATTTTTGCTCCGACTTTGTGGCCAGGTGTTTGTTTGCTGTGCCCAGCCCCAGTTAAACAGGAGGTTGTGTGTACTGGAGTCGGGCTGCCAACAGGCAGGACGTGACCAGGGAAATATAAACCCCTTTTTCTGACAGAGGATAAACATCTCCTTTTCTGGGCCTTGCTATCAGATGCTCTTTGGTCTTATTTTCAAACACGGAGTCCATTAACAATCAGGTTGAGAGCTCTGGGGATTTATCTCCAGGGTGGACCACATCCAATGACAATATTTTTCACCTCAGGATGAGGTCTCTGTGAAAAATCACTTTTTTTTCCTTGCCATGCTGTTTTGGGCTGGAATATTCCTGACCTCAGGAAGAGATTTCTGTGAGAAATCATCTTTTATTTCTTCTTACACTGGTTTGGATTGGAATATTCTTCACCTCAGGAAAAGGTCTCTGGGAGAAATCACCTTTTTTTCTTCTTTTACTGGCTTGAGTTGTAACATATTTCACCCCAGGAAGAGATTTTTGGGAGAAACCACCTTTTTTTCCTTGCCATGCTGTTTTGGACTGGAATATTTTTCACCTCAGGAAGACGTCTCTGGGAGAAATCACCTTTTTTTCCTTGTTATGTTGTTTTGGCTTGGAATATTCTTTACCTCAGGATGAGGTCTCTGAGAAAAATCACTTTTTTTTCCTTGCCATACTGTTTTGGGAAGAGATGAGAATTTTGACTCCATGTTCCAGAAGTCTGATTTATTACTTTATTATCTATATTTATGATATGTATTATATTTATTATATATATTATAGTAAAAGAAATTATATATGTACATTTATATTTCTATTAAAAGAAATTATATATGTACATTTTGTGTATGGTTTTTATGGGTGCAGAAATTCTGCGTGTAATTTTTGCTGGGTGCAGAAATTCTGTGTATGACTTTTCCTGGGTGCAGAAATTCTCACCTGGGATTTCTGGAATGCCTTGAGTGTCATTTCCTGCAGATCCTGCCCTTTCAGACATGCAGATAAAATTCCTGGAGCACCTTTCTCTGCTGATCCAGCACTGGAGCTGTGCTGAGTGAGTGTTCCCTGTGGGACACACAAAATTCCAGTCTGTCCATGGAGATCCAGGTGTTGAAATCCTGGGTTTGCCGCTCCAGAATTACAGGTCTGAGAGCTTCTTTGCATTCTCAGAGGTTTTTAAAGCTCTGAATTTCTGCTTTTAAGTGGAGTTTGCTCCTTGGAGTCTGAGGATAAATGACTAAAAGCAAGAATGGGATCATATGATCTGATTCCTGCTGCCAAAAGATGAAGGGAGGAGGGATGGTTTAGAAATTAAGTGAATATTTTACAATGTTTTTCTTTCCAATAATAGAAAAAAAAAACAGTAGGTGAAATTGCCTAATATTGCCCTGCCAGCTATTAACAATGCAAATAAATGTGGAGAAAAAAAAGGTGTTTATTCCTTAAAATGTGTGGGAATGCAGGCATTTGTGGTGGACTTATTTATTTCTATTAAAAAAAATCAATTTGCTCTTTTCTTCCTTCTAACCCTCCTCCACCCTGAACACGCCGCTATTTTACCCCAGTGAGTTGCTTTGTGGTTATTGTGGTTTTTCTTCACCCAGCAACAAGACAAAAACATAAATAAAGGAAAATGTGCTGGTGGATCCACAGATTTTGATGAGACTTCAGGCTTCAGATGGTCAAAAGCAAATCTGGCCCTCTTCTCCAGTGAATTTGAGGCCAGGAATCTGGTTTTGCTACAAATGTGTGATCTCTGACACAACACAGGGGGATTTTAGTCCCCATCAGACATTCCAAGGTTCTGGGGAGACTCCAAAGTGGGAAATTGTTGAAATTATTTTAGTGCCTCCCAGTTTGGGGTGGTTGTCTGGAAAGTTGTTGTTCTACCCTTTATTTTGATTTATTTCCTCTATTCTCACAGTCTCTCATTCTTTAAACACAGAGCACCTGCTGGCACCAACATTTTATTGAATAAAATGCGTTTTTCCTGACCAATTGGAGAAAACCGCTGTCAGTTCTGATCTGATGCGATTTCAAATTCCTGATTTTCTTCCTTTTGTTGTTTTATTTTGTTTTCCAGTGTGGTGAAGGAAGAGATCTCAGATGACAATGCAAAGCTGCCCTGCTTCAATGGAAGAGTGGTGTCTTGGGTATGTTGGATTTTGTCTGTGGAAATCTGTGTTTGATACTGGAAGCTGATTTTTAGATCTTGTTTTTGCTGGGATGAAGGAACACAAGGAAACAATAATAAAGTAGGTTTATAGGAGTTTTTTACAGCTGAGCAATTGGAACAAAAGTGGAATTATCAGGTGGAATCAGCAGCTCTTTCATTTCTGTGCTGATTTTAGGAGTTGAAGATCTTGCAACTTACACTTCTTACAACTTTTTTATATTTTAACCATTTTTATATTTTAACTGTTATTTTTATATTTATCTATTATTTTTATATTTTAACTATTATTTTAATATTTTAGCAGTTATTTTTATATTTTAACTAAACTATTATTTTAATATTTTAACTATTATTTTTATGGCTTAACTATTATTTTAATGGTTTAACTATTTTAAAAATATTTTAACAATTTTTTAATATTTTAACTATTTTTTTAAATTAACTATTTTTAATATTTTAACTATTTTTATTATTTTAACAATTTATTTAAATATTTTAACATTTTATTTTTGTATTTTAACTATTTATTTGAATATTTTAACTATTTTATACCTTAAAATATTTGAGCAGCCCAGACATTGAAGTTGTACAGAATAAAGACATTTGCTGCCTGCTGAGCAGCTTGACCTTTCCCAGCCTGGCTTCTTGCAGGCAGGATTACATGGAAATAACATGAAAAATCAAATGCAGAATCGATTGCCTGCTGTTTCCTGCATGCAAGGAGAAGTGCAGTGTGTTTTTTCAGACTGGCTTTGACTGGGAGATGCTTCTTGAGCAAAGATTCCTTGTGGATCAGCCCTGCTGGGAAATGCTGGATCACACCTCTCCAGCCACTTCTTCCCACTCTATTGATTGATTTTTATTTTAGGGCACTCAGATTCTGGCAGCTGGGTAGTCCCAACAGGTTTTTAGTGTTAGGCAAGCAAAACACATGGCTTTGTAAACCTGAGTTTAAAATCAGTCCTCCCACTCACACCCAAATATGTGTTAAGCACTGAGTAGAGTGAGGTCTTAAAAATTGGGATTTTCAGTCTGTGCTGTCCAAAAGTAGCTGGGAATTGTGTTCAGAAGGAAAAGTTACTTTCCCCCTTTTTTTTAAGACCTTCCTACCTGTTTTTTTACCTTTTTTGCTCCAACCTTTAGCCCAAGCAGCAGTAAGTGACTGATAACCAAGGGATCTTTTCTGAGAGCATTTCCTCCCAGCAGCATCGGAATGCCTTGGCTGGGGCATGGAGGAGTGCTTGAAGGCAGAATTATTTTGATTTAAAGCTGCATTTCTGATCCAATTCCAGTCTAAAGCTGGGCAGTGCTCAGAGAAAGGAACGAGTACCACTTTACTCCAGGAAAAAGGGAAGATTCCCTGGATGAGGGAAAATTGGTTGTCAAATGAATAAAACCATTGGCATTAGAGAATCAAACTGATGTTTAAACAAACAGAAAATGTTTGAGAGCTGAGGATCCATCTGCAGGCAGCACCAATTTATTAATTTCACAACTTTCTTCCATTCTTAATGAGGTTGTGCCCTGGGAACTGGATTTGGGATGGGGATCAGTGCTCCAGGATGCCCCTGACCTCTGCTGCTGCTGCTTTTGTCTCCAGTGCAAGGATCACAGAGCGTGGGGCTCTGCCAGGGTGGCAAGGGATGGGACAAAAAGGGATTTCATGTGTGACTAACGAGCAGAAAAGAGAGTCCCAAAAGCTGCAGATGAAGCAGAGCAGGAAATGGAGCTGGGATTTGTGCTGCCATGGCCTGGGAGCAGCACTGGTGCCTTGTGTCCCTTGCTGGTCACCAGAATCCCTTGTGAAAGCTGCCCTGGAACAGGGGCTGGACAGACTTAAAGAATAAAGTAGGGATTTTTATAATAATAATGATAATAATCATGATAATAATAAAACATCTAAAAAATATAAATGTCTATAAAAATATATATATATATTATAAATTTTAACTATATAAAATATATAATATTGTTATATATAAATATAGATTTTCTAAATATATTACATTTATGTATATATATAAATATATATAAGAATATATATATATATATATATATATATATGTGTAATACTGTTATTTTCCTTAATTGAGCATTTTTTGTGTGCTACACTAAATTTTTTCATTCTGCTCAGGATGAGTTATAAACTCACCCATATTTCAGGATGAATTACAAAGTCACCCAGTCGTGTAGAGGCAGCAAGATTGGAGAAAGTTGGGTTGGATTTATTCCTTCAAAACTTGTTTTTTTTCCTGCCTTCCCACCCATCAGCTACTCCCAAATTTCTCCTGGTTTAGTGCATTTTAGGAGCTCCTTTTGCAGATGATGTTGACAAGGGTTTCTGTTTAGCAATCAGGTCAAACATCTGGGTCTGACCTGCCTGATGAATTGCAAATTGCTTTTTCCACACTAACACCCATAAAATTGCAGGGCTTATCTGCCTCTATTTGCTGCTAATTACTGCAGGAGTTTTATGTAAATCTCACTGGAAGTTAATTGTTCCCTTTTGAAATCTTTAATATACCATTCACTGGGACTTAACAGATAATTGCACACAGGGATAGCAATAGCACAAAGGGATAGCAAAGTTGGGTCTTTACCTTTTAGAAACATATATATATATAATTTCTATATATATTATATATGTTTTTATATATGATATATAAATATATATAAAATAATGCAATATATAATATAGAAAATAAAAAATATATTATAAAGATATAAAAAGAAATATTATCTATATAATTTTATATATAAATATAATTATATATTAAACATATAACTTATAAATATATAGTTAGAGATATAATATTATATATTATATATATTATGTATATCATATATAAAAATATATATCAAACATATAATCTTTCAATATATTCTTTTATATATTTTAATATATATTATTATTTAGAAAATGCAATAATACAAATAATTTAATATAGAATATATTATATTAATTTTAATTATATATAAATAAAATTAGTATATATTTATATGTATATATAATTATAGATAAAATTTTATATATATAATTTCTAAATATTATATATGGATATATAATTATGTATGTACACACACTCTTTTGTTTTTGGCGTTTCAGCCAGGGTTATTTACTTATCTGTTGTTTTTTAGTTTTGTTTTTTTTTTTTTATGGGTCTGAGCTTTCTTTGTCCCCAGTGCTATAAAATGTGTGTCAGCTGCTGGGAGACAGTTGGGATTCTTGCACAAACCCATCTGTAAGGATTTTGTGGTCCTGGAAATCACTGCAGCATGTTTCACAGCCCCAGCACACGTGTAAAAATGGAAAAAACCCCTCAATGTACACAGCCCCAGCACTTGTGTAAAAATGGAAAAAATCAGATTGCCGTGCTCCTGGAAGTGACTGCAGTGAGTTTCACAGCCCCAGCACTAAATGTAGAAATGGGAAAATTCAGTGTACCCAGCACAGCTGATCCTCCTCTTCCCCCCACCTCTCCCTCCTGACTGAGCCCGTGGCCACTTTGAAGTTTCCACCAGGGCTGACGTGGGGAAATGTGAGATTTTCATCTTTTTTAATCCCATTTGAATCCTTCTGTTTGTCAGAGGTGGGAACTTTGATCTGGGTGTCATCTGCAGGACTGATTTCCATAGGGGAAAATATTCCAGGGAGGATCTGCAGGTCTGGATTAGTGGTGAATTAAAATCCCTGCTGCTAATTAGCTATTTCAACTTCCTCCCCAGCCCTCCTATGTCCTGCTTGTTTTCCTCCTCCACAGCTCAGATCTCCTTCCTTTGATTTCAGCCTGGGTTTGTTTTTTCCCTTTTTGTTTTTTCTTGTGTGTTTTTGTTTTTGTTTTTTTTTTGCTGGTTTTGTTGTTGCTGTGGTGGTGTTTTTTAAGCATGAAAAAATTTGGGACAGAGCTGCTCTTTCCTAGATTCGTTTGCAAGGAATTCTTTTGAATCCTTTAAAAATCCTCTTTTTTT
The DNA here is from genome assembly GCF_047830755.1 of Zonotrichia albicollis. NCBI lineage: Eukaryota > Metazoa > Chordata > Aves > Passeriformes > Passerellidae > Zonotrichia > Zonotrichia albicollis. Next base: position 59,932 of record NC_133843.1, read on the forward strand.
CCTTTTAAACTGGTTGATCTTTAGTTTTTTGACAATACAGAGGCTATCATTAATTGTGTGTCGGAATTCTTAATTCCAGTAAATGCATTTACACAAACACATCTTCTGCCACAAATACCTGATATTTGTCCTGTTTTTCTAACATACAACACAAAATATAATTTTTCTCTGAGAATCATTTGTTTGGAGTTTTCTGGGACTTCTTACCTGAATGAAATTATTAATGCCATTTTTGCTTTTTGCCTTTTTATTTTTGGGCCTTAACTGGGCAATTTGGAAAAAAAAAAGTGGAAGAAAATATTTTTTTCCAATAAATTGTTTTTCTGTTCTCTTGGGGAAAAGTGGAATGGTGAAAGCTGGGAGTGTGGCAGGAATTGGTTTGTGGCTGCTGCCAGCTCTGTTATCCCCGTTTTTTAGGAAGGATTTGCAACATCTGGGAACAATTCCTTGCCTGGCTGCTGGGAATGTGCAGTTCCCCATTGGCTGGCAGTGATGTCACTGCTTTCTGGGAGGTTTTCCCTGCTTTTTCCTCCCCATTATCTGGGTGCCAGCAGATAATTCTTGTCCTGTTTGTACATCAGCTTTTTCTAGCCTCTATTTGCAATTATAATGAACTCCGTGGTGGGGCAGAACCATTTGACAAGGGCAGCACAGGAGCTTCAGGGCAGGGAAATGAAAAAATAAAAATGCTCAGTGCTGAAGCAGGGAATAAAAATCCCCAGGAGCAGAATCTTGGATGAAATGAGCTGATTTCAGGGCCAGTCTCTTTGCACTTTATATAAACCCTGACTCATCCCAAGCCTCATCTCAGCACAGACAATTTCTCCTTGCTCAAATAAAATCCTTTTGCTGATGAGGTTTTAGCAGAGCTGGGGAGTCCTGGTGCCTTTGAGGGAATTCCTGGTGGAGCACAGGAATTTTTTTGCAATTCCAGTTCTGCAATTGCTCCTTTGGGAGCAGCCTTGTGTGGATAATGGGGCACAGCTCGGAAGCTTTGACTTGGAATCTGAGCTGCCTCTGACTTGATGCGAAATAATTATTTCCAGCTCAGAGATGAATGTTGCTGTTGGGAAGTTGCTGTCAAAAATATAAATGGCTCTTTTGGGTATTTCTTTAGTCACTGGGATGCCTTGGGAAGGCTGAGCTAGAGCAGAGTTAAAGAATAAAGCAGGGATTTATGACAAGTTTCTCCTCAATGGATCCACCTCGGGCAGCACAAGAGCCCAGCCAGAGCTGCACCCAGGATGGTCCCAAAATGAACCCAAGATGAACCAAAATGGTCCCAAAAAAGGATGATCAGTCACAAAATAATGTTTTAGTCCACTGGCATCTTGGAGTGAATTGTCCAATTCCAGCTTTAGCCCATGCAGTCCCATCCTTGTTTTTCTCTCTCCAGCCCACGGTGTTTGTGCTCCTGGGCTGAGATTTGGATCATCTCTCCTTGGTGCCCAGCTGGAGCAGGAATTGTTTTGTCTCCCTGCTCTGTGCACAGAGCTCACCATCCCACAGTATGAAGCCCAGATCTACCCACTAAAGCAGCACAGAATGTGAAAAATAGAAAATCCAAAACCTGAGGCATCACCTGGGATCAATCCCTCACGAGGCTCTCCCTGAGCTCAGAGAAACACCAAGAGCTGCTGCTGTTTCTCAGTGGGAGTTTCAATATTGTACTTTTTGCTGCTGATAAATTAATATTTAGCCAGATGAGATTTGAGATATGGGATTTAGGATAATTCCCAAGTACTCCACAGAAGAATTCCTGGTGCTTGCAGAAATTCTGTGCCCATCCAGGCTGATGTTTTCACGTGGAACCTGAATTTAAGCTGAATTTAACCAGTTTTTCTGCAGGTTTGGCAGGAATCCCTGCACTTCCCCTCGGATCCTGGAAGTTTGGCTGTACACTTGGAGAAGCTGGTGGGATTTTGAGGATATAATTTTGTGTAATTCTGGGTTTTTTTCTGTTGGCAGCTGGTCCTGGCTGAGAGCTCCCACTCTGATACAGGCTCCCAGTGCACCGAGAGCCACGTGGAGCTGCCCCCAGCCCTGGAGAGGACAGGAGGCATCGGAGACTCCCGGCCCCCCTCTTTCCAGTAAGCCCCAATTTATTCATCAGATTCTCATTTAGCAAATTGATTTATCAAATTCTCATTCCCATCTATTTCTCACCCTCATTTCCCTTACTGCTGCAAGCCAGCTGTTTGTTGTTGTGGTAATAAAAATTAAATACTGAGGAATTAAAAGGGGGATGGGACTGAAATCCCCCTGTCATTGTTACAGTGAATATTTATTTCATATGAAATATTTATCCAAAATATCTCATTTTCTCAGTCCCCATCATTCCGGTAATTCCCACTGATTTATCAAATTACCTTTCCCATCTATTTCTCACCCTCATTTCCCTTCTTGCTGCAATCCAGCTGTTGTTGTGATTATAAAAATCTAGTATTGAGAAATTAAAAGGGGGATGGGACTGAAAACCCTCTGTCATTGATAGAGTGAATATTTATCCAATAAATTTATCCAAAATATCTTGTTTTCCTGGCCCCCATCATTCCAGTAAGCCCAAATGCCCATTGATTTATTATTGATTTCTTCCCATCTATTTCTCACCCTCATTTCCCTTCCTGCTGCAAGCCAGCTGTTTGTTGTTGTGATCATAAAAATCAAATATTGAGGAGTTAAAAGGGAGATGGGACTGAAAACCCTCTGTCATTGTTGAGAGTGAAATATTTATCTAAAATATCTCATTTTCCAGCCTGTTGTGGATGAGTTAAGTAGGGAGGGAGCCCAAAGTGCTTTTTGCAGTGATTAGTGTGTTCTGTGTAATTAGGGAGGCTGCAGAGGCAGCTGAAGGCTGCTGGCACCAGGGAGAATTTCCACCAGGAATAATTACAATTCCTTGGCCATCCAGAGGCTGCCAGCCCCAGCTGTGGCTGGGAATATCTGCTTTGATATTCTTATTTCCTCTTCCTGATCCTTAGATATCTTCATTTTCCAGGAAATTTCCACCTGGAAAAAATTCCTCCTTCCACCAGGGGGATTTAAAGCAGGGCCTTGTGCTCTTAGGATGTGTTTGGAGAAGGAAATATGGCCTGGATTTGCCTTTTTTTCAATTTTTTGGGGGGGATGGATGTTGCCTGGAAGAGCTCTCAATGTCATGAGTCTTTTTAAAATAAACCTTTTAGCGGACAAGAAATGCTGGGAAATCCTGGCAGTGCCTTGCTAGGGCTGTGCTGCCCTCCTGTGTTCTGATCTGGCCAGAAAATAAAACCAGGCTTTTGTCTTTCCTGGCCTAAACCTGCCTGGCACAGCTGCAAGCACCAGCTTTATTTAAAAAGATAATTAGCTGATAATTAGGCACGAGGTTTGTGGGTCTAATGCGCTGCTGGTCCTCCTGCTTTGTTTTTTTGTTTTTTTCCCCTTCATTTTTTGCTTCATCATTGAATGAAATATATATATATATATATATATATATATATAAAATATTATAATTAGTTAGATGTAACATTTATATATTATAAAATATATATTATATATTACATGTTATGTATTATACAATGTAATATATATTACATATAATGTAATGTATAATATATTATTTATATTATGTAATATAATTCAATAATTATTAAAGAATTTAATTTAATAATTAATTTATTTACTAAATTATTTGGCTCAGCACTGGGGGAAAAGGCAGCTGTTTTTTTTTATTTTTGCACCCTTTTCAATGGTGTAAATCCCATTTTGGAGGCTGGTTTGAGTGAGGATCCTGAGCAGGAGTCAGCAGATGGAGCTGCTGGGATGGACAAGAGTGACCTGAGCCACGTGTGTGTCACCTCTTCCCTTTGCCAGCTGTGCTGCACTCAACAAGAAATGTTAAAAAATCTGTGTGGCAGCACTGAAATCCCCCTGGCATTTTGATAGGGAGTAAAATATGTCTCCTTGGTAGGGATTAAAATGTGCCCCCAGATGTTTTCCTGAAGGACAGCCTTGATTTCCTCATGGCTGTGGTGGGCATGTCACCCATCACATCTATGCTCAGGGAGTGGGGTGGGCAGGAGTTCTGAAATGGGGAAATAGCTTCACCCTCAGGTGCTTTGGGGTTCTCTTTTCACCCCTCAGGTGGTTTTTTATTATCTTTTCACCTCTCAGGTGTTTGTAGGTTCTCTTTCCCCCCTATGGTGTTTTTGGGGTTCTCTTTCCCCCCTGAGGTGTTTTTGGGGTGTCCCATCAGCCTGGGCCAGCGTGTAGCGCTCACCCTCAGCAGTTCTGTACCCTCTGCCCCAAGCTCCTCCCGGCTGGAGCTGCCTGGGTGGGAAGGGGACCAGCAGAATAACGCAGCGATTGTCCCCCTGTGCTCTGTGCCAGCCCCAACGCTGCCAGCAGCAGGGATGGCCTGGACAACGAGACAGGAACCGAGTCCGTGCTCAGCCATCGGCGTGAGCGGCACCGGCGCAGGAACCGCGAGAGCCACGAGGACGGTGAGTGCCTCCTCATCCTCCCCTCCCTCATCTTCCTCACGGCTCCCAGAGCAGCAACTCCTCTGTGGGGTTTGTGAGGGTCCCCAGGATGAGGTGAGAGAAGAGAATCTGACTCTGTGTTCTCAGAAGGCTGATTTATTATGATATGATATGATGTTAAATAACATGATATGATGTGATATATTCTATTCTCTATTCTATATTCTATTCTATTCTCTATTCTCTTATATACTATTTTATCTTATATTATATTATATTTTATTTTATATTACATATTCTCTTATATTAATGATGTTATGTTATATGATATTATGCTATACTATATTATACTATACTAAAACTACTAAAGAATACAGAAAGGATACAGACAGAAGGTTTAGCAAGAATGAATAATAAAAACTCATTGCTGACGCCTCAAAGTCTAACACAGGTGATGGTGATTAGTCATTAATTAAAAACAATTCAATGAAATCAATAAAACATGCACCTGTTGGTAAAGGATCTCCAGCCACATCCCAAAGCAGCAAACACAGGAGAAGCAATCAGATAATTATTATTTACTTTTTTGTCTAAGGCTTCTCAGCTTCCCAGGAGAAGAAATCCTGGTGAAGGGATTTTTCAGAAAATATCACAGTGACACTCCTCCTCCTCCCCAAGAGACTCCTGGCTAAATTCCTGCCAGCTTTCAGGGAATCTTCATTATTATTTTAATGCAATAATTTGTTAATTGCTCTGAAACTCTTTGAAGCTCAGCGTTTTTGCCAGAAACACTCCACAGTGAAGTGGCAGAGAGATTGTTTTTGACAATGTGCAGAACTTTGTGTAGCATGAGAAGATGAATGGCTTGGCTGTTGATTTCTCAAGGTTTGGATGAGCTGTGGTGTTTTCTGCTGGTGTAACAGAGGCTCTGAAGATCTTTTTTTGTACCTAAATGCGCCCAAAGTGCACCTATAAAATGCAGAACTCCATCTCTTGCCTCTGGTCTGTACATCAAAGGAAGCTTGGGTTTTTCATTCATTGCCAGACAAGAATTTCCAGGCTTAATTAAGAATTAATAGTTGCCACCCATTGTGTTTAAAATGGTGCAGAATTTGGAATACTTGGGCCCAAGAAATGCCATCACAGCCTTTATTCACAGCTCCACCCACCAAAGCATTTGCCTCCAGTTAGAAATCAGATTTCTACTGAGGGATTCTGTTCATTTAACCCCTCCAGAGGGTCACTGATGAGGAGTGAATGGAAATCCCTCAGTGGGAGGAGCAGAGCTTGTCTGTGCATGATCCTGACTGCATATTCCTTTGGGAACTGACTAAAAGAGGCAGAATCCTCTCACAGTGTTGATTAAAAACTTGTTGCGGGAAGAATGTGAAAAGGGGAGTTGTTTTAAGCATGAAATCAGTGCCAGGGCATGTTTTGCTCTGGATATTTTTGGCATAAGAGCTGGTGTTGGTGGATGGAATTGTGTGAGCATTGTAGTGGTCTGAAACCCATTCATGCATTTCTCTTGAGAAGGAAATGGGAGTAGTTTCCCTCCTTTTACCAAAGCCCAGGCAAGAACCTTACTACAGTCACACGCATTACTTTTCTCTGAATTTAGGCCTTCTGCCTGCAGCAGGTGAGTTCTCTTAGTGTGCATAGAGCAAGAAGAGCTGCTTTCAGACGTTATTCTATGTCCATGGTGTTTCTGTTGTCATAACAATATTAAATTTAGCAACAGCAACATCCAGTACAATAACAACACCAAGAGTGTGTTGTTTTCAGTGGAAAGCAAATCTAAAATGCACAGTTCAGCTCTGTCCTGAATTGCACTGAAAGAAGTCAAATGCCCAAAACCTGGGAAGGATTTTAAGCCCTTTTCATAAGAGTGATCATGGGGTCACTCTTTTCTTGCACCTGCAAGTCTTGTGTGGATGGAAAATGGGGGAACAGCCTTTGGAGAAGGGGGACAAGGATGGGGAAAGGTCTGTGACACCTGGATCCAGCTGCTGTGTGCTGGGAAAATCCTCCCTGAAATGCAGCGAGAGTGTTTGATGTGCTCCTGCAGGGACTTGTTTGAAATGCCCAAATGACAGCCCTGGTGCTTGGCAGAGGGATCTCCTGCAGCTCTGTGTTACTGACAGCTTTGTGCCATAGGATTTATTCCAGAGGCACAGGAACAGCTCACCCCAGCTGGACACTTTGGAAGTGTTTGGTACAAAGAATCACCCACCCTGGCAAAGAGGATTTCCCTGGGTTCCCTCAAGGGAAGGCAGTTCTTGCTCCACAAGAAAGCAGGAGCGGGGTGTTGCAGCCTTCATTTCAAACAGGTGAAGTGAGAAAAGGTGTGAAGGTGCCATTTGGGAACAGAAACACTGGGCTGGAACCTGAACAGGTCAAACAGGCTGAGCTCAGAGCACTGGAATTGAGAGGTTCCACAGAATGAAGGTTGGGAAAACCCCAACACTAAACAAAGATTTTTTTTGTGCTTCTCTCCATTTTAATTTACAAAAATTGCTTCCTAATTTTACTCGAAAACGTTGCCTGCTTTGAAGTGCAGCAAGATCCTTGCAGAGGTTTGGTTTGGAGTTGGGGTGATGAGAATTCCCCAGATTCTCCCGGGATAATGAGCAGTGTGGTACCACAGGTGGGTTGTTCAGCACAGCTGCCTGAATATTTCCCTTCATTTCTGCAGGGCTACTCACCCCAAAAAAAGCTGATTTTGCTGAATTCCACACACAGAGTGATAAATATTGATTGCAGCTGCAGCTGGAGGGTGTGGGACACACCTGGGTGATCTGACAGTGTTTTCATACCTCTTCCCATTGAAAATGCAAAAGGATTTGGGGTATCCCTAAGTTCTTCCACCCCTTTCCCATAAATTGCATTCCTGTTTTCAGTGCACAGACAATTAATCTCCATCTGTGCTTGTATATTCTCTGATTTTAAAATAATCCCCACAAAGATGGTGCCTTGAGGAATGGAGTAAAACTCCTTTTTTGGAGCTGTGTGACACTGCAGATACAAACATCAAGAAAACCTTGAGGAAAACCGATCTGGAAAAAAAACCATCAAGATGTCAGAGCTCCCAACAAATATCCTCATTGCTTTGGGAGGTTGACAAAGTTCTTACTAAGTGAAAGTAGAGCGAGGATCTTAATTGGGGTGGTGGGAGGTCTGCCTGGCACATGTGCTGGGGACCCCCGGCTGGGAGGAACAAAGCTGCCATGTCAGTTTGGTGAGCAGGAGTGGGAAAGGGGACTGCGGGAGCTCTGATTAGGGAGGTAATTAAGGGACAAGATGGTTTTTTTGGATGTTGAGAAATGTTTTATAGCTGCTGCTGGGTTCCTGACAAGTCTGCAGATGTCAATGTCGATGCTGAGGTTTCAACACCCACTTTGCTGTGGGGTCAGTTTAACTCTTGAGCAGCCAGTGAGAAATGCTGGAGAACCCTTCATATGGGCAGGCTCACAGATCCCCAAATGTTTGGGAAGAGGAGCAGCTGCAGATTTCCCCTGGCTGCTGCAATATGTGGAGTTTTAACTGTGATTTATGACTGCAGGAGGGCTGGGACTGCAAAACAGCTGGGGTGGGCATGTTGGGCCTGACTGGGGTGGAGGGACTGGGCTGTGTGAGGATCCAAAGAACTTCAGTCCCAAGGCAAGTCAGGGCACAGGGATGCGCCCATAAGGCAGGATGAGTAATAATAAAGTGCTTTTCAGACCTTCTGATATCACCTTTGTCTGTCCCCAATACCCCTTCAGTGACAATTATTTATCCTTTTTCTTTCTTGGTTTCTATGTCAACCTTGGTAGGAAATTCTTTCAGGGGATAAACATGGATCCTCTTCTCAAACTTCTCTCTGGCTCAAAGAATTCACTCTAAAACCTCTCCTACATCTCCTGCTGTGGTGCCACAACCCCACTGTAGCCACATTTCCCTTCACAGAGAAAAGCAAGGCACAACTTCCCAAGAGTATTTCTGGGATTCACGTTCTCTAAACCTCAGAGAAAAGAAAAACAGTTCTTATCTCATTTGCTGTGCCTGTGTTTGTGCAAAATTAGAATGCAAGATGGAGATTGTTTACCCAGGGGGATGGAGTTTTGTTTCATTGGCCTGTCAGGGCCAGTTGCATGTGTGGGGACTGTTGGGTGATAGTCACCAGATGAGTGCAGTTGAATGCTTGAATGCTTGGCAAATTCAGTTTAGATGTAATGGAATATAGTGTAATGTAATATGGAATAATATAGTATATATATATATATATATACACATACATATATATATATATATTCATATATATATGTTCATAATAAATATTATGGTATATATAATATACGATAATATATAATGTACTACACTAATATAATATAGAATAATATAGTATAATAAAGTAATTAATTAACCTTCTGATATCAGTGGAATCCTCCTCATCATTTCCTCTACTTCATCAGGGGCAAAAATATCTGCAATACCCTCCTGGTCTGTAACACTCCTTTCCTGTGCCCTGCAGCCCCCAGGATCAATGGGCACCCCAAGCTGGACAGGCACCGGGAGCATCCCCCTGGCTATGACAGCTCCTCCACCATGCTGAGCAGTGAACTGGAGTCCAGCAGCTTCATCGACTCTGAGGATGATGACAACACCAGCAGGTACAGCCCTGCCAGGGACACAGCGCTGGGCACATCTTGGGCTCCTCGTCTCTTTTTTTTTTTTTTTTTTTTTTTTTGGTGGGGGGGGGTTGGTTTTTTTGGGTTTTGTTTTGTTTTGTTTTTTTTCCTTTCATTTCTTTAGTGATTTTATGCCTTGAGAAGGAACACAGACTAGATAAGGAATAAAGTAGGGATTTATGAAAAGTTTCTCCTCAATGGATCCACCTTGGGCAGCACAGGAGCTCAGCCAGGGCTGTACCCAAGATGAACCAAAATGGTCCCAAAATGCATGGCCGGGCACGGGGTCTCTCACTTTAATCAGTTCTGCTCCATTTGCATCTTGGAGTGAATTGTCCAATTCCAGCTTTAGCCCATGCAGTCCCATCCTTGTTTTTCTCTCTCCAGCCCACGGTGTTTGTGCTCCTGGGCTGAGATTTGGATCATTTGTCCTTGGTGCCCAGCTGGAGCAGGAATTGTTTTGTGTCCCTGCTCTGTGCACAGAGCTCACCATCCCACAGTATGAAGCCCAGACCCACCCACTAAAGCAGCACAGAATGTGAAAAACAGAAAAGCCAAAACCTGAGGCATCAGTACATAATCTGAAAAACAGAAATGCCAAAGCCTGAGGCATCACTTTGAGCACAGGTTGTTCATCAGTGCCATCTCTGTGTGGAATCACTGCTCAGTTTTTGGGTCGAGGGTCTGGGCCAAATATATAATTCTATGAATTATACCTATAAGTTATATCTAAAGATATTTTTGTTTTTCTTTAAGAAGTCTTTACCTCTGTTATTGGGTCCAAACCACTGCTCCTGTTGAAAGAAAAGCTCTGCTTCTCTCCTTTTCATAGCAACAATGGCCACATTTCCAGATCAAAGCACTCTGCCTACCTATTTGTAAAGCAGTGGTGTGAATATTAAAACAAAATACTGTCAGCAGAGATTCCTAATAAGTATGCATTTTACTGGAGCTCAGTTATAGAGGAATACCTGGAATTGCATACTCTGAGACCTATGAGCAGTTCAGGAATTCATCACAGTTAATGCTGTTGCAAAGGCTGCCATAGATTTGTGGCTTCTTCATTATTTCTTTCTTTTTGTGTAGGCAGAGTGTGTGAATTATTCCCTACTTGAAAAATAGCTCTCATTTCAAGACATCTTTGTTATATCTAAAGATGTTTTTGTTTTTCTTTAAGAAGTCTTTAAGCCAATACATTTCATGGATTTAAAATAATTATTTTCATGGGTGTAAAACAAATCTAAAGTATTTTCTTTCCTTTTCCTGGCCACATTCGCTGGAATATTCTTCATTTTCCTGGCCACTGGCTCTAGAGCTGTTGTTCATCCCAGTGGTCTCTGAAAATCCAGCATGGATTTGTCAGAGTACAACAGGGTGACAGATCTCTGGTGGGTCACAGTGATCTGCAGCTAAAACAAATAAGGCAGAACGTGGTAATTTTAATAAAACCATGAGATTTTTAATAAAAACAGCAAAAAGCAACTACTCCTGGAGATCCTGAACCCCTTGATGTGCTTACAAACATGATCAGCTTTTGGGTCTTGGTGGATCTGTTGGGTCTTGCAGCTGGTCAGGGTTTAAAGACCTCACAATTCTGATTAAAGGCTGAGAGTTCCCAAAGGGCTGAAAGGATAACTAAAATCCACATTAGAGATTTAGTCCTGAATTAGTTTCAAGAATTTATTTTGCACTCCCAGTGAAGTGCAGGGTGTCCCTGCACATGGCAGGTGTTGGAATAAGATGAGTTTAAGGCCCCGTCCAACCCAAACCATTCAATGATGAGATATAAAAAAGCACTTTTCTGGATATTTCCCTGCATGGAGGGATGGTCCTTAACCCTGAATGCACCCAAAGCTTTCAGGGCTTTGAGCCCTCCCCCAAAACCTGGAGCCCACAACAACAAAACCCTGCAGGTGATTTGTGTTTCTTGTAAATAAATGAATAATTTCCATGGCAGCCAGCAATGCAGTGGGGCAGGATTAGCTCAGGGTGGCCACATTAGAGTAGACCCAGCGAAATCTCACAGTATGAATAAAATAATAATAAAACTTCCTGAGTCTGACCTGAGAAGAAGGAGATTTTTGGAAGCTGCTGCTCCTGCCTTTCCCTCTGGAGGCTGGGCAGGAGTTTTTGGCACAGGAGGAGCTGCCAGGCCAGCTAGTCAGGAAGAACCACTGCAGGAATGCTCCAAGGTATGCTGCTGTATTCCAGGGGGATGATGATGTTCTCAGGCACAGGAGACTTGGTGCTGGCAGGGAGAAGTTTTCTGTAGAGGCAAATCAGGCAAAGAGCAAATGGAGAAGGTTCCAGAGCTGCAGGAGGCACCAGTCTGGGGACAGAGGAGGGATCCGAGGGGTGAGTTTGGCTCCTGAGGGACACATCCCCTGGGGACAGAGGGGTCTGAAGGGTCAGTTTGGTTTCTAACAGCTGATGGACACATCCTCTGGGGTCTGAGGGGTGAGTTTGGTCCCTGATGGACACACCAGTGCGGCGACAGAGGGTCTGAGGGGACAGTTTGGAGTTTGGTTCCTGATGGACACATCCTCTGGGGACAGAGGGGTCTGAGGGGACAGTTTGGAGTTTGGTCCCTGGTGGACACATCCCCTAGGGACTGTGAGGGGTCTGAGGGCTCACTTTGGTTCCTGAGGGACACTCCAGCTTGGGGACAGAGGGGTCTGAGGGGTCACTTTGGTCTCTGGTGGACACATCCCCTGGGGACAGAGGAGTCAGTTTGGTCCCTGAGGGACACATCAGTGTGGGGACAGGAGTCACTTTGGTCCCTGGTGGACACATCCCCTGGGGTCATTGGGGTCAGTTTGGCTCCTGGACTCTGGTGGGTTCTGGTGCTTTGTGGGGAGGCTGTCAGAGAGGAGGCTCTGAGGCAGGAAAACAAAGGGAAGGGATGTTGCAGTCCTGGAAGGGAAGAGTTTGTGAGCTGAGGATGCTTTTCTGCCTCAATTTGGTTTTATTTGAACTCAGAGCAGTGGAACAGAGCTGGGTAATTCCCAGCCCAAGAAAGCTCTGTTGCATTCAGTTAAAGAGTAAAGTCATGTTTTGGTGAATTAACCTGTTCACAAACATTCCAGGACAGTGCAGAGTGACAGTGGGAGCATAATAATTTCTTTCTTTTTTTTTTCCAAGTGTTTGACAATTTTTTAACTTTTTTTTTTTTACAAATTAAACGTTTCTGTTGTTAGCAGGTGGGATTTTGAGCACAGATTGATGTAGGGAACTTAACAGTAAAAGGTTTCTTCTGTCTTCTCTAAAGTAAAGGTTTAACAAATCTGACATGTGTAGCTGTGGGATTATTGTCAGCAATTGCTGCTCTCAGTTCAATGCAGCTAAACGAATTCACTGCAAAAAAAATTGTTTATTTCTCATTTAAGAAATTACCATAATTTCTTTTTAAGCCATGTGGATAAGCTTTCTTTAACAAATGTTGCCTTTTTTCCCGTCCTTTGAGAATTGTAGAATGGAGAAAAAATTATTGCTATTACTATTATTATTAACTATTTAAAAGTCTCTTCTGTGGTATTTATTGACATTTGTACTAGAAGTGCAGTCAGGGTTTTTGAGCAGTAGCTGGTGCAGGAAATTAATTGGCAGTGATAATTCCAGATTTATTTTTCATCTTTGCACTTTATTTGTCTCAAAAGCTCAAATTTACCATCTTGTCTTGCTCATCAGATTGTAATAATAACAACTTCTACCCAGTATTTCTGGAGATGCTTCAGAGAGCAAAATATTCCTCATTAGAGGAGGTATGAGCTGCTTTTTAGCATCCAGATGCTCCCAGAATATTAAGGATTCAACAAGGATGCATTAAGGCTGTGGATTGAGCAGAAATCACAAGGAGAGATTATGAAAATAGGTGTAAAAATGTTCCTGCAGAGCCTTCTGATCAGCAATTTTGTGCAGCTGATATTAACTTTTTAAAACTTAACTTTTAATTTTTCCCTGAAATATTTTGTGTCCCCCTTGAACATACCTGAGCTTTTCTCAGGGGCTGATTCTCATCCTTCCATCCTAATACTGAGAAGAATGGCAAAAATACAACAAGAAAAACTTCACTTCTCATATGTTATCACCTGCTAACAGGACCTCAGGGATTTGCCAAGAAAGTCTGGTTTTGCTAGTTTAATTTGAGAGAAAAATGCACTTTTAGGGAGCAGGCAGCTGTGGAATGAGTGCCTTGGATTTGCTCAGATTCTCCTAAAGTGGGAAATTTTAGCTTAGGGAAGAGGAGGAGAAGGAAATGGGAGAGGAAGTAGGAAGGGGGAGAATATTGACAGCAAAATAAAATATGAGGGATTTTTGTCAGTCTTTGATGACTATTGAACAAACCCGGTTTTGGAAACCCTGGGTTTGACACCTCCATATTTTTCCTGTTGGAAGACAAAACCTCCCAACCTCAGATGCTGTGTGAGCTGTTTTACCAACCAGAAATCATCACATTATGGATATTTTTTAATAAAATCCCACCTCTTGGCTCTTCAGTTCCCCTTGCTGGGAGGGGAAGGAGGAGTGTGTGAGGTTAACATGCCTGAAATATTTGTGTGAGCTCAAGGGAATGTCAGGAGATTCACACCCTCTGAGCAGCTCCAGGGCTGATACTTGATAAAAATATTTCAGGCCAGAGGGCTTTCCTGTGGGCAATTCCTTTTTGGAATTGCTGGCATCAAGTTTTTGAGGTATTGTCACATTCCTGCATGTGGCTGGAACATGGAATTCAGGGATGTGGAAACTGGGGGGGAAAGCCTGGCAATGTTTGTTTTGTGTATAATGTTGGAATTTTTAATCTTGGTTAATGATGGAGCATTGCTTTGGTTTTTTGTTTGTTTGTTTGGGGTGTTGTTGTTGTCTTTTTTTTTTCCCCATTCTTACATATTAAATAGAGGAGAGATGTCTCTCTGGTGTTATAGTGATATTTTAATAGTCTGGGCTTTGTTCCAGGCTCCTGAAATTAATTTGGGCAAATCCATTTCTGTCTCGTTCTGTTCTCTGTAAAGTGAGGATGGTTAATGCTCCAAACTCTTATTAAAGACCTTAAAGATTTATATGTAAAATGTGGCACATTTAGGTTCTGCAAGTTTGGAGAGCCTGGAGAAACAGCAAATTAAAAGTTAACAGAATATGTGAAGATAAATCATATTCACTGTCCCCCTGTTACCAAGTTCTATTTGATTTCTTTAAATTCAAGCCTTGAATTCCTGGTAACAGTGGAAGAAAATTCAGCACCATGCCAGGACTCACAGAAATGAGCATTATGGGTTGCACTCAGACCTGCTGCCAGGAGAAAACAAGTGCTAAATTAAACAATAATCAAATTATTCATCTGGTCCCTGCTGTCCTTGAGCTGGAATCTCCTGCTGAGCTGTGTGTGCGATTTCCCCTGTCCTGCTGCTGCGGGTGGCAGAGCCTCTCAGGGGTAACATTTGCTGTCCTTGCCCTCAGGTTGAGCAGCTCCACGGAGCAGAGCACCTCGTCCCGCCTCATCCGCAAGCACAAGCGCCGGAGGAGGAAACAGAGGATGAGGCAGATTGACAGGGTAAGGCTGGCACCAGCAGCACCCAGGGAGCTGAACTGGGAGTTCTGAGTGGAGCTCTTGGCTCAAGAAGGGATCCAGGACAGGTCTGTTCCTGTTGAATTCACTGGGAAGGTTCCCTGTGTCTCCAGGCTGGGCTTAATCTCTGCATTTGATGTTCTGCGGCTCCAGAGTGAAGCTTTCACCTCTCCCTTTCTCCTTTCACTGTGCAGTGATCCCATTTCTGGTCTTTTCCAAGATAAATCTCTGCAGGAGAAGCTCCATTATGGTGTGGGAAGGGGTGTGAGATACCCTGAGACCTGCTGGGAGAAGAAATCCAAGTTCACAGGAAATCCCAAATCTATCTCTCTGCCCTTCCCTGTGCTAGTCCTGGGCAGCAGGATGAGGGTGACCCCACAGACAGACCCTGAAATATCTGTTTTCTTCTCCCATAAATCTCAGTCTCCACACATGGAAGAGTGACCTCACACACATTTTATCACAGGATAATGTTTCAGAAGGTCTTTGCTAAGCACCTTTGTATTTCATTTTGGAGGCAGGGCAGTGTCTCTCCTCTCCCCTCCTGCTGGATCATGTGCTGTTCACTCCTCCCTTTAGGGAGGAGCTGTGGTTGCAATAATTCACACTCTGCTGGGCACTTTAGGATCCAAATGTTTGCCTGACAGTCACAACCAGGAAGCAGAAATAATTCCAGGGGAAGTTCAGCTGAGAAACCTCAGTATAGGAAAGTGCTCTGTGTGTTTTGTGATCAGACCTTTGGAGAAAGTGCAGACTCTGCTCAGATTTCTTTCCTTAAAGTCTCTAAATGAAGCATAATTTTGAGGAAACCTCAATAATTTCTGTCTGCCTTTCAATTGGAATCCTCTTAATTCCTGATGAGTTAATCCTCAGCAGTTCTTACTCTGAGCCATTTAAAACCTTGAGACTTTTTCTGTTGTGTTTTGCAGTCATCCTCGTTCAGCAGCATCACTGACTCCACCATGTCCCTAAACATCATCACTGTCACGCTCAACATGGGTAAGAGGACAAGCCACGTTTTTTATTATGAATTTTGAGTGGTAGAGATGTATTTGGTATTTCTCTGGATTCCTAATCCGGAACTGGGCCATTTTCACCAGCATATCAGTGTTCCTTCCAGGGAAGGAGCTGGAACTGCAGCGTGTGGGGTTAATGGTGAGGGATTGGGGTAGAAAGGCACTGGGGATTTGCATTTCTGCTGCTCCTGTGTTTCATTTGTCAGCCAGGCAGAAATGTGCAGGGCTGCCAGCAAATTCAGCACTTTTCAGCAGCACCAAACCCTTCCTTGCCTCTCTGACATGTGGAACAAACATTGCCTAATGTGTTCAGTGCTAATTTCCAGGTGTGGACAAGTCTTTTCAATGCTCTTCCTCTTGCTGTTTTTTTTTTTTGTTTTTTTTTTTAAATAACACTGTCTTGGATGAAAAAATCCTGTCTTTAGCAGCCTTTCCCTGAAGGTGCCAGGCAAATACTCATCATTAGAGCAGCCTGAGATCATTGCAAGTCAAACCTTGCCCTGCTGATATGCTGAGATGTTTCAAAGCTGAAACAGCCTCGCTCTTTGCTATCATTCCAATCACTTTATCTGCTTTTTTTTTCCCCTTTCCCCACCCTTTACTTTGTGTCCATCTAGAAAAGTACAACTTCCTAGGGATCAGCATTGTGGGGCAGAGCAATGACCGGGGTGATGGTGGCATCTACATCGGCTCCATCATGAAGGGAGGGGCGGTGGCAGCAGACGGGCGCATCGAGCCAGGGGACATGCTGCTGCAGGTGGGTCCCTGTCCCCAAATCCTGCTGCTCTGCCCTGCCATCCCACCAGCCCCACGAGCTGTAGTCAGCAGGGAACAGAATTTATTCATCCTCAGAAAAATGTGGCCCAAAGATGGCTGAAATTGGTGATTCTTTGTGAGATACTCTGAGAAACGACATCTCAAAGGAACGGAAGTGGTGACCGTTAAATGGTGGGATGGAAGTGGTGACCAGGCAGATAAATTGGGGGATTAATGAAGTAATTAAAACAACTTTTAACTTTCATGCTGCAAGGCTGACCTCTGCTCTCTGTTTCAGGTGAATGATGTCAATTTTGAGAACATGAGCAATGACGATGCCGTTCGGGTTCTGCGGGAAATCGTCTCCAAACCAGGGTGAGCACATCACAAAAAGCCTTCCTGTTTATCCTCCTTGTGCAGTTGTTGGAGCTGGGAAACCTCAGAGAAATCAACATTCTGATATCCATCAGCATGACTGATCTCAGCTGTGAACTTCTCAGTGTAAATGATGAATAGGTGAGGTTGGTTCTGGCAAAAAAACCAACATGAATTGAGAAGTTGCCTGCTTTCAGCAGAGCTGTTTGTTTATGTGATGGGAATTTTAATATCTCAGGAGCTGATCATCCAACAGATTTCATCACCAGTGCTCATCATCTGTGCGAAACCAGGAACCTCCTGATATGCTTCATACTGAAAATATTAGAAAGTTTCTCAAAACTATTCATACTTAAATTATTACAAAGCTTCTCAAACCCATTCATACTTAAAGTATTATAAATCTTCTCAAAACCATTCTCAGAATGTACTTGACAACTGCTGAATAAAAATAAATTTGTTTCAAATACTTCTTGTAGCATTTCCAACTCTGTAGGAAATTCAAGAATCATCCTTAACCTGTTTTCTTTCTTCCTAGACCTATCAGCCTAACAGTAGCCAAATGCTGGGACCCTACTCCCAGGAGTTATTTCACCATCCCCAGGGGTGAGTACACATTTAAACTCTTTGCTGGGTTCCTGGGAAGCTCCCAAGATCTGGAATATTTTTACCTATTTTGGCACCTAACAGATTCTACCCATTCAGTCCTTTAATTGTTTACTTTTGTATTGGGAGCCTGGGGTTCCACTGCCCATTGAGTTTCTGGGAGTTTTTCTCTTGGTTCACATCTTTGGGTCCATCTCCTAAACTTCTGGGAAGTGATCTTAACCTAACAATTCATAAAAGGTTTGGAAATAATTATGCCAAGAGTTAAAAATCCTCATTTTCTCACAGTGAATCTTTAGAGAGAACTGAGTATTTTGAAGATGTGAGGGAAGCAGCAGTAATAGACATTAAAAAAAAAGAAAATTACCTTATTTTCATTAGCAGTAAAAGATCTGTGCTCATGTGACAAACACAGCTGCCTCCTGCTGGTGAGGGCTGTGCTGGTGGTGCTGGAATCAGTTTGTTCCCAGTCCACAGAAGATGACAGTGGCGGTGAAGATGGGGTGGAATAAATGCAACAAACCAGTGCAGACTGTGGGAGTCCTCTTGAAACCCTTAGGAAAACCAGAGAAACAACAAGAGAACAAGAGAAAACCTCTCAGATCTCTCAAAATCTTGGTGTTTGCTGCAAGTTTTGACCCCATTTTCTGTCCCTTTGTCGTGGTACAATCTATGGGATCTCACTCATGTGAACCGCTCAGAAAACTAGAGAAACAACAAGAAAAAATGATAAAACCCCTCAGATCTTTCAAAATCTTGGTGTTTCCTGAAAATCTTGAGCTTGTTTCCTGTACCCTTGAGTGAGGTGCCAACTATGGCACCTCACTCATATGAAACCCTCAGAAAACTACTGTAACCGAAAGAAAACCCCTTAGATCTCTCAAAACTTTGGTGGCTCCTGCAAATCTTCAGCCTGTTTTCTGTACCCTTGTGGTCATGCCAACTATGGCACCTCACTCACACAAAACCCTCAGAAAACGAGGGAAACAACAAGGAAACCAGAGAAACTGCAAGAAAACATGATAAAACCCCTCAGATCTTTCAAAATCTTGATGTTTGCTGCATTTCTGACCCTGTTTGCTGTCCCTTTGTGGTGGTACCATCTGTGGGGTCTCACTCATGTGGAACCTTTAGAAAACCAGAGAAACCACAAGAAAACACAGTAAAACCCCTCAGATCTCTCAAAATTGTGGTGTTTCCCGCAAATCTTGACCCTGTTTCCTGTCCCTTTTACTCGCAGCTGAGCCGGTGCGGCCAATCGACCCCGCGGCGTGGATCTCTCATACCACGGCCATGACGGGAGCGTACCCCCGTTACGGTATGAGCCCCTCCATGAGCATCACCACATCTACCAGCTCCTCACTAACAAGCTCAATTCCCGAGTCGGAAAGTAAGTCACCCCCTGGCCAGCCCAGGGCAGGGGGCTGCTCGGGGCCACCAGGGCCCGGCCACGGGCACGGTGACAGCGGCAGCGCCAGCCAGGCCTTGAGTGGTTTCTCACACTTGGGGAAAGCAGGAGAACTTTTGCCGAAGGTTGGAGGTTGATGTGGAGGTGTTTGGTCAGGGTTTTGTCTCAAGGAGAAGTGGTTGCTGCTGGATTTTAGTGGTAGGTTCAGGTTTTTCCACTCAGGTGCACGTTTGGTTGGTTTTTAATAAATTTCAACAATAATGTTCAGGTTTCACTTGGGAAATCCTTCTCTGATATTCACATGGTCTTCTTTTATACTTTTGATAAGTTCAGGTTTTTCCACTCATGTAGATGGGAGACTCCCTTCTTGCATTTAGTTGGTTTTTAATAACTTTCAACAGTAACGTCAATGTTTCCCTTGGGAAATCCTTCCCTGATATTCACATGGCCTTCTTTTGTATTTTTAAATTGGTTTTTTGTTCTTCTTTATATTCCTAGAATTTATTGAGCAAGCTAAAACTAAATTTAACATCCTACGTAAAATTATTATTAGATTTCAACCTGTTTCCTGGTTTGGCAGTCTGGAACAGCCGTATCCCTGAAACCAAGAGGTTGGATTTTAAAGATAGGTTCAGGTTTATCCACTCAGGTGAATGGGAGAGCTGTCTTCTTGCATTTACTTGGGTTTTAATAAATTTCAGCAATAATGTCAGTGCTTTTTTATGGGAAATCCTTCCGTGATATTCATATGGCCTTCTTTTATGCCCAAAATGGGAGCATTTCAGATGCATCTCAGAATTTGCCATATTTGTACAGCAGCCAGAACTTTAAAAATGCCAATTTTCTGTTCATATGCAGATCTCAGGTGTCCAAGAAAATAGAATTTATTGCTCCCCAATATTAGTTTGTTGGTGTAGTTTTTTTTCCCAAGACATGTTGCTTTTTGCCACTAACCAAACTAACTTAAAGCAAAAGCAAAGTTTTAGTGTTTATTTGAGGTTTGTAAGTATTGAAGCTGCATGCAGAGCTGGTCTGGGATGTTTTCATGCATATTGGCAGTGCATGTATGGAAAGAAACATTTTTAGTTTTCATTGTTTCACGTTTGCTGTACCTTTTTTTATACAAAATTTTGGGTGGCTGGAAAAGGACAAAAGTGCTTTTGAAAGGTGGGTGATGTGGGGAACTGGGAGGGGAGGAGGGTTCTGGAATTCCTGCTGGAGAAGGGTCTGGCCTACAAACAGAGATAAAAATGAATTTTCTAGGGCTGGAAAATGGGACAAGACAGAGAATTTGACAAATTCAACCTTGTTCTTATTTTATTGTAAAAAATGATGAGGAAAGTGTGAAACCTCTGGGGATCCAGTTCTGCCTGTAATGATGTGAACTGGGAATGGCTGGGGAGGCATTTGGGAGTTTTTTTAAAGTGTTCCACAAAAAAAAAATTGAGGGCAAAGCAATCCTGGGAGGAGTGGATTGTGAGGGGACCCTGGGAAGGGTTTTTGTAAGAAAATTCCTGATTTCTTCTGAGAAGGGAAGATTTCTTTTATAATTTAATTTTCCTCATGAATTTCCAGATCTTTAAATAAAAAACTGGACATGGATTGACCATGGTCACCCTTTCTGCATGGAGATGGGGGGTGCTCCCGACAGGGAGTCCCAAAAGAGCAAACCCCAAAAACTTGTCCCCCAGAGTTCCTGGGAAATTGAAATGGAAAACGATGGATCACAAAAACCCTTGGGTTTCCTTTCCTGCCTGTCTGGATGCAGAGAGGATCCTGCAGCTGCTTTGGGAAGCCAGGATGTGGGGACTCAGAATTTCTGTCACTAAACTGATGGCTTTGAGCCCAAAATCTAAACTGGTGGCCTTGAGCCCAAAATTGCTGAAAATGCTGTAATTCACTCTGTGGATGAGGGTGCATTTGGGAATCTTTGTGTCTTTATTTTATTTTAATTACTTTACTTTATTTTACTTTTTAAAATTTTATTTTAATTTTTATTTTATTACTTTTATTTTTTATATTAATTTAATTTTCTTTTTAAAATTTCATTTTAATATTTTTTATTTTTATTTATTTTATTTTTATTTTATTGTACTGTATTTTATTCTATTTATTTTATTTCATTTTATTTTTAAAATTTTATTTTAATTTTTGTTATTACTTTTATTTATTTCACTTTATATTGTATTTATTTCATTTTCTTTTTTAAATTTTATTTTAATTGTTATTTTATTTTATATTGTATTTTAATTTTTATTATTTTTATTTATTTTATTTCCTTTCAATTTATTTTAATTTTTATTTTATTATTTTTATTTATTTTAAGTTTTCATTTAATTGTATTTTATTGTATTTATTTTATCTTCATTTTGTTTTTATTTTATTTTTATTTTAATGTTTTGTTAATTTTCTATTTTATTGTATTGTATTTATTTTATTAAATTTTATTTTTCAATTTTATTTTATTTATTTTTTTGCATCTGTTGGTAAAACTGTATTTTTATTTCATCCAAACTGGGAGCTGAGAAGTTCCTTCAGGCTGAGTTCATTTCACAGCAGACTGTGGCCTCTCTTCCTTTCAGAATTAGAAGACTCTCCCTTAACTGTGAAGAGTGACATGGCTACTATTGTCAAGGTCATGCAGCTGCCAGACTCAGGCCTTGAAATTCGGGACAGGATGTGGTTAAAAATCACCATCTCCAATGCAGTGATAGGTAAGCAGACCCCAGAAATGCTGAGAGGGAGAAAACCCAATGATTTAATTAAAAAAATACCTTTTAATGAGCTTTTTTTTCATGTCTTTGACCTCTTATATTCCATTTATGGGCAGGAAATAACTTGTGTCAATGTAGGCACAGTTTGGCTCAGATAACCCCACTGTAGATGTTCAGCTTGGCACAGTTTGGCTCAGATAATCTTATTTTAGGTTCAGCTGGCACAGTTTGGTTCATATGATTTCATTGTAGGTGTTCAGCTGGCACAGTTTGGCTCAGAGAATTCCAATTTTACGTGTTCAGCTGGCAGAATTTGGCTGAGATTATCCCACTGTAGAAGTCCAGCTGGCTCAGATAATTTCATTTTAGGTTCACCTGGCACAATGTAGCTGAGATGACCCCGTGTCTCCCCTTGCTGTCCCCATTTCAGGAGCAGATGTGGTGGACTGGCTTTACACACATGTGGAAGGCTTCAAGGATCGCCGGGAGGCACGGAAATACGCCAGCTCCATGCTGAAACACGGCTACCTCAGGCACACTGTGAACAAAATCACCTTCTCAGAGCAGTGCTACTATGTCTTCGGAGACCTCTGTGGCAGTAAGTCCCCAGCTGGGAAGGACAGAGCTGGCCCCATGTCATTTCTGTGCCTTGAGGGTGTCCATTGTCCCCTTGTGTGTCCTCACAAAGAGGGATTTCCATGAGGGTGGCAGAGCTCTGGAGCTGCTCAGTGTAGCCGTGATATTTTCTGAAAAATTCTTTTATTAGGATTTTTTCTCCTGAGAAGCTGTGAGGCCTCAGGAACAAAATGTAAACAATGGTTATCTGCTGCTGTGAAATGCAACAGCTGCATCTGTGATTGGTCACATGTGGTTGTTTCTAATTAATGGCCAATCACAATCCAGCCATCTTTGACTGTCTGGTCAGTCACAAGATTTTATTATCATTCCTTTCTATTCCTTTCAAGCATTCTGATGAACTCCTTTCTTCTATTCTTTTAGTATAGTTTTAATATATCATTTTCTTTTAATATAATATATATCATAAATATATATAATGCAATAGGTAAATCAGTCTTCTGAAACCTGGATTGAAGGTTCTCATCTCTTCCCATGTCAGGGCTGCCTGGAAACTTCCACAGCCCAGAGGAGGCGGAGTCTCTCTGGAGATATTCCAAACCCAGCAGGACACATTCCTGTGTCACCTGCAGGACATTCCTGTGTCACATGCTCCAGAATTGGACAGGGGGATCTCCAGAGGTCCCTTCCATCCCTGCCTCTCCAGGGGTGGCCCAGAATAGGGGACATCACCCTGAAATTGTGTGACAAGTGGCTGGTGCTCCCTGGTAGCAAGGAGAGCTCCCAGAGGAGGATGAACTCATCAAGCAAAGCACTGAGGACAGCAGGATTTATTTCTGGTGGTGCCACACTGATGTCATGGGTTTTAGCTTTTTTATTTTCCAGATTCTGTGCTGATGCCTCAGATTTTAGTTTTTCTATTTTTCACATTCTGTGCTGCTTTAGTGGGTGGGTCTGGGCTTCATACTGTGGGATGGTGAGCTCTGTGCACAGAGCAGGGAGACAAAACAATTCCTGCTCCAGCTGGGCATCAAGGACAAATCTCAGCCCAGAACCACAAACACCGTGGGCTGGAGAGAGAAAAACAAGGATGGGACTGCATGGGCTAAAGCTGGAATTGGACAAATCACTCCAAGATGCAAATGGAGCGGAACTGATCAAAGTGAGAGACCCCCGTGCCCGGCCATGCATTTTGGGACCATTTTGGTTCATCTTGGGTTCATTTTGGACCATCTTGGGTGCAGCCCTGGCTGGGCTCTTGTGCTGCCCAAGGTGGATCCATTAAGGAGAAACTTTTAATAAATCCCTGCTTTATTCTTTAGCTCTGTCTAGTCCCTGTTCTAGGGCAGCTTTCACATTCCCTGCTGTCAGTCCCACTGGAACAGGGGGATGTCCCCACCATGTCCTCACCCTTCCCTCCCGTCTCCCTGCTGTGTGAGAAGGCTGATTCCAAGGCATTGCTAAGCTTCAAAAACCTCCATAAATAAATTCACAGTGATCATTTTACCCGTTGATTAAGAATTTTTCCCCTTTTTTCTTTCCCAGATCTGGCTGCACTGAACCTCAACAACGGTTCCAGTGGCGCCTCTGACCAGGACACCCTGGCTCCTCTCCCACACCCTGCTGCTCCCTGGCCCTTGGGCCAAGGATATCCCTACCAGTACCCTCTGCCCCCTCCTTGTTTCCCCCCAGCCTACCAAGATCCTGGTTTTAGCTATGGCAGTGGCAGTGCAGGCAGCCAGCAAAGTGAAGGTAAGCTGGGCAAAAAGGGTTTTATCCCACAGCTCTCATTGTTCCCCACCATCTGCTTGAGGTCCTCGGTGCTCTCCGTGCTTGTCTTGTGGTTTTTTTTGCTCCCTGCATGGATTTTGTGCAATGAATTAAAGGTGCTTGTGGCTCTGGAGGAGGGGGTTTGGCTTTCAGCTCTCTGTGGGAAATGCCAGGTTTAACCCAGGCAGGGATTGCCAGCAGTGGGGTTGGTGTTGCTGGAATTGAGGCGATTTCTGTGTTGCTGGGACAGGGGTTAGAACCAAGGTGCTCTTGGCTTGCAGGTCAGTGCTCAGCACAAAAGGAAAATCACATTTTTTGTAAGTGAGAGGTGGCCAGCCATGGCTTTCCAGGGCTGAAACACTGCTCCCAGGGAGGAGAGTCTCTGCTGGCATGTGTGACAGGGACAGGAAGAGAATTCTGCATGGATTAAAGACCTGCCCTCCTCCTTTTCTGCCCTAAATTAATTTTAACCTTAGTAAATTAAATCACATCTTTTTCTTGCTGTAGAGATACTATTTTTTAATTTTTATTTTATTTTAAACCACTCCCAGAGTGAGTTTTGCTTTTGGAAATGCTGCCAGTAAAGAAGGGGCGAGGATTCCTTGTGTTTTTTCAGTGAACATCCAATAAATTGGATGTCACTTATGCCTATTCACCACAGCCAGTCAGATTTTACAAAATGGCACAAAAGGGTTTCATAACAGGGGATTTTAGACCAGCTGCATGTCACCTTATACCAAAATAAGAAATATCCATGAGGAATCTCCCAGAGGCTTTAGAACTAGAAACTGCCCTGGACAGAAAGTGGGGGTGGTTTTTTGGCAGCTGCTTCTGTGAGCAGTAGGAATTCTCTCCCTGCTGCTGGATTAGGAAAGGAAAGGTGGCACTCCCAAAAAGTGCCAGGGTGTTCAGCTCTGAAAGGTTTCCACGCTTTTCCTGGTGGAAACCAATTTCTGTGCTGTTTTCCTGCTTTGTAACTGTTATTCCCTTGTTTTGTCCTGAGCAAGCATTAGACTGAAGGATTCCTAGAGGAATGGCTGACTCTAGGGGATTGGTAAGCCTCAAATCCCTCCATGATGAATTCACAGCATGATCATTTTTAGATTCTCGTGACCCCCAATGTTTAGCTGTATTTTGGTTTGGTTTTTTTTTCCTAATTTGAAATTTTATTTTTATTTTGAATTGTCTTGGACGCTCGACCTGTCTCAGTGCACAGTGGTGTGACATTGGCATATCAACCTGTGGGACTGTGCTGCAGCAGCTCAGAGGGGAGAGAATCAGCTGGGAAAACCCCATCCCCAGGCTCTTTAGAAAATAAATAATCCAAATTTATTATGGTGTCACCTCTCTGGGCTGGATTTCTCTGCAAGTGTCCTTGCACTGCCCATTAATTGGTGGCCTTTAAATAAAAATCCTGGTGGCCAGGTGGCTCAGGCAGGGGTTGGGAATGCTGGAGCACAAGGCTGCACTGCTCACTCTTAAAATAGTGCTAAATTTTGGGGTTTGTGCCCTCTCTCATTTATCTGCACTATTAAATCATAACAATCAGCAAATACCACTGCAGAGACCCAGGCTTGGAATATTCACTTAAAATCCAATGGTTTCGTGGTCTGTTTTCCATCTCTCTGGCTCTCTGCAGAAAATGCAGCCTTTCCCCCCAAAATCCAGTGTGGTTTCCCATTTCTCCAATCAGCTGGAGCAGCAGAAAGTGATGGGCAGAAAGTGATCTGTAATTCAAGAAGGAGCAGCCCAAAATAATTATCTTTTTCCCATTTCTGTGACTTATTTAAACTCAAAAGCTGGTCCCTTGTTCTGCTGACTGGGGATCCTTTTTGGGAAGTCCGTCCTGCACTAAGGTGCAGGAATTCAATGGGATATTCCTTAGATTGATTAGCTGGATTTTTAAAATAATAATTAGCATGGGAATGTCTCCTAATCTGTCTGTCATGGGAACAGAGCAAGACCTTCAGCTTCCATAAAAAAACAGTTTTGGAAGTTTAGTAAAGCTTGTGTTTAGTAACAACTCAGCTGATATTCAGTGGCAATCCTTTCGTTTTCCAAGGTGATTTAGTGGCCTCTCTTAGGAACAATATCCTGGTGTTACTGATTTGGGGTAGAGCAGCTCAGGAACTGTTTCCTAGGGAGTTCTCCAAGCAGGAGATTCTCCAATTCTCCAGCACAAGGCTTTAGTGAGGAATTTTAAAAGGACCTCCCCAGTGAAGCCAACAAAATTTCATGAATTTAAGGGTGCCAGAGAAGGCAAAGGGGTTTCTTTCCGAAAAGGTAATTTTAAAATTAATTTTAAAAGGACCTCCCCACTGAAGTCAAAAACCTTGGGGATTGAAGGGTGACTGAGAGGTCAAAAGGGTTTCTTTCAGAAAAGGTAATTTTAGAAGGACTTCCCCACTGAAGCCAACAAAACCTCAGGGGTTGAAGAGTAACAGAGTAGGCAAAGGGATTTCTTTCAAAAAAGAGTTTTAAAAAGAATTTTAAAAGGATGGAGTGATTTAAAGCCTGAGTGATTGAAAGGTGACAGAGTAGGCAGAGGGGTTTCTTTTGGAAAAGGTACAAAATAAAGCAGAGGCAATTAGAATTAAACCTCATTTGCTTGAGTCAAACCCCAAATTCCTGCTTTTTTCTGCTCCCTCCCTCTCCTGGACTGGATTTGAGCTGGAATTCAGCTGCTGCTTTCCCCGTGCAAGCTCGGAGCTGTGTCCGTGTGTCCCCATGCATGGCGCTACCCCGTCGCTGAGCCGCCACCAGCGCGTGGGCCTCACAGCAGAGCCCAGCTCATCCTGGCTCTTTTTCTCTCCTGTTTTTGGGCTGTTAGGGAGCAAAAGCAGCGGCTCCAACCGGAGCACCAGCGAGACCAGCAGGAGAGCAGCAGGCAGGGAGAAGGAGCGCAGCAAGTCCGGGGGCAGCGGCAGCGAGTCGGAGCCGGGCGCGCGCCGCGAGCGCCCGCTCAGCCAGCTCAGCCAGCGCTCTGCCAGCGACAGGAGCCACCAGAGCCACCACTCCTATGGTCCCCCAGGGCTGCCCCCCTTGTACAGCCTGCCCAAGCTGGGCTCCAAGGGGCTGGGCAGCAGCGGGCCCCCCGGAGCACCGCCGGTGCGTGAGCTGAGCGCCGTGCCACCCGAGCTCACCGCCAGCCGCCAGTCCTTCCAGAAGGCCATGGGCAACCCTTGCGAGTTCTTCGTGGACATCATGTGAGAGGAAGTGCCTTCAAAAGACTCTGCGTTTTAGGGGTTTTTTTTTGGGGGGGGGGGGGGGAGGTGGTTCTGGGATGCTCGGTTGGAAGAGGCTTGGCTGTCTTGCATGTCACACCTTCCTGTTCGCGAGTGTGTCGCAGAAAAGAAAAAAAATCGACAAAACTGAACAAAAAAAAAGAAAAAAATACAAACACCCCCTCAAGCTACAAAAATGAGCAACAAAATCTCCTGGGATTGTTAAATCGTCTGCATCTTTTTGTTCTGTTTGTTTTTTCTCCCCTGCCCATCTCATTTTGGATTGTGAATGGCCTGGTGTATGTTCACATCTTAATGAGCTTTGATCATTGTGGCACCTACTTCAGTGGAATTAGTGTCTCTTTCTGGGCTGATTGGAGGACTGCTATTTCACATAACTTCTAAATTCCTGACAATGCATAGGAGCACTTTGATTTTTATTTTTTTTCCCCTGCTTTTTCTCTTGCAAGGACAAAACAAAAAAGGACTGCTGGCTGGTATCTGGGATACTGCCTTGGAATGCTGGTTCTTGGATGCATCCATAGCTCTAAGCAGACATGGCACCCACAAGTGCTTGGAAAGGAGCAGGATCCAACCAATTTCTAGAGGAAAACAAACTTGTGGCTGCTTTCTGCTGACTAGGCAGTATAAATCAATCTTTCTTGGGTTCTTTGAGGGTTTTTTTTTTAAAGATATTCTATCAGGGGAGTGCTGGAGTCTTGCTACTGTATGCATTCATTGTGCAGAACTTATAAAGTTATTTCTTTCAGTTATTTCCTTATTTCCCAAGAGGGATTTTCCAGCTCCACTGGGTTCCTGGGCATTTTAGTCACATCCCTGCTGCCAGGTGCGGCTGTTCCCTCTGGATGTGCACCTGCTTGCAGATTGGAAGAGTTACTCCCACAGAAATAGGAACATTGCTGCAGTTCTGTCAGCTTTGCCCTTTTGAAGGGGCTGTTTATCCCATTCCAGCAGGGAAATCCTGGCTCCCACTGGGACATGGGACATCTTCTTTGTGATCCCTCCTTCCTTTCTGAGCACAAGCTTTCTCTTTTTTGTTAAAACAGAGATCTGGAGATGTCTGATCCCCCTGGCAACATTTCTAAGCACAGTGGGCAGAGAGGTGTGAGAGTATCTGAGAACAGATCAGAAATGGTACAAAAATAAATCCTTACCCTGAAACTGAGTGAGACCTACCCTGGGGCTCCCCAAAAAGAAATCCTTCACCCTTGACAGCAAGTTAGACTAACCCTGGAGCTCCTCAAAAATAAATCTGTACTCCTGACCCTGAGTTAAACTCACTCTGCAGCCCCCCACAAAGAAATCCTTTTCAAATTCTCAAAAAGAACCCCCTGACTCCTCCTCCTGCTGAGGAGCTCTGCTGTTGAATATCCCCAGGATTTATTTTCTGGCTATTTCTGCTCTGAGGCTGTAGAAATTAAATTCAGGCAGCTTCAGGGATGTTTAAAAAGCTTTTTTGAGGCATGGTGAGCACAGCCATGCTGTCGTATGGCTCATTTAATGCATCCACTCTGGCATTTGACCATGAAGCCATTCCTCAGTTAAATTCTCTTTTGTGAGATTCTGCTGCTGGCAGGATTTAGAGCAGGTGCTTTAAAATCAGTTTTTACTGTAAATAAGCATTTCCTCCACTGGTAAGAAGCTGCTTTTTGGTCTCTTCTGTGCTTTTTGGGTAAATATCCAAGGTGGATGTGAGGAGAGAACATCTTAAAACAATCTTTGTGTACACACAGTTCATTTGTGAAAATGAAAACCTGACCCTTCAAAATGTTCAAAATTTTCACCCTGAAAACTGAATCTTCAAAATGTCTTTTTAATTCTGATTTTTCACTTATTTCCTTTTCAAAATGTCCTTTTAATTCTGATTTTTCACTTATTTCCTTTTCCCACCTCCCTTTGTCAGAGATTCCAGATGTTTGTGGGAATGGGAGACTCAATTTCCCTTTCCACAGGGAGCCGGGAATTCGAGAAACTCTTACTCAGCCCATTTCTGGGCTTCTAAATTAATTTCCTTTGCAAAAACCTCCCCAAAAAAAGCTGCTCAAGGCATCTGAAAGCAGAGCTTTCATCACCACCATGGGTGGCTCCTCCAAAAGAGGCCCTGCCTAAAGTTTGACTGTACAACAGGACTTTTCTGTCCCTTCCCTCCTGCTCCCACATGCAAACCTGACTTGGTAAATTATTCTGAAAGATTGACACTTAAATCAGGGTAAAAGAGTGATGGAATTCTGCTCTGTCTCCAGGAGACACTGCTGAGCAGTCTGTGACTTTACTGACAATCACTAGTGGTTCTACTTCTAAATTAATTGTGATTTTTTTTCTGTCATTTTATAAGTTATTATTTCTCTGGCCCTGTTTTAAGGCAAAACTCAAAGGGCTGGAAGAAAAAAAAATCTCCTTTTAATATTTCCAAAAAAAGAGATTAAATCTGGGGGCTGAGCTTTTCACCCATATTTAATTGACATATTTAATTTCCAAGAGTTGCAGTTTCCACACCTGCTGGGGGTTGGCTTTTGTCTCGTGGTTTTGCTGTTGGCAGAAACTGTTCTGTGTCTTGCTGGTCTTTGCTGCTATGTTGAAAAAATGACTTTTTTTAAAATGTGTGTACTCGTGGGTCACCCTGGGACGAGGCTGGGAGTCCCCAGCAGATGTGGGAATTTTTTTTGCTGAGGAAATTCAGGCTGGAGGAGGTGGATCCTCTTGAACAGTGCAATATTGAACAGTGACACAAAAGTCTGCATCTTTTTTTTTCTCCCCCATCATGGGCTGAAAGTCAGGTCTGAATCTTTGCCAGATCTGTTTCCTCAAGGGAACAAAAATGAGATTTCCCAAATCCCATCCTTTGTGTCTTTCCTATCCTGCTGCATTCCTTGCAGGATCCTGTGCCAGCCATGCCAGGGGAGCTGCCCACAGTGGGAATTGTGCCAGGGAAAAGAAAATTTGGAGGCTGGAGTGCTGCAGAGCCAAAAGGTACAAAATACCCACCAGGGCCTGCAGGTGAATTTTGCTGAATTTTGGTGGATTTTGGCTCCAGGGAGAGCTTTGCTGTGCAGGGCATGGGAGCACCCTCAGAGCAGGAGCCCGAAAGAATTGGATTAAAGCAATTCTTCAATTATTTTTTCAAATAATGTATTTTTATTCTGCAGCTGAGCTCAGTGCTCACCCCTCCCTGCAGCAGGGATATCTGGGGACTCCTGGAAAAGGGGCAGGAAAAACTTTGGGGTGTTTTCTCGCCCCCCAAGAGGCAGCATCTGCACAGGAGGTGTCCCCACCCAGTATTTAAGCCTTGAAGAGTAAATTTTTTTGGCAAATAGTCTTAAAAGCATGCTGGTCTCTTTTACCTCCTGTTAATGAATCTGCTTTTCCAAGGAATCAGTGCCCTGGGAACTTTATCCAAAGGTTTTATTGGATGGCAGGCAATGATGCACAGATGTTGAATTTTGCTACGATTCTTGTTTTCTCTCTGATTTTTGTTCTCTCCCCTCCTGAGACTTGACAGCTCATGGGTTGATGTAATTGTTTTTGTTTGGTTTTTTTATTTTAATTTTTTGTTTTTGTTTTGCATTTAACTGGATTGTAATAAGATTGACTTAAAATTATTAATTCTAATCAGTGATTAGAAATACATGTAAAGAATTTTATGTACAGTAGAGGAACAAAGTTACATGATTTTAAATAATGAAAACCCAGACTATCACCTATCCTAGAACTGGTTCTACTCCAAGAGTGACCTCTTATTAGCATGGACTGCACTGTTCCTGTTAAATGTCTATTGCATAATTGAATTCTTTTTTGTAGATATTGTATTAAAACCCAAGTGTCTGTATAGTTAATATATAGCTGCTTATGTGTAAATGCTATTTTAAACACTAAAAAGCTTTTAATTTTATGTGACAACCACAGTGTATGTGGTCAGTTCTTTACAGCATTTCATTGTGATTTATTTCCTAAATCTTGCCAATTTTTGGACTCTCCAGCAGAATCAAGAATCACTGGGACACCCTTTGTAAATTCTGCTGAGCCTTGGGTTTGTTAGGACACCCTGGAGGCTCAGCTGCACTGGAGGTGTGAACATTTTTCCAGCCTCAATTCTTCTAATTTTCCAGCTTAAATAAAAAGAACAAGCACAGCTTGGTGAGGCAGATTCCTTCTTCCCAGCTGATACAAATCACACAGCAAGGGGAGAGTTAAACAGCATTTAAGTACCATAAATCCCAGCATTTTCCAGTGAGGAGGATATGAAATAATCATAATTTAGTTGAATATTAAATGGTCAGAATTTAAGTGCATATCAAATGATCAGAATTTAGGTGAATATTAAATTGTTGGATTTGAAGTGAATATTACATTGTCAGAATTTAAGTGAGTATTAAATGATCAGAATTTAAGTGTATATTAAATGCTCAGAATTTAAGTGCATATCAAATGATCAGAATTTAGGTGAACATTAAATGGTCAGAATTTAAGTGAATCTTAAATGGAATTTTGGACAGCCTTTTCCTGCAGGGCCTGGTGGAGTTAAATCAGATTTTTTTTCCTTTCCCTGTTTCTGGAATGATGATCAAAAGTTATTTCATGTTTCTCTGCTATGGAACCACAGCCCTGGAGGAGGAATACTGAGAATTTCAGGTAGTTGTGAAGAATTCCTGCACGCTCCAGGAACAAGAACTCCAGGCTCCAGGTCAGAGTTTTGGTTTTTTAAATCACACTGAGGAATAATTTTAGATGGAGGTGATCACAAATTTTAGATGGAGGTGATTGGGGACAAATAACTTTGCAGTGTACCAAAAAGTTCTTTTTCTTTTCTTTTTTTTTTTTTTTTTGAATGAAAATATTCACTGGTTTAGATTAATTTACAAATTCTTTAACTGAGCTGGACTGCTTAAAATCCAGTAACACACAGTGGAGAGATAGAAAAATTTTAGGGAATAAAAGAGCAGAAATGAATTTTAGGGAATAAAAGAGCAGAAATGAAAAAACTTTTAGGGAATAAAAGAGCAGCAATGGAAAAACTTTTTAGGAATAAAAGAGCAGAATATTTCCTTGTCAACATGAGTGGGGAAAAGAAAAACCTTGGTGATGTGACTGGGTATTGACTGGATACTGCCTGGCAAAAATGTGAAGTTTTGGGTGAATTTTGCCTGGTTTTGGGGAAGGGAGGAAGCTCCTGCTGTGCCTTTGGAGGGTGAGATTTGCACAGAGCTCATTTACATTGCCTGTCCCTGATTTTCATGGAACACAAATGGACTGAGCTGGGATTTGAATGGGAAATGCCCCCTCTGTGTCCCACACAGCACTGCTGGCACCTGCCAGAATGTTGTTTTTACACCTCTTTTATTGGGTTTATTTGACAATTCTGACAAGGCTTGGGAAAGGCTGACACCAGCCAGAATGTTCTTTTTACTCCTGTTTTATTGGATATATTTGATATATCAGAATTATTGTATAATTCTTACAAGGTTTGGGAAAGGCTGGTAGCTGCCAGAATGTTCTTTTTACTTCTCTTTTATTGGGTGCATTTGATATATTAGAATTATTGTATTATTCTGACAACACATGGGGAAGGATTCCTGGATCCATCTCCGGAGCTGTTAATTAATAAGAAAGGGAAATTACCAGAAGTGTTTAGAGGGAAGTGCTGTTGGTGATTCACACTGACAGACTTGAGAGATGGGTGTAAAATACCATTTCTGGAGGTTCTTCCATTAACTGAACCTAATTTTGCTCCTTTTTGGGGCTGAAATGTGTTTCTTCACAACTCTAATTCAGATGTGATTGTTCCTGGGACTACAAAGTGCTCATAAACAGGATTTTCTCCTTAAAATCCAGGTTTTGTGAGGAGCAGGTGACACAAGGAGTGGTTTATTGTCTGTCCTCCTCTGGCTGCTCATCAGAGAGGTTCTGGAAATAATCCCTCGTGTTCAGATCAGGCCTGAACACCAAGATGTAGCACTTGGGCACAAAGTAACTGGCCAAAATGCCCAGGGTGGTGGCCAGGATGGTGCAGATCTGGGTGACAGCCCTGAGCACCGTCCTGAGCGTGGCAAAAATCACCAGGAAGAAAATCCAGATGATGAAATAGATGAAGGTGGCAAAGGTGATGCCCCTGGCCACATTGTACCTCCTGCCTGGGGTCTGCACCATAAAGGTGCACAGGAAGCAGACGAAGGCTAGGCAGCTGTTGTAGCCATGCAGGAGGGCAAAAGCAGCCCAGGACTGGGTGCCACACACGAGCAGCACCTCCCTGGGCAGGGATTCATAGTCAGCCACCAGGTAATCAGGGCCCAGGTGGAGGTGGCACCAGCAGAGCAACACCTGGGTGAGTATGGACATGGCCACCACCAGCCAGGCCCTGCCGTGGGTCACCCAGCGCAGCAGCCTGGGGGCACAGTGGGGGAATTCTGTCACCAGGGTGATCTCCAGGGCCTTGGGCAGCAGGGAGGAGAAGCAGCCATTGAGGCACAGGGCATAGCAGAGCTGCTGCAGCAGGCACAGCGCCGCGCTGGGCCTGCCCACGTGCAGGCAGCAGCTGAGGCTCTGCAGCAGCAGCCAGAGCAGGGCCAGGAGGCTCCTGGCACCTCCTGCCAGCTGCACCAGGGGGCTCTGCAGGTGCTGCAGGAACAGCAGGGCTGCCCCACAGCTCAGGGCTGCAGTGAGGGCCACCAGGGTCAGCAGGGCCACGGCCAGGGGTTCATCCCAGGACAGGAACCGCTCGGTGCGGTCGTGGCAGCGCGTGCTGCGGGTGGGAGCCCACTGGTGCTGTGGGCACGGGGAGCAGCTGGTGCTGTCTGCAAAGAGAGACTGATCAGCATTGGAGACCTGTTGAGGTGGGATTTCAATCCCCCCAGAACTCAGGCCCCTCCCCTGAAGATGCCCTCATGGGTATCACCACAGACGTGGCGTTTGGGGTGAAAAAAGAAGTGTCTCCAGCCAGTCATAAGTGTCTGTGGGGTGAAACACCACACATCCAGCCAGCCAAAAGTGTCTGGGGTGAAACCCCACAGTTGGCTGCTGTTTGGTTCAGCGCCAAGGGCGAGACAAGCTCAGGCACATCACATCCAGATATATTGGTAAATATTCCAATAGGGACCTGCCCCCCTGTGGGAGGATTACACAGGGATCTGGTGGTGGTTTGGGTGGTGTTTCCCCTCCCTCCAAGGTGTGTTGGATGTCCAGAGTTTGTGGTAGTTCAGCCTCTGCTTTTCCACCCTCATCCCTGAAGGATCCTTGTGTTTCTTGCCACTATTTCCTTCCCCCAGCAATCCCAGGATTTTATCCTCTGCCTCTCTTCTACCCATGCCCCCAGAATTCCATCCTAGCCCTCTCTCCAAGCTCTGCAGATAAAACATAGATGTTGTCCTCATTTTCCTTCCCTCTGGGCCCAACAGGGACAGGTCCCAGTGAGGAGCAGGACAGGGAGGAGAGCTCCCAGCTCATCCCCACCTCAGCCTGGAGACAGAATAATCCATTTAAAGCCTTTCAATTGCCCAGAGCTCACCTGTGCTGCTCCAGAAGGTGTTTTCTGAGCAGTCTGTGCAGTCATAGCAGCAGAGATTGAATCCTTTTATTCTTCTGAATTGCCCTGGTTGGCAGCGCCTGAAGCACTCGGATGTGGGCTCCTGGCAAAGGGCAGGAGTGAACATCAGCCAGGATGAACAAATCTCCAATGAATCGGAAGGAACTGATCAGAAGGAACTGATGGAAGGAACTGAACAGAAGGAAGGAATTTGCCATTTTTACCTTCTTGTCTGGGGTGTGGAACTGGATCTCGGACGTCCGGACATACAGGGACTGGTCATAGTCCCCCACGGGCAGGTAGGTGACTGTGCCATCCCTCCAGGCCCAGAGGATCAGTTTGTAGCCCGTGTTTGTGCCGTGGGATTGATCAAACCTGAAGCTCTGCCCATTCACCTCAAAAGGGAGGGTGTTCATGAAGTGCAGCAGCTGGGGAGGAAATGAAATCAAAATGGATTTTGGTCCAGTTCTTGTTTGGAAGTGACAGTTCTGCCAGCTGACATCAGCTGTGCCTTAGGTGGGCTAAGATTGTGCCAACCTGGCTGTGAGATGACAAAAATTGGCTGTTTGTCCCTCAGATCTGCCCTCACCTGTGGGGCAACAGCCTGGTTGGAAAGTGAGAAAACTTTGTTTTCTCACAGTGGATTTGTGAGACTTTTTAGGAAGTTATAGAAAAACAATGATAACTTGTTATATAAACAACCTACAGGTGCTGTTTTCCTACTCTGTTTTGTCTGTTCTTCTCAAGGACTGTTTGTGAGAAAGATGTTCTTCTTAATTTTCCAATCAAGTAGAATGTGTCAAATCTGTCTATGAAAGAGAGGATTTTCATATTAAACTTGAAAGGCACTAGCCTGCAAACCAGCCTTGGAGTGAATTTGTGCCATTTCTGCCTCAACGGTGACACTCACCTGCCAGGACCTGATGGATGTTTTGGGACTATTTTTGAAAACCAGCCTTTGAGTGAACCAGACTATTTTTTGGGACTATTTTCAGAAAACAACTTTCCAGTGAATGTGTCATTTCTACCTCAATGATGACACTCACCTGCCAGTACCTGATGGACATTTTGGGACTATTTTCAAAACCCAGAGTTTGGGTGAATCTGTGCCATTTCTGCCTCAATGGTGCTACTCACCTGCCAGGACCTGATGGGTATTTTGGGACTAGCCTTGGAGTGAATTTGTGACATTTCTGCCTCAATGGTGCCACTCACCTGCCAGGACCTGACAGATGTTTTGGGACACCCTTTGGAGGTGCAGCCCAGAGCCCTGTGCAGTGCGTGGGCCACGCTGTACACGGCCACGTGCACAGGCTGCACCGGTGTCACCCCCAGCATGGGCCAGATGTCCCCGAGGGTGACATTGCTGCACTGCCGGCAGTGCGTGTCCAACACCTCGGTGTCCTCCAGCCCGCTGAGCTCCCGGGAGCGCTGGCAGAACTCCTCCTGAGCCACAGAGTTGAACAGCTCAGCCACAAACTCCTGGAAGCCTGGCACTGTCCCCGTCCTCATGACAAAGCCCAGCACTGTCCCCACACTCTGGATGTTGGGGACAGAGGTGGCGATGTCCGACAGCAGCCAGGCCTCGCTGCCCAGCCAGACCTTCTTGCCCAGCCCCATGGCCAGGCTGTGCTGCAGCAGGGCCTGGGCTGGCACGCTGTGTGCAAACAGCACAATCACGTTGACTTTGGTGCTGTTAATTAATTTAATTGTGTTCTCCAGCTGCTTGGTGGCATCAGGCTCGGCCAGCTCGGTGGGGATGAGCCCCTCGAAGGCGATGCAGATGCTGTTGGTGCCAGCCATGCTGAGGAAGAGCGCCTGGGCTCCCCGGCCATACTCATCATCGCTGGCCACCGTGGCCACCCAGTTCCAGCCAAAGTGGTTGAGGAGCAGCACCACGGCCTCCACCAGGTTCTTGTCGCTGGGCACCGTGCGGTAGAAGGATGGGTAGAGCTCTGTGTTGCTCAGGGTCTCGCTGCTGGCGCCGTAGCTCACCTGGGGTGAAAAGATCCTCACAAAGAATTCCAAAAGTTTATTAAAACCTTATCAAAAATACAACATTGAATGGAAAAATTCTTAAAAAGCTTGGGAAGGGATTCTTGGATGCATCGCGGAGCTGTTGAGTAAGAAATTTACTTGAGAAATTACTATAAGAAATATAAATTATTATTTAAGAAATTTCCATAAGAAATTTATATTAATACTTGAGAAATTACTGGAAGAAATTTATATTAAAACACAAATTTCTATAAGAAATTTATTTTAATAGTTAAGAAATTACTATAAAAATTTATATTAAAACTTATTAAATTACTAGAAGAACTTTGATAAGAAAAGGAAATTATGAGGAGTGTTTAGAGGGTTAGACATTCACACAAAACGTCACTTCTGGAGTTTGTTTCATTACCTACAAGGGAGAATCCTGCTCCTGCAGAGACATTTTACCTGTGGGATGAGGAAGGAGCTGAAGAGCTTGGCTGTGAGCAGGCACAGGTCGGATTTGTGGGGCCCGATGACGGCGATGACGCGGGGCTGGTACTCGCTGTAGTCACACAGGACCCCGATGGCCCTGGTGCCATTGCGGGTGAGGAAGAGGAGGCTGGGCTGAAGGGCCACCAGGGGCTCAAAGCAGGTGTCACACATGTCATAGCCCAGGGTGACCCCTGGCAGCAGCCAGCTGCTGTTGTTGATCTGCTCGATGGCAAACCTCATGGCCAGAGCCCAGATCAGCCCATCCGTGAATAACCTGGGGACAGCAGGGACAGGACCTGTGCTGCAGCTGGGACTGGGCTTCTTCATGTAGGAAAAGCTAATTTTTTATTAGATATGTTATTAGCATAACTGATTTTTAATATATTTTAATATAATTATTTTATTAGCATAACTGATTTTTATAGATATTTTAAAATAATTATTTTATTAGCATAACGAATTTTATAGATATTTTTATAGAATAATTTTATTAGAATAACTTATTTTTATCCATTTTTCCTGTTTATATTTTTATATACTTTCATTAACATACTTTATTTTTATACCTATATTTCTACATTTATTTATATATTTAGGTGTTTGATTATTTAACAATTTAACAGTTTGATTCAATGTAACTGATTCATTTACAATGTAACTGTTTCATTCAGTTAAACTGATTTATTTACAACTTAGGTGTTTGCTTCAAACCCGAAGGAAACCAGTGCCGCTAAAACCTTTTATCAAGGTGAGACCAAAGCTTGTCAGCACCAAAAAACCACAAACCCATTTCCATTTTGGGACCTGTTGATGTCCCAGTGCTCCAATTCTCCTCTATCCCATCCCACATTTTCCCTTTTCCCCCCAGTCCCAGCCCTTACCT
Organism: Zonotrichia albicollis; assembly: GCF_047830755.1. Classification (NCBI taxonomy): domain Eukaryota; kingdom Metazoa; phylum Chordata; class Aves; order Passeriformes; family Passerellidae; genus Zonotrichia; species Zonotrichia albicollis. The sequence goes on from NC_133843.1 coordinate 97,959, forward strand.
GTCACAGAGCAGCAGGGTGGGCTCAGAGCGAGCTGCCAGGTTCAGGGTGTCCTTCCCAAAGGGGAACAAACCCCCCAGGACAAAATCCCCCGGCCTCCTGAGCTGGGCTGAGAGACACCAGGGGCTCAGGGGGGCAGCCCAAGCACAGCCCAGGCACAGCCACAGCCCAGCCACCACGTGCATTTTGGGGAAATCTAGGAAATCCAGGCTCAAATGGTCCTGGGAAGTCTCTTTAAATAGAGCTTGGGAGGAATTTGTTTGGCAAAATGAATTGAATTCACTTTAGTGGGCAATAATCAAATATACTCCAAGTAAAAACCACTGCCCTCATCCTGATTTCCTTTACTCAGTAAGTAAATGTCCTTTACTCAGTGGGCAATAATCAAATCCCCTCTGGAGGGCACTTGAGTGTAAATCCTGATTTCCTTTACTGAGTAGCTTTTACTCAGAGTGATTTACAAGTTCATTAGCACAGCTGTGGAAATTTGGGTTCCTTTGCAGAGGTGACAAAACTCAGGTGCCCCGCTCTGATTCTGGTAAATGATTTACACAACAGTAGTTTTTATTTATTTATTTATTACATTCCATTAAAAAAAATTAAATTATATTTTAATTATTTCAATTTTAAATACATCTCATCATGGAAATAACCAAATCTTCCTGAGGGCAGGGCAGGAATTTGCCTGGAGAGGCCATTCCTGGGTCACAGCCTTGCTGTCCCTCAGCTGTACTAATATTTTTTTTAGGAAGTTGTTACTGGCTGATCTATTTTTCTTTCCCTCACACTGAACTAGAATATTAATTTCAGTTTAAAAACTTAAATCTGAGCTCATAGCATGGTAATTTAGGTTTTACTACTGTATTTTATTGTTGGATTTTAGGACAGCTCTGAATGAAAAGTTCAATTTCCTGCATTTTCTATATCAGAAAACTGCTTTTGCTGCCAGTGCTGCTCCAAGGCTGGAATATTTTCCTTGCAGGAAGAAAAGCAGATTTAGAGACCTAAATACAGGAATGCACCAGCTGCAGCTGTTTTTTCCAGGTAGTTCATACTGACATTTTTTTAGGCATCGTTTCCCCTTCCTGGACTATTTAAGTGTCAGTTTAACTATAAAAAATAAGTTCTAAACACAATTCTGAATTTTGGGCAAGTTCATCTTCAATATTAGCAATGGTAGTTATAAATATTAATATTTATCTCTTTAATAATTACGAGTGTGACAAGGGAGAAAAAAATTTTTCTTGTGGTCACACCATCATTTCTAGAGATTTAAACCCATTTTTTTTTCCCTTGACACACATTATTTGATTTAGTTGAAGGAATTTAATTCACTGCACTGGTGAAATATCAGTTGGCCTGATCTCCAGGGAAATGAAACAGATTTTTCCAGGGAAATAAAATCTGAGTAGGTTTTCTGTAAATGCTGTTGGACCTCCAGAGTGTGATCCCACAAAGGACACTCCTCAAAAACCATATTATTCACATCATTTAATGTGCAGTGAGTCCAGTCTCCATGAGGTAATTGTGATTTCCTGAATTTTTCAGTGGTACATTAGGGCAGAAAGAGGCAATCAGCTGGAGGACTGATCCCTGCAACAACCCTGCAGGGCTTCTCCAGCTCCCAACGCTCAGAAAGTCCCACCTGAGACCCTCTGGCTCCTCCAGGGGTTTGGCAGAGGCTCCCAAAGCAGTGATTTACAGTACAAGTGTGGATTTTCCGCCCCAGAGAGGCAGAAAAATACTTTTTGTAGGCATTGAACACATTGATAAAAATTAAAAATAAACACACAAGAACACAACTCAGAAGCAAACAGCTCCAGCTCTGGGCTGGACAGAGGGGATTGTGCAGCAGAAATTACAATTTGCTGCACATCCCAAGTGCAAAATCATGGATTGAACAGGGAAGGGGCACAGGGGAAGGTGCTGCTGGGTGGAACAATTTTCTCCTCCTTCCACCCCCATTTCCTTCAGCTCCCACAGTGGCAGGGAAAGGGCATTTCCCCAGGGCATTGCTCAGCATGAAATCCTCCAGGTGGGATTTTTGTACAAACCAAAGTGTGGGAATGAGCTCAGACACCACAGCTCCAATTTGTGCTGCCACACAAGGCCACAAATATTGCTGTAAATGCACACAAGCCGCTGCGCTTGGGCTTGAAAAGAAAAACCGTTTCCAGCTTTGCCAGGAATAAAAAAATTCAAAACTTCAATCCCTTAGCAGCTCATCCTAATGTGGAATTATTTTTCTAACTCTGCACAGCTTCTCCTAATGTGGATTTTTTTTCTAGTTGTAGAGATGTAAAAAAAAGTGTAAAAAAAACCTATTCCATGTTTATGAAGTGGAATAACTTGGCCAACTCCTCAGCTCCAGGCTGGAAAGAAAACGTGGAAATAACCAAATAATAAATGTGCAAAAATGTTATTTTCACTCTGGGCTCATCCTGGCAGGATGGGTCGAGCAGCTTGTGCTGCAGAAAGAGCTCCTGGCTCATGCTGTAAGGTGTGGGAATAAAAAAAAAATCCCTTAGCAGCTCAACCTAATATGGAATTTTTTTCTAACCATACAGATGTAAGAAAAGGACTGGTCCACATTTATAATATGGACTTGTTTTGCCAATCCCTCAGCTCTAGGCTGGAAAGAAAAGTGGAAATAACCACAGACAGTGTGTTGTTTGTGCATAAATGTCATTCTCAGCCATCAGGACAGATTGAGCAGCTTGTGCTGAGCAAAGAGCTCCTGGGTGATGCTGTAAGGCAGGAAAATAAAAAAATCAATCCCTTAGCAGCTCAACCTAATGTGGAATTTTTTTCTAACTTTAGAGATGTAAGAATAGAACTGACAGATGTAAAAAATAACCGGTCCACGTTTATAATACGGAATCATTTTGCCAACTCCTCAGCTCCAGGCTGGAAAGAAAAAGTGGAAATAACCACGGACAAAATGTCTTGCTTGTGCAAAAATGTCATTTTCACCCCAGCACCACCATCAGGGTAGGTACACAAATAGTTCCTGGGTGATGCTGTATGCTAGGAATAGAAAAGAATCAATCCCCTAGCAGCTCAACCTAATGTGGAATTTTTTCCTAACTTTAGAGATGTAAGGTAAGAAGTGAGAAACGTGAAAAAATTAATCGTCCACGTTTATACCGTGGGATAGTTTGGCCAACTTTCCACCTCCGGGCCGGAAAGAAAAAGTGGAAATAACCACGGACAGTGTGTTGCTTGTGCAAAAATGTCATTTTCAGCCATCAAGGCAAGTCGAGCAGCTTGTGCTGAGTGAAGAGCTCCTGGGTGATGCTGTAGACATCTCCGATGTAGGGGATGGCCTCTCCCAGCATGGCCACGGCCTCCTCTTGCGAGCCCACGTTCATGATCTCCAGGAAGGCATCCCGGGAGGGCAGCGCGCAGAAAGCCACGGTGGCCGCCTTGCGGACAACCCAGGGGTGGTGCTGGGCCAGCGAGGCGTTGTAGGCGTCGGTGCAGAGCACGGAGGTGCGCGGCTCCCCCGAGCGCAGCCCCTCCAGGAAGAGCTGCAGCCAGCGCAGGGCGCGGTGCAGCCGCAGCACCGTGCGGCAGCCCGAGTCCGAGCGGGCCCGCAGCGCCGCCAGCCCCGCCGCCAGCTCGTGCTGCACCAGCGACTGCAGCGACACGAAGCCGTGCTGCTGCTGGTGACCTTCCAGCAGAGCCACCTTGGCCACGGCGTCCTTGGAGATGAAGGAGAAGACGGCGCCCAGGCTCTGCAGGAAGCTGAGGGGGAGAGGGGAGTGGTGGGTTAGGTGGGCGAGGGGTGGGGAGAGAAGCGGAAAAAATACCTGAGGGGTGAAAAAAACCAACCCCAAAACCACCTCGGGGGGAAAAGAGAACCCTGCCGACCTCCCGCCAAAAAAAACACCTCAGGGGTGAAAAGAGAAGGCAAAAAGCATCTGAGGGGGGGAAAGAGAAGCCAGAAAGCATCTGAGGGGGGGAAAGAGAAGCCAGAAAGTAACTGAGGGGAAAAAAAGAGAGCCCAAAGAATTGCCTGAGGGGCGGAAAGAGATAGCAAAAAGCATCTGAAGGGTGAAAAAAGAAAGCAAAAGCTCCATCAGGGGTGGAAAGAGATGACAGAAAGTATCTGAGGAGTGAAAAGAGAACCCCAAACCCACTTCAGTGTGAAGCTGTCGCTCCCTGATCCGTCACTGCATCCTTCAGCCCACAGCCCCCCCGCTCGCTGCCGGGCACTCACCGGATGAGCCCCCGCCAGCCGCTCAGGTAGGGCTCCAGCAGCACCTCTCGCTGCTCCGTCACGCACCTGCGGAAGGCGTCCAGGACCTCCCTGAGGCTGAACGGGCCCGCGGCCGCCGCCGCCATCGCGCCGCGGCGCCGCCGCCTCCCCCTCCCCTTCCTCCTCCTCCTCCTCCTTCCGCATGCCTCACCGCCCTCTCGGCCAATCAGCGCCGCGTTCGTCACCCGCCGCGCCCCGCGGGCCAATCCGCTTCTCGTGCGTCATTGCGGCTCGGCCAATCCGCGCGGCGCGGCGCAGGCGCGGAGGAGGCGCTGGGGCTGCGGCCTGGCCTAGGTGCATTTGCGGGGTTTTTTTGCGTTATTTTTTGTGGTTTTGTGCTTTTTTTGCCCGCTTTTCTGTGTTTCTACACGTGTTTTGCCTGCTCTCAGCAGTGGTGGTGGGTATTGCAGCCAAACGGGGCCGCTTTACTGCAGGTTGTTGTTTATCGCCTCACCTGTGTTTTCTGTCTCGCCTCAGGAAAAAGTTTGGGCTCTGCTTAAGTCTTCGGCCGGATCCTGGAAAAAATTGAAATGGCGCCGGTAAAACCAACGAAATCCTCTCTCGTTGTGCCCCCCTCGCATCTGCTCCTGGGCTAATTTTCTGTGCGGATTTGGGACCTGGAGTGGGGTAAAAATGCCCGAGATCAAAGTCACCCCCTTGGGTAAGTCCGGCCTAAAATCGCCTTGAAATGGCAACACTGAAACCCTGGGGGAAATTCTGGCTCATATTTGGAATCCGTGATGTGATTCCTCTCTGCCCTCCATTGTTTTTTCCAGTGACCATTATAACTGTTTGGATTAATTAATCAGGATTAATTAAGTTATTCTTGTAAAGGTACTGTGGTGTTGTGGAGCATTAATTCACTACAGTGCTAAAGAGCCACAGGAAGAAAATATTTCTCATTTTTCCCTGTTCAATCTTTTTTTTAAATGTGGTTTGTATTGAGAGGGCAGAGGGTGTACTGAGCAGGAGATCTGCTTTATCCTCCTGGATAGTTTTCAGCCTTGGTGTGGGTTTAACTTAATAAGGCTTAACGAGGGTAGAGCAGCTGGAAAAGGAGTTCTGATCCTTGCCAGGTGAAGGATTCTTCTCTCTTCCTTGAAACTGCAATTGCAGGAAGTCTGTGCAGACCTTCGCCAGCTTTTATTTTGAAAGAATTGCAGCTTTTCCCAGAGGTGTTTTACCAGTGCCTTACTGGTGTTTTATTGGTGTTTTGCTGGTATTTTACTGGTATTTTGCTGATGCTTTGCTGGTATTTTGCTGGTGGTATTTTTCTGCTGTTTTCTTGGTGCTTTCCTGGTGTTTTATTGGTATTTTGCTGGTGATGCTTTATTGGTGTTCTTCCAATATTTTGCTGTTGTTTTGTGATGCTTTCCTGGTGTTTTGTTGGGGTATTATTGGTATTTTCCTGGTGCTGTTTTACTGGTATTTTGCTGGTGTTTTGTGATGTTTTCCTGGTGTTTTACTGGTTTTTCACTGGTGTTTTGCTGATGTTTTCCTGATGTTTACTGTTATTTTGCTGGTGGTGTTTTACTGATATTTTGCTGATATTTTGTGATGTTATCCTGGTGTTAATCTATTGATGTTTTTCTGGTGTCCAGGTGCTGGCCAGGACGTGGGCCGGAGCTGCATCCTGGTGTCCATCGCTGGCAAGAACGTGATGCTGGACTGTGGGATGCACATGGGCTACAACGATGATGTGAGTGTCCCCTGGGCCAGCTCCTGTCCTCCCTTCTGTCCCTCCTGCACCCCTGGGCTCCTCCATCAGCCCCTGCTGGGGCTGGGCTGGGGCAGAGCTGTTCTTTCCCCTTCCAAAATCTCCCTTCCCCTCAAGTGTTCCATGAAATATCAGCCCTCCTTTCCCTGTGTCCTGGTTTAGGGCAAATTTGTTAAAGAATTTGCAAAGGAGGGCCCCTCCAGAAAGCGAAACCCACACGGCCCCTCCCCCCAACCGGTTCGGGAAAAAATTCCTCGGAGAGAGGAGGAAAGAACCTGTTTATTGACAGGCACAGCACCCCCCAGCACACAAAATGAACAATACCCGATGACACCGCTCTGAGAAAGATGACAAAATCAGAAACCCAAACAAAACTTCCACTCTTCAGAGCTGGTCTTAAAGGCACAGAACAGGTGAATGGGGATATACAAGCATCATAACGTCACCCCAGGACACCCTGGCTCGTGGACTTGGGGAAATGTTTATTAATAATGTTTATTAATGCAGCTGCAAATGCTCCATTCCAGCTGGGGTTGGACTCTCTGGGTTTCCTCTGAGCAGGAATCCTGTCCTAAGCTTTGGGGCAGCTCATTCCACGTGGGATCCTCACCACAATTCTGCTGCTCCAGGGAGAGAGAACGAAACTCCTGATTTTGGCTTCCCTGACCCAGCAGGAAAGGAATAATGGCACAGATATTCTGTAGGATTTAGTTCAAGCAGCAAATGTGCTGACAGGAAAGCTTTTGGGGCTTTGTACTTCAAAGCCAGGATGTGATCAGTTCCTGTTTTATTTGGGAGGTAAAATTATTTATTTATGAAAGGGTCAGTTTCTGTTTGTGCTCTCTTTTCTGCCTCTCCCTGCACACAAAAACTGCCTGAAGAGTGCTCAGCACATTCCCAATGTCCCATTTCCTCCATTTTTGTTGGATCACTGATGCTGGTGCTGCCTGGAGAGGCCTCAGCACATTCCCAATATCCCATTCCCTCCATTTTTGTTGGATCAGTGGTGCTGGTGCTGCCTGGAGAAGGATCAGTACATTCCCAAAGTTCCAGGCCCTTCCCTCCATGGTTTTATTGGATCTGCTGTTGTCTGGAGAAGGATCAGCACATTCCCAGATCCTTCCATCCATATTTTTTTTAAATTAGGGGTGCTGGTGCTGCCTGAAGAGTGCTCAGCACATTCCCAGCATCCCGTTCCCTCCATTTTTGTTGGGTCACTGATGCTGGTGTTATTGGAAAAGGATCAGCACATTCCCGGTGTCCCATTGTCCCATTCCCTCCATGTTTTTTGGATCACTGATGCTGGTGCTGCCTGGACAGAGCTCAGTACATTCCCAGTGTCCCACTGTCCCGTTCCCTCCCTGTTTTTGGATCACTGGTGCATTCCTGCTGGATCTCCTGTTTTCCCCGGCTGTAGAGGCGCTTCCCTGACTTCTCCTACATCACCCAGAATGGCAGGCTGACTGATTTCCTGGACTGTGTCATCATCAGGTGAGGCTCCTTCCTTCTCCCACCTCTTTTTGTGCCATCCCAAGCCCACCCCTCATATTTTACCTGCTTTTTCCTCCCTGAGAAGATCTGGGAGCCACCCAAACTGAACTCTGTGCAACGATTTAGGTGTTTTTTGTTTTTGTTTTTTTTTTTTTTTTTTGCAGCCACTTCCACCTGGACCACTGTGGGGCCCTGCCCTATTTCAGCGAGATGGTTGGCTATGATGGCCCCATCTACATGACCCACCCCACCAAGGCCATCTGCCCCATCCTGCTGGAGGACTACAGGAAGATCACCGTGGACAAGAAAGGGGAAACCAACTTCTTCACGTCACAGATGATCAAGGACTGCATGAAGAAGGTGGTGGCTGTGCACCTCCACCAGACAGTGCAGGTCAGGGGGCTTGGAGTCAAGAGGGTAAATTGGAAATGTAGCTAATTAATCAAGAGGTTAATTTGGAAAAGTAGCTAATGAGTCATGGGGTTACATTGGAAGTGTAGCTAATTAATCAATGAGTTGTTGGAAATGTAGTTAATCAAGGGGTTATGTTGGAAATGTAGCTAATTTATCAAGGGGTTAAATTAGGAATATAAGCTAATGAATCAATGGATTAAGTTAGGAATGTTCATAATGAATCAAGGAGTTAAATTAGAAATGTAGCTATTAGGCAAATTCTCCTTCCTCCTTTTGAGTAAATCCAGAGGGATTTAGATTTCCACATATTTCCAATTGGAGTTGAAATACTGGCGTTGCTGAGTGGTTTGCTGTTTATATTTTATATCTATATAAAGTTGAAGTGCTGGCAGTGCTGAGAGTTTGCTGTTGGCAGGTGGATGAGGAGCTGGAGATCAAGGCTTACTATGCAGGCCACGTGCTGGGAGCTGCCATGTTCCAAATCAAGGTTGGCTGTGAGTCTGTGGTGTACACTGTGAGTATGCCCAAAGTTAGAATTATTCCCCTTTTTTAGCTCTAAATATTCCCAGATATATATATTTTATATCTATATATAATGGTATATAATTATATATATATACATTTATATATTTATATTATTGATGCACAATATATTATATATTATATATTATATATTATATATTATCTATATTATATTTATATATTATTATTCATATATTATTATGTATTTATATTAATGGTATACTGTTGTTTATATTATATGTATACTATATATTATATTTATGTATTAGCATATATATATATTATTTATATTACATTCTGTTAGATATTTGAGCCTCCATTGGTTCAAAAATCTCTTGGGGTTTCTCTTCTCCCCTCAGGGTGACTATAATATGACACCAGACAGACACTTGGGGTGAGTAAAAAGCTGAATTTCAATTTTTATCTGAATTAATTTAAACAAAACTACCATAGAACTCCAAAGGTACCCTTTACTCCCATTTCCTGCACCACTCCTTAATCCAGCTCAGAGATTTTCAGATTTCACCCACCAAACACCCTTTCCTGCGGTGATTTTGGGTTGAATATTGTTGCATTTAGAACTGGTAATAAACTGGACAAATACTGCTTTTTGAGCTCTGTAATTTCAGTTCTGAGCTGCATTAATTCAAATTAAGCTACCACAGAATTCCAAAGGTACTATGGGATTTATTCCCATTTCCTTTATTTTTTATTTTTCTTTATATATTTATTCCCATTTCTACTTTATTCCTATTTCCTGTGGACACAGTGACATTCCCCAATACGACTTGGAAATTTTCAGATTAGAAACACCAGAAACCATTTCCTGCTGTGATTTTGGAATTTTAATGTGTTTAAATTAATGCATTTAAAACTGGTAGTAGACTGGATAAATATTGCTTTTTGAGCAATCTCAATTTTGAAATTTTAATTTTTGAGCTCTGTAGCTTCAATACTGAGCTGGATTAATTCCAATTAAGCTATTGTAGAGTCCCCAGAGCCCACTTTCCTCCCATTTCCTGTGCCATTCCCCAACCCACCTTGGAGATTTTCCGATTTAACCCAGCAGAGCCCCTTTCCTGCTGTGATTTTGGGTGGAATTCCCTGTTTTCAGGGCAGCCTGGCTGGACAAGTGCCGTCCTGACCTGCTGATCACTGAGTCCACCTACGCCACCACCATCCGCGACTCCAAGCGCTGCCGCGAGAGGGATTTCCTCAAGAAGGTGCACGAGACAGTGGAGAGAGGAGGGAAGGTACAGAAGGAATGAAAATAAGTAAAAATATTAAATAATAAAGAAAAACAAATCATAATAAATGTATGAAAATAAATAAGAATAAAAAATAAAAATAAATAAAATTAAAATAATTATAAAATAAAATTTAGAAATAAATATAAAACTGTAAATAAATATAAATATAATAAAATATAATTCAAAAAATAAATAATAATAAAATAATAAAATAAAATAAATTAAAAATATACTCAGATAATGAAAATGTAAGACTTATTATTAATACTAAGTAATAAATAATGAGAAATACGTAATTGTCTTTCCCACACATTAACAAATCCTCAAAAATATCAATCAGTGCTGGAGATTGCAGTTAGCAGTTGGTGACTGAAAATGTAATAATGGAAAATTATTATTATATCTATCATATATTATTATTTATAATATTATATATGTGGTTATATATCTATTGTATATAGTATATAAAAAAGTAAATATAAAATATGATTATACAATATATTATATATTTGATAATATGTAATATATAGTAATATATTCATATATAAATATATATTATATGTATATATTATATCATAAAATAGAAATATACTACTACTACTTCTACTAATGTAATTAATAATATTAGTAAATGAACGCTGTTTGGCTCTGTCAGACTCTGAACTCCCCCTGTGTTCCAGGTTCTCATCCCAGTTTTTGCCCTTGGCCGTGCTCAGGAACTGTGCATTTTACTGGAAACCTTCTGGTGAGCCCCCCCTGCTTTTGGGATCCTTTGTGTGTGAAGAGTGCTGGAAATGTAGGAGTTGATCTGTGGGGAGACAGGCACTAAAACCTGGCTGGGCTTGAATGCCACTGACAAGATAGAATAATACATAAATTCATCAATAAATAATGTATATAATAACATAGAAATATATTTAATATATTTAATATATATTATATGTATTATTTAATGTTTCTCCAGGAGTGGAATTGCCCTGGGTGCAGGGAGAGCTAAAATTAAAATTATTAAATATTGAAAATATTTAATACAAAATAGTTATTCCTATCTCATGAAAACCGGGAAAAACACCCCAAAAAAACCATGGGAGACTCCCCAGATTTATGGCCAGCTGAGATACATATACTATATATTATATATTAGATATATATACGAAAATACATATATATACAATATTTATATCTTTTAAATATATTTTTATATTATTTTCTATGGAGCTATATGTTATATATGCAATATATTATATGTAGCTATATATATCATGTTATATATATAATATGCTATATATAATATGTTATATGTATGATATGTTATATATAAAACATGCTATATTATGTTATATCATGTTATAAAAATATGTTAAATACGTTTAATCTCATACATATAAAAATATGTTATATAATACATAATATATAGCATAATATTATATATTTTATATTGTTCATTATGTATTATATATTTGCCTATTTATTTTCTTGCAGGGAAAGGATGAACCTGAAAGCTCCAATTTATTTCTCCACGGGCCTGACAGAGAAGGCAAACCATTATTACAAACTGTTTATCACCTGGACCAACCAGAAAATCAGGAAAACCTTTGTGCAGAGGAACATGTTCGAGTTCAAACACATCAAAGCCTTTGACAGAGCCTTTGCAGACAACCCTGGGCCCATGGTAGGAGAGGCCTGGGAGCTTTTTTATTCCAGATTTATCCCAAATTCTGGGGGGAAAATCAGCCTGAGCATCCTCTGCCCCAGCAATCCCAACACAAAACGTCTCATGGCCAGGTCATATCTTTAAATACCAAATTTCTTTAATTTCTTTGATTTTTTACTTCATTGAAAGTGAAACACCCAGAAAAAAAAGAAAATTTTGAATGTTTATACCATCAATCCCACCTGAAAACATCCCATGGCCAGGCCATCTCTAAATATTAAATCTCTTTCTGTATTTCTCTGAATTTTTTGTTTCATTTAAGGTGAAAAACCCAGAAAAAAATTATTGATGTTTATGCCATCAATCCTACCTCAAAACCAGGGCATTTCTGTAAATATCAAATCTCTTTCTGAATTTTTATTTCATTAATGGTGAAACACCCAGAAAAAAAAAATGAAAATTTTGCATGTTTATGCCATTAATCCCACTTAAAAACCTCTCATAGCCAAGTCATCTCTGTAAATATAAAATTCCTTGATTTTCTTTGAATTTTTATTTCATTAAAAGTGAAACACCCAGAAAAGAAATGAAAATTTTGCCTCTTTATTTCCTCTACACATCCTGATTCATACCAGGGTTTTCTTTTCCACACAATCTTTTATTGGATGCTCTGCACAGATTTAGGCTATTTCTATGAACCATGAAAAAAATGGGTTTTTTGTAGTGATTTATGACCCATCTTTGACTTGCAGGTAGTGTTTGCAACCCCTGGGATGCTCCATGCAGGACAATCCCTGCAGATCTTCAGGAAATGGGCAGGGAATGAGAAGAACATGGTAAGAAATTAGGGTTTTATGGGGTTTTTATTGGTTTTTTTAATAGGATTTTTTGGATTTTTGGGGGGTTTTTATTGGGTTTTTATGTCTCATATTAATGTGAGTCACAACTACTGAGATTATGGCAAAGCTTTTCGTGAGGAGCTGGAATTAAAGGACAAAAATCCTCTTTGAAGTAACTCTATTTTGTGACTTTTTTTATGTTTAAAATGGATTTCCCAGGCTAAATCCATGGAATTTTTGATTTTCTTGGGGTTTTTTTTTTCCAGGTGATCATGCCTGGCTACTGTGTCCAGGGGACTGTGGGCCACAAAATCCTCAGTGGGCAGAGGAAGCTGGAGATGGAAGGAAGACAAATTGTGAGTTGGATTTTCAATTTCCAGCACTGAAAATACCTCAAAATAATCTTTACTTTTGGAGTTGCACTTATTTGGGTATTTTTTTCCTTTTTTGCTTTAGCAAAGTTTGATTTGTTTTATTTTTTCCCCCCTTTTGCATTAATTCCTGCCAAAAAAGAAACCTTGAAGGGCCCTTTGTTTCTGCTGTAAAATTTAGGTGAATAAGTTTTACTAAAACTTAAGAAGTTTTACTTCTTAATTATTAAATAAATTAATAATTAACTAAATTCTTAAAATTTCTTTAACTACTTAGGGGCATTTTATACTGTTAGTAACGAGGCAGATAGGTGAAATTGGTATTTTTTCACATTTCTATTGATATATTTTCAATTTTTCATTTTTCAGTTGATATATTCACATTTCCACAGATCTGTTTTTCCATTTTTCATTTTTCAATTGCTATCTTTTCACCCATATAAAGCACATTTGGATAATAAAACACCAGCTGACCTGCAATATTTGATTTTTGTGACAGATATTGTCTGAAATGAGGCAATTTGAGCTTTTCAATTACAGCAGCTTTGTGTTAAGGCAATGTAGGTTTTCTCCTTTTTCCTTTTAAATAAATCCAGAGGGATCTGGGTGTTCCGGGGTGTGTCCCAAGGAATTCCCAGTTCCCAGAGCTCTGCTCTGTTCCTCCCAACTGGAAGTGAAGCTGCAGGTGGAGCACATGTCCTTCAATATTTGATTTTTGTGACAAATATTGTCTGTAATGAGAGAATTGGAACTTTTAAATTATGACAGTTTTTGTCAAGGCAATTTATGTTTTCTCCCTCTTAATTTTAAATAAATCCAGAGGGATCTGGGTGTGTCCCAGAAGAATTCCCAGTTCTCAGAGCTGTGATCTGTTGGAAGTGCAGATGCAGGTGGAGTACATGTCCTTCAATATTTGATTTTTGTTTCTTGACAAATTTTTGTGACAAATATTGCCTGAAATGTGGCAGCTGGGGTTTTTAAATTACAACAGCTTTTTGTCAAAAAAATTTAGGTTTTCTCCTTCCTCCTTGGAGGTAAATCCAGAGGGATCTGGGTGTGTTCCCAAGGAATTCCCAGTTCCCAGAGCTGTGCGCTCTCAGTTTCTCCTGTCCCCAGCTGGAGGTGAAGATGCAGGTGGAGTACATGTCCTTCAGTGCCCACGCAGATGCCAAGGGCATCATGCAGCTGATCCGGCAGGCTGAGCCCAGGAATGTGCTGCTGGTGCACGGGGAGGCCAAGAAAATGGAATTCCTGAAGCAGAAAATCGAGCAGGAGTTCCGTAGGTATCCCTGGGCAGGGGGAGGGAGCCCTGAACGGCTGGGAGTCACATCTGGGGCCTCCAGCATGGCTGGGGAGGGGGGCACTCACAGCTCCCCTCGAGGAAGTGATGATTCTAACACCTTAATTAACATTAATTAAACCCTGTTAATTGCAGTGATCCCCTTGGACATAAATTAGAACTGTTTTCCATGTGAGAGGAGGGAATGGAATTAAAATTTTACACATTTTGGATCCTTCAGCAAAGTTATGGAGGGTGGCACTTACAGCTCCCCTCAAGGAAATGATGCCTGTAATACCTTAATTTACATTAATTAAGTTAATTGTAGTGATGCCCTTGGACATGAATTAGCATTGTTTTCCATGTTAGAAAAGGGTATTGAATTAAAACTTTGCACATTTTGGATCCCTCAGCACAGGTAGATGGGGTGGCACTTACAGTTCCCCTCAAAAAAGTGAGGCCTCTGACACCTTAATATTAATTAATTGCAGGGACCCCTTGGATGTGAATTAGGATTGTTTTCCATGTTAGAGGAGGGAGTAGAATTAAAATTTTACACATTTTGGCCTTTGGGGTGACATTTACACCTCCCTTCAAGGAAGTGATGCCTGTAACACCTTAATTAACACTAATGAAGCCCAGTTAATTACAGTGATACCCTTGGACATAAATTAGGATTGTTTTCCAGTGGAGAGGAAGCAGTGGAATTAAAATTTTACACATTTTGGATCCATTTTGGCCCTTCGGGTGGCATTTACACCTCCCCTCAAGGAAGTGACGCCTGTGACACCTTAATTAGCATTAATTAATTGCAGTGGCCCCCTTGGAGCTGAAGTTTCTTTTGTTACTGTTCCCTTTGCAGATGTCAGCTGCTTCATGCCAGCCAACGGAGAGACCACCACCATCCTCACCAACCCCTGCATCCCTGTGGACATCTCCCTGGGCCTGCTCAAGAGGGAAACAGCCATAGGTGACGCTGCCCACCCCCATTTCCTGCCTGCTAATGGGTTATAAAGCTGTAAATTTATATTTAAAATAGAATTTAGATGTAAATTTTTATTTAAAATTTAGATGTAGGTTTATATTTAAAATATAATTTATGTGTTTCAAATCAATGTGCACACCCTGCCTGGTTTGCTACACGTGTGTGCTTGATTTGGGAGATAAACTGAACAGGTAAATTAAAAAAAAAATATATATATAATACTTATATTATTAATATAATTATTACATATTAATGATCATATATTAGCAACCCTAATATAATTATATTAATAAATATATACCATAACTATATTATTACTGTCTCTATATTAATAAATATATTTTTATATTTATTTATATAAATATGTAAATTATATATACTATATAGAATATAAATATACGTTTATAAACAGAATTTTAGAAAAAAATAATCTCATTTTTACATGAGGAAGTGCTCTGGGAAGAGAGGGAGTTGCTCTGTATCACTAAGTATTGATTTTAGGTGTCAATATTGCCTGTTTAGGTGCTGCCCCTGATGCCAAGAGGCCCAGGCTGATGCACGGCACGCTGCTCATGAAGGACAACGTGAGTACAGAGCCCTCAGCTGCCCTGGGGCCTCCCAGGGTGGCTTTGTGTCCTCTGCTTTTTGTGCCCTCTGAGGGTGTTTTTTGTATTCTCTGAGGGGCTTTCTTTATGTCCTCTGTGTTTTGTGTCCTCTGAGGCTGTTTTATGCCCTCTGAGGCTGTTTTGTGCCCTCTCAGGGTGTTTTTTATGCCCTCTGAGGTGTTTTTGTGCTCTCTGGAAGTGCTGTCCTGTTTCAGACGCACAAAGAACACAAATTACCGCCAGCGCTTTCACTTCCTCCCAACAAAGGAAGTTCATCTGCAATGTCATCTTTCTTTTCAAACATTGCTCCCCTGCTAGAGCTTCAACCACCTTCCAGAGACCAGCTGGATGCTGTTAAATATTTATTTATTTATAATTATTGAGTGTTTTTTTTTATTTATTTATAATTATTGGGTGTTTTGTCCCACTCTCAGCTCTCCCTTTGAGCAACAAACACTCCGCAATATCCCAGCCCAGAAAGGGAATGCCCTTCCCTGCTTGGCAGCACCAAAACTCCCCCAAGCTCTGAGGATTAATTTTCTCCCTTTAATCTCTTTTTCCCCCAGAGTTTCAGGCTGGTTTCCCCTGAGCAGGCCCTGAAGGAGCTGGGGCTGGCTGAGCATCAGCTGCGCTTCACCTGCCGCGTGCACATCCAGGACCCGCGCAAGGAGCACGAGACCGTGCTCAGGGTCTACAACCACCTCAAGGGGTGAGCCCTTGGGGGAATCCTTAACATCTGAGGGGTTGGGAAAGCTGCAAAAGGCCTCAGAGACAGCAGAACTGTGATCGGAGCTAAGCAAGAGCCAAGAGATTGGTCAGCAGAAAAATTATATAAGAAGTAGAAAAGTAAAGACAAATAGAACAATGGTTTGTATATTAATGCTTCTCTGGAATAACTCCCTAAGGTACAGAAAAGCCTATCTAGAGAGATCTTAGGGAGTTCTAAGCTTAATAATGGAGCTCTGTGCATTGTGTTTTGAGGCTTACAAGCAGGTTGTGTATTTGAAATAAGCAAGCATTGTTTTAACCAACAGGATTGTTGCTTATAGTGGTTGGATAGAACTACTGTCAATGTGCTTTTGCTTTGTGTGATTGGTCACAAAACTTTTTACAACTACAGTGTTCTTTGTCTGCTGCCTGGAATGTGAGCTGCTGGGGTCTTCCACTGTCATAGCCATGGAATGAGACTGATGCTGGAAAATAAAACAGCTCCAGGCATGTTCCCAGCAGTCCTGTCCCATTCATGACTTGTACACAGCCCCAGCCAGCAATGAGCCCTGAGCCCTGGCAGGGCTTTTCTGGCTCTCAGGGATTCAACTGATTCTTTTATCCCCATGTTTTTTTATCCCATGTTTTTTTATCTCCATGGTTTTTAAGCCCACGTTTTCAAGCATGGGGTTGGAAAAGTTAAAGGAAGTGGAACAAACCAAAGCAAAACTTGTAAGAAGTGGAAGATCTCTCCAGCCACTGCTCACGAGAATTGTCTTGGTTTGGAAAGAGGTTCTGCTTAAAGAAGGCAGGAGCCTCCCCTGAAATGGAAAATGTAAACCCACTTCCTTTGAGTTGTTGTAATTTTGAAATTAAGGGGCTCTTAGGCAAAAATATGGGAGCAGGAATAACAGTTCTTAGGGAAATGGAAAAAAAAAAATACAAATGCAATAGTACAAAAAGAAAAATCACCAAAATGAGCAGTGGATCAGCTCCTTTTCCCTTCTTGGGCTCAGAACTAGGATTTGGGATGAAAACCCAGCATTTATTTCCCAAATAAACCCCAAATTTCTCCTTTCTCTGCAGGGTTCTGAAGGATTACTCAGTGCAGCACCTCCCTGATGGCTCCATCACTGTGGAGTCCATCCTGATCCAGGCCACGGCTCACTCTGAGGACCAGGGAACCAAAGTCCTGCTGGTCTCCTGGACCTACCAGGTGGGAATTCCTCATTTCTCACCCAAATCCCTCCATCCCAGCCCTGCCTCCTCTGGCTTTGAAGGAATTTGGAAGACGAGGGGCAGTCCCTGGTGTTTTCTGAGCAGAAATGATTTTACAGCTCTGTAAAGCGGAGAACTTCTGGGCTAATTCCAATTAATTCAGTTCTGAATTAAGTATTTCATTTTGTATTTCTAACTTAGAAAATTTCAAACAAATAGAGAACTATTTCTGATTTAAACATTCTTTTATTTGAGTCATCCCATCACCTTCCCTTTCTGTGGCTGGATTGTTAAATTTTCTGGATTATTGAATTTTGTGGGTTATTAATATCTATTAATAATCTGGATTATTAAATTATTAAATTGAACTTTCTGGACTATTAAATTTTCTGTATTTTTGGATTTTTCTGGATCATTGAACTTTCTGGATTATTACATTTTCTGCATTATCAAATTTTCTGGATTATTAAACTTTCTGCATTATTAAATTTCCTGGATTATTAAACTCTTTCTTGACAGCAGGAAATGCCTTTGGAAGGCAAAGCAATAAAGCAATTTATTCCTAGATTTCCAGCAAAAATGAGGCTTTTCCTCAAAAAAAACCCCTCAGATCCTTGGAGAAATGGAATTTCACAGCAATAGTTTGTAAAAACAGCCAGAAATGAATTTGTGTATTATTTCACTTTTTAAACACAGCTCACATTAGATCCTGCAAGGTCCAGGAATTCTCTCAGTCCATTCCTGGGCACCAAAATTGAATTTACTGCCCCAGGTGGGACAATCCAAGG
This sequence comes from Zonotrichia albicollis, assembly GCF_047830755.1. Classification (NCBI taxonomy): domain Eukaryota; kingdom Metazoa; phylum Chordata; class Aves; order Passeriformes; family Passerellidae; genus Zonotrichia; species Zonotrichia albicollis. The sequence continues at coordinate 116,059 of NC_133843.1, forward strand.
AGGATTTTGCTCTCATGCTGTTTATTTTTTTCTGTTTTAGGATGAAGAGCTGGGCAGTTACCTGACATCCCTGCTGAAGAAGGGGCTGCCCCAGAGCGCCCCCTGAGAGCTGAGCCCAGATTTTATTTCGTTTACATTTTCAATGCTTTTTTCTGTTTGATTTTAATAAAAGAATTTCAGTGTTTGTTCAATTCCTGCAGTGACACCAGCACTGGGATTTTCCCCCTTGGAAAAAAACAGCCAGGGAGTCAAGAATTTGTTTTTAAATATACCTGAGGAGCAATTTACACATTAAAGTAGAAGTTACTCAGTGTTCTCCCCTCCCATAGCTGAAAATCCCCTGCTTAAATTAAAATTCAAAGTATAAAAGCATCACAGAAAGTAAAAAACCCTAAATGTGCTGAAAACCAAGCAGCAAAACATCTTTAATTCCTCCTCCTTCCCTCAGGCTCTGCTGCAAGGAGCATCTAATCCAATTTTTTTACATTTTTCAATAAGATTGTGATAAAAGGAGTTCCCCTCCAGTGCTGGGAGGATTTCCCACTGGAAAAAATGGGATAAAAAAAAGAATTTCTGCTCAAGGTAAAGGATTCTTAGGGGCTGAGGCTCTCGCAGTGCCAGGAATTGGAATTTTCCAGAGTTTACAAAAGTTGCAGCTGAATTTTTTCAGCAAGGTTTAAAAATCTGAGCAAAACAGAGAGGGAGAGGCCAGAAGCCAACCTGCGGTTTTTAATAATAATTAATGAGGTGGCCAATTAAGGACAAATACCTGGATGAATTTCGGGAAAAAAAAAACAGAAAGAAATCAGAAAAAAAAACCCAGGAAAAAAAATTACAAAAAATAACCTGAAAAAAACCCCCAGAAAAATAATCAGAAAAAAAAGCTCCAGGAAGCACCTGGGATCTGTTTCATCCCCCCAGCCCTCCCCACTGGAAGCAGAGGTGTTGGAATATGAATTTTTACAATTTAGGAATGGGGTAACTGAGAGGTGTTTTAAAAACTTTTATGTGAAGGGTGAGACAATACAGATGTTACAATTTTTATAATTGTTTAATTTAATTTATAATTTATGTTATAAATTTCTTTCAGCTGAGCCCACAGAGCTCCTCTTCTGCTGGGGCACATGGAAGGGCCAAATCTGACAGGAGAGAGCAGAAAAAACATTGATTTAGGGAAAAACAAATACTGATTTAGGGGAAAAGAAAACATTGATTTAGGGGAAAAGGAAATAGTGATTTAGGGGTGAATTATATATATTAATCTATTACAAGATATAAAATATATAGTATAAAGAATATCTTGATTATTATAAATAATTATATAATTATACATCACAATATAGCATGGTACATTAAGCTATTATTCTATCATAATTACTATGTATATTATTTATTAATATGTATCAATACTTATAGACAATTCCCACTCTAACAATGAGTTGTTAGTGATGAGTTAGCGCTGCCCACCTGCCTGGCTGTACTCCACGCTGTGCAGGAAGAGCCCCTCGGGCGGGGCCGTGGCGTGCGGGGGCAGCGCCCGGGGGTCCCTGAGCTCCAGCAGCTGCTGCAGCTGCCCCGGGGCCATCCTGCCCTGGCCCACGGCCACCAGGGCCCCCACCATCCTCCTCACCTGCGGCAGAGAGGGGACAGCGCTGCGTTCGGCCTGACAGCCCGCGCCTGGAGTCACCAACCCAGCCCGGCGGCCCCTGCTGCGCCCTCGGGCTCATCCAGGGAGCGCTTTTGTCCCACCCCGGCAGCCACGGCCACCCCAACATCTGCAAGAGAAGCTGCTTTTCCCCTCTTGGTGACATTCTCAGCCTGCCACGGGCAGGAGCATCTTCAGGTGACCACCAGGGCTCCCACCATCCTCCTCACCTGGCCGCAGAGAGGGGACAGTGCTGCGTTCAACCTGACAAGAACCAGCCTGGCTTAGTGCCAGTCCCAGCAGCTCATCCACCTCCAATTCTCGAGCCCCCATTCTCATTTCAATTCTCCATCCCCAGTTTCTCATTCTAAATTCCCCATCCCCAATTCTCTGTCCCTCACCTCCAAATCTCCATCCCCAAATAATTTCCAATTTTCCATCCCCAATTCTCCATTTCAATTCCCCCTCCCCAATCCTCATCCCAGATTCTCCACCCCCAATTTTTCATCCCCAATCCCCCCTCCCCAATTTTCCACCCCCACCTCAATCCCTGATTTGGATTTAACAAAAATTCCATTTTTGACCTTTCCAAACTCTCCCAAACCCTCCCTGAAGTGCTGGAACAAATCCCTGGGCTGAGTTTGTGACCCATTAATTAAAAAATAAATAAACGAAAGTCCCCTGAGCAACCTGTTCATGATCAGCACTTCAAAAATATCCAACAATCCAAGGTGGTTTTATCCAGAGGGAAATTTTGGGACCTTAGAGTGCCCAGAATTTCTCTCCAAGCAGCTCAAATCCTCCCCTCTATTATTTCATCCTCCCTCGCTAGAGGTCATTGCATGCCACGACTTTGCTGCCTCCACAATTCAGGAAAAATCAGACTGAAAATCAGATTATTGGCACCCATCAGATTAAAAATCAAATTATTGGCACCTATCAGGTTAAAAATCAGATTATTGGCACCCATGTCTGTAGGTTTGGTGCCTCCACATTTAAAAATATCCACATTCAGCTTCCTAAATGGTTAAAATATTAACATATTAAATGCTAAAATATTAAGATAATTATAATATATAACTATGTATTAATAATTGTTATTATTATTATTTTGGAGTTATTTCCAAAAAATCCAGGGGAGCTTCAGGGCAGAGGGAGAATTTCTGCAGTTTGTAAAGCAAAAAAACACTTTTTAAATTTTTTTTTCCCCAAAAAAAGCCAGGAAGTGAAATTCCAGACAGCTTTTACTAGGCTCAAATCCACTGAGCATGGAAAAAAATTAAAAAGAATTTTTAAAAAGGGCCAAGATTGTGAAAAACACATTTTTTTCCATCCTGCCATCTGATTTTGTGAAGGTTTTGGGCACAAATTTAGGAGATTTTGGGATCAAATAAAGAGCCCAAGTCCTTGTGAGTGCGACACAGATAGAACATTGCTAAAAGAATCGATTTTTAGATGAATTAATTAAAGTTAATTAAATTTAAATTTGGGTTGGCAGCAGCTGCAGGCAGTACCTGTCGGTACAGGAAGGATTTGCTCTTCACCTTCACCTCCCAGAACTCCAGTCCCCTAAAAAAACCCAAAAAATAGCATTTAAATCAAATTTCAGGTGGTTTTTAACGTCCCAGAACTCTGGTTCCCTTAAAAAAAAGCAAAACACAACAAAAAAAAGTGCTTAAATCAAATTTCAGGTGGTTTTAACATTGGGCTCTCACCTGTGCAGACAGGAAAATAAAACTCAACTCCTTGACAGAGGTGGATTTTAGCCATGAGTGCAAATAACCCAAAAAATGAGTGGAAATGACACAAAACCCCCTCCCAGGAGCTGCTCCCTGACAATCCCACACTCCAGCCTGTTCCCCCCAGATTCTCCCTACAAACCTGATTGCCTGGACTCTCACCTGTGCAGGCAGAGACTAAAAAACCCAAACCAATTTCTTACCCAAGGTGGTTTTTAGCCACCAAAATGAGTGTAAATAACCCAAAAAATTAGTGTAAATAACACAAGAACCCCTCCCAGGAGCAGCTCCCTGATATTCCCACACTCCAGCCTGTCCCATCTGGCTTTTCCCTAAAAATCTGACTGCCTGGACAGTCACCTGTGCAGGTAGGAAAAACCCAAATCCATTCCTTGGCAGAGGTGGTTTTGAGCCACCAAAATGAGTGTATATAACACCAAAAATGAGCCTAAATAACACAAAAATGAGTGTAATTAACACAATAACCCCTCCCAGGAGCTGCTCCCTGCCAATCCCACAGTCCCCCCTGGATTTTCCCCACAGCCCTGAGTGTCAGGGCTCTCACCTGTGCAGGTGGTGCTGGCCCAGGAGGCCGTGGCCAGGCTGGAGCTGCAGCAGCTGCAGGGTCCTGACGGGGCTCTGCGCCGCGGCCTCGGGGTGCGGGGAGCGGAAGGTGCTGAAATCGTGGGTGCCCAGCAGGAGCTGCGCCGCCGCCCTCATGGCCGGGACGTCCAGGGGGCTGTGAATGCACGGAGCCTGCTCAGGGACCGGCACCGCGCCGCGCTTCGAGCTCAGAGCCTGGCATTGAGCTGGGCTGGAACACCAGGGAGCTACAGCAGGCTCAGGGCCCATGGAGTTATGCCAGGCTCAAACCCCAGTAAATTATGCCAGGCTCAAACCCCAGAGAACTACACCAGGCTCAAACACCAAGGAATTATGCCAGGCTCAAACACTAATAAATTACACCAGGATCAAACCCCAATAAATTATGCCAGGCTCAAACCCCAATAAATTAAGCCAGCCTCAAACCCCAAGAAATTACACCAGGCTCAAACCCCAAACTCCTTTTAAGGCAGGAAATCAGACCTCTGACCCATCTCCCTGTCCTCTGTGACTGCTCCAACATCCAGAAAAGGGTTTGGGCTTCCAGGTCCTGACTGGTTTCCAGTCTGAGCAAAATGAGCAACCCAAAACCCTGCCCAAATTCTATTTCAACTTTTTTTGGGTTTTTTTGGGATCGGCACTCCAAACCTCCCTCGGCAGCAATTCCCACATCTAACAACTCTTTAACAGGGGAAATTCCTCCTACAGCTCTCCTGGAACCCTTAAACCCTCCTGATGTCCAACTTAAACCCCAGCCTGAGACCGTTCCCTCTCCTCCTGTCCCAGAGCCCAACCTGGGGCCGTCCCCTCTTGTCAGGGACTTGTTCAGAGCAAAAAAATCCCATTTTTTTCCCCTCCCAGCCCTGATTCCCTAATTTCCTTGCAGAGGAGCCTCCCCAGGGAGCTGCACTCACCCTCCTGGGGGAGCCCAGCACAGATCCTGCTCGAAGACAGGGATTTGGGAGCGGTGGGCACAGCCCAGCAGCAGGCGGTAGATGTAGGTCCTGGAGAGGGCACAGAAACGGGCATGGAAGGTGCTGGAAACCCGCTGGGCACTGAGGATGCTGTGGGACAGAGGGGAAAGGTGACAGGGACACTGAAATTCCCAAGGTTTTCCATTGACAAGGACACAAATTCCAAAGGTTTTCCATTGACAGGGACACAGAAATTCCAAAGACTTTGCACTGGAAGGAGCTGGACACTGAGGATGCTGTGGGGCACAAGGGACAGGTGACAGGGACACAAATTCCAAAGGTTTTCCATTGACAGGGACACCAACAGTCCAAAGCTTTCCCACGGGAAGGTGCTGGGCACTCACTGGCCACTGAGGATGCTGTAGGACATGGGGGACAGGGATACCAAAATTCCCAAGTGAGAGGAAAGCGCTCCCCTCTGTTGCCCCCAAACAGCTCCTAGAGCAGATGGAGATGCTTTCAAGGAGGTCCCTTCCCTCAGGACCTGCAGGACTTTGTGCAGCCAGGAAAATCCAGGAAAATCCCAACATGCGAGGGGTGGGGTGGGAGCGAACCCAGCAGAACCCTCTCAGCCCCAAAAGCCATTCCCCATGAGTGTCCACCCATCTCCCACCAACCCCAAAACAGCCAAAAAGGAGCTCCCGGGCACCTGAGCTCCCCTGTTTTCCTCCAAAGGCAGCAGGAGAAAATTCCCTGTTTCTCCAAACCCAAAATCGCCACCCACAGAGCCTGGGGGCAGAGAGGAGGGCACAGAGAGCAAATTCTGCCTGCCAGGGAAGGAAATGGAGCTTCCCTGAGCTCCTGCAGCTCTCCCAAAAGTGTTCTCTGGACTGGGTGTGACTCTCCCAAAATCCAAAATGCAAAATCCAAAATCCTGCAGGAAAAACCCTGCTCAGAGCCACCACCCTTACAGGTGCTGCTTGAGAGGAGAGCTCTCCTTACAAGGGAATTTTTCTCCTGCTGTTTTGCCTCTCTGCCTTTGGAATTCAGTGAGGAGAAAGGAGCCAGGGCAGCCAAAAAACCCAGGATAGATTTGGGACCACAAATGTCTTTATTTACTTTAAGGAAAGTTGGTGCTCTGGGGATTTTTGGCCTCTGGCTCTCAGCCCTCCCTGCCCTGGCTCAGAGCACAGAGGGAGAAATGAGAGTTCCTGGAATTTGCATTGGGCCCAAATTGGGGTTCTGAGTGCTTCGAGATTTGTCTCCAAAAAATAAAACGCTGCCACAAAGATTTGCAAAAACCAGATTTGTCTCCGAAAAAATAAAGTGTTGCCACAAAGATTTGCACAAACAATCCCAGGAATTGCTCCAGTGCCATAAACCACCAGGAGAAATTTAAATTCCATCCTCCAGGGTTTGAAGGAGGAGCTCCAGCCTCCTCCAAACACCAGAATAAAATGATGACATTTATTTCCCTCTGTCTGCATGCCTCCACAAGCACCCAGCCTGCCTTGAGCTAGCACTTGTGTGGTTTTGATTAAATAACCATCCTTTTAGGGAGGTTCTTTCACAGGAGTTTATTTCTGCTCACAGAATTCCTCAGTGCAAGCAGCTTTTCCTGTTGCAATTGTTCCTTTTAGCCAGGAATTGGTTTTGTCCAGAATTTTCTCCAGCAGCTGCATTTCAGATTCCAAAGATTTTCTCAGATTACAGATTCCAAAGATTTTCTTTCTTTGCATTTCAGAGATCCCATTTTTAAATCTCATTTGCTGAGATCCCATTTTAAAAAATTATGGTAAATAAAGAACTGTGGCTTTTTTTTTATTTTAACTTTTCTACATTTTTTAGCGTTTCCAACAGGGCCTGAATTTTGAGATCAAAGGGAAAAAAAGCCCAAAGACATTTAATTAGAAATGGAAATGTATGAGAGAAAAAAATCCTCCTGTTCTCTCCACCTCAAAGCCAATTTGCAGGAGGTGGGAGGAATCCCAGCTCTGCCTTGTCACTCAGAGAATTTTTATTGTGTGGTTACAAAACCAGGAACAGGAGGTGTGAGACTCCTACACTGCCAGTCCCACTCTGAGGGCAGCAGAACCCTCATAAAACAGCTCCAAATATTCTGAATATATTCTCTGATTGAAATATTCTAATTTATGGGGGATGGTGTTGGAATCTGAAATGTAAAGAACTCTCAGAACTTTGAGCCTGGAAGCCAAAGCTCAGAATTAAACGCAGGATTTGATTTTAGACCTTGGAAAAATCTCCCAAACTTAGGTGTTCCAAGTGAAAATGTGGATTTATAGTTTAAAGCAGAGACAGGTTAAGGTAAGTAGAGAAAAATCTAAAATTTTATCTGAATATCCAAAGTCCTTTGAGCACTGAAAGTTTCCTCCTCTCCTTTAATCTCTTCATATCCCCCACCCTGAACTTCAAAAAAAGTGCATTATTTACATGCAGGAATTGCTGGATAGGGACCAGTTTTTCCTGCTCTTGCAGTAAAATCATGCCAAAATAAAGGAATTTTTTGCTCTGCACATGTTGGAACCCAGGAAATTCCTCTGGCTGCCCTGGAGGACTCAAGCCCCTGGCCAGGGGGCTCAGAGACCTTGGCACAGAGCCCCAGACCCTTGTGCCTTGGATTTAGCCCTGGAAAAAACAATCACCAACCTTTATATGAAGAATTGCAGGTCAAGAAAGTTTAAGTAGAATGATAGTGAATTTATCATAGGGTGAAAAATAGATTTTTGGGGTTTTTAGACTGGGAATTCAAGGGGCAAGATGGAGGGATCTGGGCATGTTCAGCCTTTCTCCTTCTTGTTCTTGGCCTCCATCTTCTGCTGTGATGGGGGCACTTTTGGATTGGTTTAGAGTAGAAGCTCACTGTCTAACATACGTGGTAGGTATTGAGAAATAATTGCAAACATTGTACATGTAGATTTTAGGATAAAAAGATAACACCAGTGTTTGAATTTTTCATCACTTGAGGTCACCAATTGTGGTGGTGTTTGCAGGGGACCCAGGATGAGGGAAGAGAGGAGGATCTGACTCCATGTTTCAGAAAGGTGATTTATTATTTTATTATATATATTATATTAAAACTATACTAAAAGAATAGAAGAAAGGATTTCATCAGAAGTCTTGCAAGGAATAGAAAGGAATGATGATAAAATCTTGTGACTGACCAGAGAGTCCGAGCCAGCTGGACTGTGACTGGCCATTAATTAAAAACAACCACAAGAGACCAATCAAAGATGCACCTGTTGCATTTCACAGCAGCAGATAATTATTATTATTATTTACATTTTGTTTCGGGAGAAAAAATCCTAAGGAAAGGATTTTTCATAAAACCTGTCTGTGACACCCCACCCAGGGGCAGGCAGAGTGCTTCTGTCTGTCCTGCTGAGTGCACCTCAGCTGGACAGGAGAAAAAAGTTTATAGATAAGAAACAATTTTATAGATAAGAAAAATATTATAGATAAGAAACAGTAAACAACCTTAAGAATAAGAAATGAAGAGTTCTGACTCCTTCTTTGAGCACTGGACAGGGAAAAGAGACTTTTAACACCTTGGGGTCACTGTGAGCAGCAGAAATCCCGAGATTCTTGCAGTAAAATAAGGCAAAATAAGGGATTTTTGACTGACTCACCGGATGGGCTCGGGTTTGAGGAAGTGGTTGAGGCCGTGCAGCAGCTGGGGGCCAGTGAAGGGTGCCCTGCCCGGGGCCCTCTGGATGTCCAGGTGGGCGGCGTTGGCCAGGGCGTGGACGCCGCTGTCCGTGCGGCTGGAGATGTGGAACTTGATGGGAGCGCTGGGCTTCAGCTGCTCTGCTGCCTTCTGCAAGCAAACAGCAAAAATGCAGCAAGAATTCAGAAAAATTCAGTAATAATTCAGCACAAAATTCAGCAAAAAGAAAAAATTCAGCAATGATTGGGTAATAATTCAGCCATAATTCAGCAATAATTTAGCAAAAATTCAGCAATAATTCAGAAAAAAAACCAGAAAAAAATCAGCAATAATTCAGAAAAAATTCAACAATAATTCAGCAATAATCTAGCAAAACTGTCCTCCTCCTGATGCCTTGTGAAGGCTGACCTAGGACAGAGACTGGACAGAGTTAAAGAATAAAGCAGGGATTTATGAAAAAGATGTCCTCAATGGATCTACCTTGGGCAGCACAAGAGCCCAGCCAGGGCTGCACCCAAGATGAACCAAAATGGTCCCAAAAAATCGACGATCAGTCACAAAACTATAAGTTCTGCTCTATTTGCATCTTGATGTGAATTGTCCCATTCCAGCTTTAGCCCATGCAGTCCCATCCCTGTTTTTCTCTCTCCAGCCCACGGTGTTTGTGCTCCTGGGCTGAGATTTGGATCATTTGTCCTTGGTGCCCAGCTGGAGCAGGAATTGTTTTGTCTCCCTGCTCTGTGCACAGAGCTCACCATCCCACAGTATGAAGCCCAGACCCACCCACTAAAGCAGCACAGAATGTGAAAAATAGAAAAGCCAAAACCTGAGCATCAGCACTCCTGGCTAACCACACCTTGTGCTCCTTCCAGAGGAGTTTGGAGTTACTGTGGGTTATGAAGAATTGAGGGTTTGAGGGAATTTCTCCTAAAGGCAGTGATTTCTCAGCTTCTACCCTGAAATCACCTCACACAGAGGTTCCAAAATGCCATGAGAGCTTCCTTAGAGGGATAAAATAAAGTCAAAATAAACTAGTAAAACTTAACTACTATCCATCCTCTGCTTTGTATCATGTTAGCTTCCTTAAGAGCACAAAATAAAGTGAAAAATATTCATTTCTTTGTCTGCTTTGTGTCCTGTTAGCTTCCTTAAGAGCACAAAATAAAGTGAAAATATTCATTTCTTTGTCTGCTTTGTGTCCTGTTAGCTTCCTTAAGAGCACAAAATAAAGTGAAAAATATTCATTTCTTTATCTGCTTTGTGTTGTTGGGTGAGGGGGAAAAAACAGAGGATGACCCATTTCAGCTCATTTCAACCCAAACCCCAGACCCAAAATCCAGTGAAAATTACTGCAGGGAAGAAGTGAAACATCTCAAAGAGTGAAAAACCACAAAAGAAGGCAGGAAACCAAAGGCATGACTCAAAATTTCCCTCTCCTTCCCATCCCTGCTCCCGAGTACTGAACAAGAGGTTTTTATTGGATTTTAATTTTCTACAAGAGTCAATAAAATTCGAATTGCTGACTCACAAATACCTTCCAGACTCCTGGAGGAGCAGTCAGAGCTGTGAGCTCTCAGAAATGTTCCATGAAAATGCACAGGGAGGCAGAAAAAAAAACCCATAACCAAGCTGCAGGGGGAGGCCTGGGAAAAAAAACCAAACTGATTTTTCCCTCCCATTTGCAGTTCACATGTGGTTACAATTAACAGCGAAAAAAAAAAAGATCTGTATTATCACCCCCAAGCAGAGAGAAGCAGACAGAAATGAAATAATTTCCTGCAGCAGACCTTGGCTTGTGCCTCAGCAATTTGTCTGAGAGCAGGGCCTGATTTTTAAGAGCAAAGTTCCTCCAGAGATGTTTGGGTTTTGGAGGCTCCTCCCAGGTCCTTCTCTCCACCCTTTTCTCCCCCTCCTCAGCTGACAAAAACCAGCCAGTGGAAACAAGAGCTGGGAGAGACAACAGGAGAGAACATGGAAAAAATCCCTTTTTTTTTTGGGTGCAGCACTGCTTTGGATCCCTCAGTGCATCCAGCTCCATCTGGATCAGTATAACTCTGAATTTCTCCACTAAAAACCAGACTGGAGAGGAAAAGAGGAGCAAAGTCTCAAGTAAATCTGATTATTTCCGCTGCTCAGGTCAGCTAGCAAATCCAAAAAGGTGCAGGACAGGGGGTTTTCCTTCCACAAATGAGATTTTTCTTCTCCATCAGATTTTTCCCACCTTCCTGAGCACCCCAAGGAGGAGTTTTACCATCAGCACCACCAAATAAATCCCAGTCTGTGAAGCTCAAAGCTTTGTGGATCTTTCCTCCAGCACAACAAAACACACTGATAATATCCTACCAACTATTGCCTCCAGCTTCAATTTTAATATTTAATATTTCATTTATTAATATTAGTATTTATTATTTCATTTCTTTTGGATGGGATAGAATCTCCTGGAAGAGAGAATTCCTGAACTGCTCAACTTCTCTTTGCAGGCAGCTGAAAAATGACCCCTTCACCTTTGCAAATATCTCCTGTCTGAATATCCAAAGTCCTCAGAGCACTAATGGTTTCCTCCTCTTTTAATCTCTTATTATGTCCCACCCTGAATTTCAAAAAAAAGTGCATTATTTACATGCAGGAATTGCTGGATAGGGACCAGTTTTTCCTGCCCTTGCTGTCTTTCATCTGAGGTTTGGGTGCTGCTCATCCAGATCCCAATCCTGTCTGGGATCCTCTGTGGGTTCCCAGGGTGGGACTGAAGCAGGAATTAAGATTTCACCCAGCTAAAGAGAAAAAGGAAGAAGATAAAGGAATGAGTCCTGTGTGTGCTCAGTTCACAGCTCTCTGCTCTCTCCTTTAAGCCATATTTTTAATTTTTTTTATTTTCTTTTATTTAGCAGGTGCTATAAACACTGAAAACTTGGCTTTGGCACCTGCTGGAAGCCTCTCACATCTCACCCTTCTGAATTTATTCCAATTTTTTTCACCCAGCCACATTCCTGGAGCAGCCAGGGTGGAAGTTTATCCCTCAGACACTCCAGGGATGCAGGGGAAGCATTAATTGCATTTAGCTGCTGTGTCCTGCTTCATTCACTGGGCCTTCCACAGTTGGAATTACGCCGGAATTTCCACTGCTGGCTGCCAGAATGATATGGATCCACATTCCAGCTTGCTTTTATTGCTCCCAGCTCATTTTTCCTTTCATGCTGATGAACATCAGCCATGGCAGGGGAGCAAAAGTTCATCCACTTCCCTTCCTGAAATCTGAATTTAAAAAAAAAATCCTCCAGATTTTCCATTGACCTTTACAGGCCAATATTGGGAATGTTTTGGAAAAATTAATTTCTCTTCCTCTAGACTGGTCATGGTTTTATCCTCTGGACACGGAGGCTGCAGAGCCCTGCCAGGGAGCTGCACAATTTATTAATTACAGTGTTCTAATAATTAATAACATGCAAGCTGCTGGTTGTAAGTCATGCCAGCCTCCCTGACTCACTGGGTGCTATGTCAGCTGAAACTAATTAAAAACCCAGCTTGTTTGCAGTTGGATGGATGAAATGGAAGTGAATGCCAGGAAGGACACGCCGAGAATGTGGATTTTGTTAGAAGAGAAGGTTTCCAAAGCAATCTGCCACGTCACTGGGATTATTATCAAAACAGAGGCTGAAGATGACAGTTCTCTTTGTCTGCTTGAAATTCTTGCTCTTTTTTTAAAGGATGTAGGGAAGGAGGTTGTACTAGAGCTGCATAGTAAGGAGCTGGTGTTTCTCCTTTCTCTCTCTCCTCCTCCCCTTTCCTTTCACGAGGAACAATTTCTGCCCTCAGCACAAGGCTGCTGGCCAGAACAGGCTTTTGGGAGGGGAGGATGAGTTTGGGCAGAAATTCCCAAGAGAATGAGAAACGGGAGATGGTTCAGGCAGGTCTGCGAGGGAAGGGAACTCTGCAGATCCCAAACAGCAGCAAAAAGTGAGATTTTCCTTTACAGCAGAGGCATTTCTAAGTATTGAGACAGAGCCTGAAGTCCTGGATGTGAAAATTTCCATGAATTACTGGAGGGAGCCAAATCACAGAGCTCCAACATCAGAGGAAACGAGGCCTGGAATTTGCTTTGGGCCCAAGTTGGGCTTCTGAGTGCTCCAAGACTTGTCTCCAAGAAATAAAAGTTTATCCCCTTCAAAGGATGAAAAGCTCCTACAAGAGACAGAACATGAAGTGCTGGATGTGAAAAGTTCCCACAAAGAACTGGAGGGATCAAAATCACAGAGCTCCAACCTCCCCATGATGGGAAACAAGACCTGGAGTTTGCTTTGGGCCCAACAAGCCCAAGTTGGGCTTCCGAGTGCTCCAAGAAACAAAAGTTCACTTTTCTCTAAGAAATAAAAGTTCATCCCCCTCAAAGAGAAATTAAAAACTCCTACAAGAGGCAGAGCATGAAGTTCTGGGTGTGAAAATTTCCGTGAATTACTGGAGACAGCCAAATGACTGAGCTCCAAGCTCCTCATGAGGGGAAACAAGGCCTGAAATTTGCTTTGGGTCTAAACTAATGCTTCAAGACTTGTCTCCAAGAAATAAAATGTTGTCAGAAAAGCTCACCCCCTCAAAGATAGATGAAAAGCTCCTACTAGAGACAGAGCATGAAGTCCTAGAAGTGAAAATTTCTGTGAATTACTGGAGGGAACCAAATCACAGAGCTCCAACCTCTCTGTCAGAGGAAACGAGGCCTGGAATTTGCTTTGGGTTCAAATTGGTGCTTCAAGAGTTGTGACCAAAATATAAAATGCTGTCAACAAAGCTCACACCCCTCAAAAAGAGATTAAAAGCTCTTATAAGAGACAGAGCATGAAGTCTTGGATGTGAAAAGTTCCATGAATAACGGGAGGGAGCCAAATGAGAGTCCCAACCTCCTCCTGAGGGAAAACAAGGCCTGGAATTTGCTTTGGGTCCAAACTGAGGTTCCAAGTGCTCCAAGACTTGTCTCCAAAAAATAAAATGTTGTCAGCAAAGCTCACACCCTCAAAGAGAGATGAAAAGCTCCCACAAGTATCTCTGGACTAAACCAAGGCTCCATTATCTCTGGGCAGTCGCAGGGCTCTGTCACAGAGCAGCACCAAGAACTAACAAAGCTTTGCAATGACACTGATCTGTTCTGCCCCAGCCCAAACTGACACAAAACCAACCAGCCCATCCCAATTTCCACAAAACAGCTGCTGGAACACCAAGTCTGCACCTCCCAGGTTATTTGCTTGCAAACAAATGGCTGAACATCCTCCAAACACAATAAGGATCTCATTAGAGCTTTAATTTTGCCCTTCCCTTCACTTGCCTTCCTGGCTTTGGGGAAAGCAGTGAAGTTCAAGGCTGCAGAGAAAAGGAGGAAGGAAGAGAAATTCCTGCAGGCCCCAGAAGTTTTCTATTAAAGCTGCTTTAAGGCTTCCCATGTGGTTCCAATAGACACAGCAGTGCCCAGCATCAATAGCACCACATGAAAGCACTGAGCTGGCCTGCAAAGTGCTGATACTGAGGAAAAGGCAACACCAAATAAGCTCATGTTTGTCTTTTTCTCCTCTTCTTTTCTCCCCTAATCACCCTCCCTACCCATCTGCCTGCTCAGACACCACTGGGATAATGCAGAACAACTGCTGGGCTCAGCCCACGCCCAGAGCCTGGGGCCCTGCATGGCTGAGGATGAGATAAATGGGACAGAAAATCCTTTTTGGGCTCTGCACAAAATTTAGCCACTTTCTCTGCCACAGGCTCGGGACAGGAAGCTACATGAATGCACCCTGAGAACTCTGATTCCAGCCATATTTCCTCACACTTTCCTTTCGAGTTGATGCCTCAGGTTTGGCTTTTCTATTCTCCAGATTCTGTGCTGATGCCTCAGGTTTTGGCTTTTCTATTTTTCACATGCTGTGCTGCTTTAGTGTGTGAGTCTGGGTTCACATCATGGGATGGTGAGCTCTGTGCACAGAGCAGGGAGACAAAACAATTCCTGCTCCAGCTGGGCACCAAGGACAAATGATCCAAATCTCAGCCCAGGAGCACAAACACCGTGGGCTGGAGAGAGAAAAACAAGGGTGGGACTGGACTGCATGGGCTAAAGCTGAAATTGGACAATTATTCACTCCAAGATGCAAACTGAGCAGAACTTATAATTTTGTGACTGATCATCTGTTTTTTAGGACCATTAAGGTTCATCCTGGGTTCATTTTGGAACAATTTTGGTTCATCTTGGGTGCAGCCCTGGCTGGGCTCTTGTGCTGCCCAAGGTGGATCCATTGAGGAGAAACTTTTCTGAAATCCCTGCTTTATCCTGTAACTCTTTCCAGTCCCGCCTTCTCAAGGCACCACAATGACAGCAGCAGGAATTCTGAGCCCCACAGAGCGTGGGGATGTCCTGCCCTTGGACAGCTCTGTCCTCCACACCAGCAGAGCATCCCAAAGTGCTGCAGTTTGGGATTTGGGTCAGACAGACTGACCACAAATGGGAACTGAGTGACAAAATGTGCTCTGAATCAACACGAATCAACAACCTCTTATCTTCCAAGCCAGCACAACTTTCCTTTTGAACCTCATGATGCTTCCAAGACAAGAGAAATAATTCACCTTCCTTTTGATTCCTGACTCAGCAGCTCAACAGCAGCTTGTAATTAATTTACAATTTAAATTCCCAACTGCACCACCACGCTCAGGTGACCCATTTTCTACTCCTGGGTGTAAAATTTTTTTTTTTTTCATTCCTGTTCACACTCTCTGCCAACCCAAAGAGCAACCTGGGGTCCTCAAACCATTCCCAGATCCAAGGTAATCCCTGGGAGCAGTGCAGGGATAACAGGATCATTTCTTTTTTTTCCCTGGCATAACAGAACTCCAAAAAAAAAAAAAAAAGGAAGCAGAACAGAACAATGGACATCCTGCTGTGCTTTGTTAACAAACCTCTGTCAGGAACATCCTCCCCTGGGAGGAGACAGCATCCAGCTGCTAAATCCATGAAGGAACTGGACATGCAACACAACTGAGGCAGTTTTAAGGATAAGCCACAAGTCCTAACAAAGCTCAGGTGGGCCAGCACCTGATAAAGCTCTTAATTGAGCAGTTCTGGGCTCAATTTTAAGTCTCTTTGAAGGGTTCACATCTTTTTAAGGTCAGAATCTGCATCATGACATCATTTTAGGGATTTGGTTTTGAACTTTGAAGTGTTTAGCACTCTGCCAGTTTTATTGAGCGTCCATCTCAAAATAATATTTACACCTGTGTGACCCTAAAAGCTTCATTTTTATGACAACAGGACCTACCTCCAAATAATTCTGGACTCCAACCAGGGCCTGATCACTCTTGGTCTCCATAACCCCACTGCAGAGCAAAACAAGTATGATTTATTGATGTCAACATTTAGGGACTTGACAGAGCCCACCAAAAAATTCAGGACTTCTTGGATCTTCCCACAGAACTTGCAGGGACCAAACACTGAGGAATGGGCAGGGAAAGTGCCTTATTGGTTATTAAGCGTATTAAAATCTAAATTATTAAAATTAAAAGTGGTTATTTTCCAGAAGGGATGTTGGAAATAAAATAACCCTTCAAATGTTCCTCTCTGGACTGGCCCTTGAGACAGAGGCTGACAGGAAAGTAAGGCAGATAAGTTAGTTTGAGATTAAACTATTTAGGGCCAGGAGTTGGTTGCCAGTTGGAGGCCAGGACTTGTGAATGTCATAAATTGACTAAAAGGCCACAAGGACAGTTTGTGGTGAACTTCCTGCTCTGTCCTGCTGCCCCAGCCTGAGAGAAACTTTCCTTCTCCTCTGCCCCTTTCTGTCTTTTTGCCTTGCTGGTTTGATGCATTTGCTGCCTGAACCATCCCTTTTTCTGTGCACAGCACGGTCCAGCTCTCACCTGCTCAGGAAGGGGTTAATCTCTCACCGGGACACTGTTCTCATCCAATCCTCATCAAACTCTCCGAATTCTGCTCTACCCAAACTCTGCCATCCCATATTCTGCTCTCCCTAAACTCCACTCCTCCAAACCCTGTCCTCTCTCCAAATCCTGCCATCCCAAATTCTGCTCTCATTCCTTCCTCCCCAAACTCTGGCCTGCCCAAACTCTGCTCTCAAATTCTGCTCCCCCGAGTTCTGCTCTTCCCATTGTACTCATCCAGCCCTCCCCAAACCTTGCTCTCCCAAACCCTGCTCACTCCAAGCTCTATCCCCAAGCTGTCCCCAGTCTCTGTCCCCAGCCCCGCTGTCTCCATGGCTCCCCGGGGCCGGGCGGGGCACGTACCTGTACCTGGTGCCAAAGTACTGAAAGAACACCAGGTACCGGGCAGGGGCACCGGCCATGGCCGGCCCTCCGGGACCCGGGCACAGCCCCGGGAACACAGACCCGGCACGGAGCGGGCCGGGCAGGGCAGCACCGCCCGCAGCGCCGCCCCTTCCCCCGGCCGGCACGGCCGCTTCCGGCGCGGCACGGCACGGAACGGAACGGAACGGCGGGGACCGGAGGAGAGCGGGGCGGGCTGGTGGGGAACGGGGTGGGCTGCAGAAGAACGGAATGGGATCGCGGGAGCCAGGATGGGCTGGTGGGGAAAGGGGTGGTCTAATGGGGAACAGGGATGGGCTGGAGAGGAACGGGGTGGGCTGGTACGGAACGAACGGGATGGGCTGGTGGGGACCGGGAAGTGGGCTCAGGTGACCGGGATGGGCTGCTGGGAATCGAGGATGGGCTCTGGGGAACAGGGATGGGCTGGTGGGAGATAGGACCTGCTCATGGGAACTGGGACCTGGTAATGGGGACCTTGGATGAGCTCATGGGGATCTGGGATGTGCGGTTCGGAACCTGGGATGTGATCATGGGAGTCAGGATGTGCTGATGGGATGGGAACTGGGATGTTGTGCAAACATCAAACCCCTCTGGAACCCTGGGCTTCACCTCAGCTGCTCCTCAGCTCTCCACTGTGCTGCCTGCAACTCAGTTGGATGGAAGAAAACAATAATAATAAAAATAATAATAATGTTGTATTGATTTCAGCTAAGAAAACACATAAAGCAGGGACCACAAGAGATGCTCCAAGGGCTGGGAGAGCTGGGAATGTTAAAAACCTGGAGAAGGCTCCAGGGAGACCTCAGAGCACCTTCCAGGGCCTAAAGGGGCTCCAGGAGAGCTGCAGAGGGACAAGGGACAGAGTGACAGGACACAGGGAATGGCTTCCTTGGAGTGGAATTCCAGAGCAGCTGCCCCTGGATCTCTGAAAGTGTCCAGGGCCAGGTTGGAGCACCCTGGGATGGTGAAAGGTCCCTGCCCGTGGCAGGGGGTGGGAAAAATGGCATTAAACATCAAATTTCACTTCATTTCGTCCGTGTTCCTGTCCATGGCTGGGTGAGGTCTCCTTGTGACATCTGTCAGGGCCCTTGGCCTGTTGATTCACTCATGGCTTCAGTTTAGAGGTAGGATTTTCTTCAAACATGGGATTTTCACGTCAGGCCCTTCTCTCAGTTCACAGAAAGTTCATCTGAAACCATCAGTGAGCGATGTGGTTGCTGCTGCTGGGTCTGTGGTGCTGGGTGGGTGGAAGATCAGGATTAATTAACCTCAATTAGCCACACCACTGTTTGTTGCCTGTCCTGTGGCAATGGAATTCACCTTCAGCTGGACCCACAAACCCAGATGTGCTCCTTCCCCAAGTGATTCCTGCAGATTTATCCCCTGGCTGCTGGCAGCAGTAAATCCACTGCTTATGGAAAATGAAAAACTGGATTAAGGAGGGACAGGATTGGTGCCAATCCTGCTGCTGGTTATGGAATTTTACCATTCGATTGGGTTTGTTCATCCTGCCTGGAAATCATGGAAGGGTTTGGATTGGAAAGCTGAAATTCAGCTATTCTGGAAATCATGGAAGGATTTGGATTGGAGAGCTGAAATTCAGCTATTCTGGAAATCATGGAATGGTTTGGATTGGAAAGCTAAAATTCCTAATGACAGGTGAAAAAAAAAAAGGGAGAAGAGATAAATCCTAATGGCAGGTAAAAAAAAAAAGGGGGGGGGGGTGAAATGTGGATAAATCCTAACAATAGGGGAAAAAGATGGATAAATCCTAATGGCTGGTGTGCAGGAGGGGAGGTCAGGGCTGTGTCCGTGCCGTGTCCGGTTCTGTCCGGGGCTCCGCAGGAGGCGGGTCCGTGCTGTTCCCGGTTCTGTCTCGGTGCTGCGGGAGGCGGATCGGAGCCGTGGCAGGGCTGGACCGGGGGCTGCGCCCGGTGACGTACCCGGTGCCGCAGCCGGTTCCGTGGGAGGCTGGGCTGTATCCGGCGCTATTCCTGGTGCTATTCCCGGTTCCATCCCCGGTTCCGTGGCGGTGCCGCGGGAGGCTGGGCTGTTCCCGGTGCTATTCCCGGTTCCATCCCCGGTTCGGTGGCGGTGCGGGAGGCGGGCCGGTGCTGTTCCCGGTTCCATCCCCGGTTCGGTGCCGGGAGGAGGCGGGCCGGTGCCGCGGGGGGCGGGCGCTGCCCGCGCTGAGCGCAGCCGGCGGGCGATGCGCTTCCTCCGCTGAGCGCAGCGCGGCCGAGCCCGAGCCGGCAGGATGACGGTGGAGTTCGAGGAGTGCATCAAGGACTCGCCCCGGTTCCGGTAAGCGCCGGGGCCTCCCCGGGAACGGCTCGGGGCGGTGCGGGGGGAACGGAAAGACGGGCAGGGCCGCGGCCGGGCAGAGGGAGCGGGGCCCGGTCAGAACGAGCCGGGCTCGGGCAGAGGGAACCGGGCCCGGGAAGGAAGGGCCGGAGCCGGGGTCGGGAAGGGCCGGAGCCGGCGATGCTCGGGCCGAAGGCGCTGCCCTGCCGTGCCCGCATCCCTCCCGCACCCCGACTTCCCGTTCCCCGCACCCTCCCTTCCATGTGCCCCGCATCCCTCCGTGTGCCCCATCCGTCCTTGTGCCCCCCATCCCCCCGTGTCCCCATCCCTCCATGCCCCGCATCCCTCCGTGCCCCGCAGCCCCCCGTGCCCTGCTTCCGTGTCCCGCATCCCCGCTGCTCCCGGAGCTTGGCACGGGATCAATTCGGGGTTTTTGGGGCTCGCAGCGCCGGTCCCCGCCGGGAACGCGCATCCCCCGGGGCTCGGCCGGGCGGCGCTGCCCGGAGCCGCCCGCAGAGCCGCTCAAGGGGAATACACTCATTTTCCATGCGCTCACATTCCCGGCTCTCGGAGGGTGGATTTTTTAATTTATTTTTTTTTAGCGGTCTTGGAGGAATCTGGGCTGTGACAACAAAGGCTCCGGCTTGGCTGTGCTCTCGCATCCACATCAGGCCGGGGCTGGCGGGGAAGGAGCCGGCAGCTGCCGCTCCATTGTGCCCAGAGCATCCTGGCTGCGTGTCTGGAGGGGCTGGGATGCGCTGGGATGTGCTGGGATGTGCTGCTGCTGTTCGGGGAGAGCAGAGCTCCCGCAGGCAGCGATCCCCGCCGCCCCAGCGCCGTCTGCATCAGCCAAATGCAGACAAAAGCCTGCAGGAGCGGCTGGGGCTGCCTGTGTGTGCAGGGGAAGGAGTTATTGGAGGGTGTCTCTGCTTCCTGCAGATGTTTTGTGTTGTTCCTGCTCGGAATCTTTTTGTTTATTGGGAAAAAAAAAAAACCAACAAGAAAAAGCAGCTTGCGTTTTGTTGGAAGTGTGTTTAGGAATGGTTTCTAAAGCGTTCAATGGTTTGCTGAAGCATTTCTAGAAGTGGTTGGGGTGCAGAAGGGTTGCAGTGGTCTGTGGCTGAGGCCGGGCTGCCAAATTGGCATTTTGTGGTGCTGTGTGTTTGTGGAGGTAACACGTGTGGCTGGGATGTGGGAAGGGTCACCCTGCACGTAGTTTTATTGGGATCCTGCTGGGAGATCTGCTCATCCTGCAGGGAGATGCTGCTCATTCTATAGGGAGATCCTGCTCATCCTACAGGGAGATCCTGCAGGGAGATCCTGCTCATTCTCAGGGAGAGAGATCCTGCTCATTCTCAGGGAGAGAGATCCTGCTCATTCTCAGGGAGATCCTCTAGGGAGATCCTGATCATTCTCAGGGAGATCCTGCTCATCCTCAGGTAGATCCTGCAGGGAGATCTGCCCATTCTCAGGGAGATCCTGCAGGGAGATCTGCTCATTCTCAGGGAGATCCTGCCCATTCTCAGGTAGATCCTGCAGGGAGATCTGCTCCTTCTCAGGGAGATCCTGCTCTTCCTGCACTGCCAGGTGCTGGGCAGGGCCAGGTGAGGTGACAGCTCTGGCATCATGGGACTTTTCATAGAGTGAGGCAGGAAATGCTTTCATCAACCCTCTGCTCACTTAGCATCCATTAGGATTTATCCACCTTTGTTTCCTGGTTTTTTCATCTATCATTAGGATTTAACACCTTTCCCCCCCCTTTTCTTTTGTATGTCATTAGGATTTATCCACCTTTGTTTCCCTTTTTTTTGGCCTTTCATTAGGATTTACCCACCTTTTTTTCCCCTATCATTAGGATTTATCCATCTTCTCCTCCCCTTTTTTTCCCACATATTATTAGGATTTACCCACCTTTATTTCCATTTTTTTTCACGTATCATTAGGATTTACCCACCTTTTTCTCCTCTGTCATTAGGATTTAACCACCTTCCCCCCTTTTTTTATTCCACAAATCATTAGGATTTATCCACCTTTATGCCCCACTTTTTATCCACATATCATTAGGATTTACCCAGCTTTATTTCCTTTTTTCCCCCCCCATCATTAGGATTTACCCAGCTTTATTCCCCTTTTCCCCCTATCATTAGGATTTACCCACCTTTATTTTCCCTTTTTTTTCCCCCACATATCATTAGGATTACCCACCTTTATCCCCTTTTTGTTTCCTGTCATCCCACCCCATTGTGCTGCAGAGCACGAGAACTGCAGGGTGGCCCCGAGCCAGAGCTGTGACCTCACTGTCCAGCTGTCTGTCTGTCTGTCTGTCTGTCCCACATGGCACTGACCCTTTTCCTGCTGACGTCAGCCCTGATTGATCTGTTTATTTATTTATTTTGCCCCTGGTGTGTGTGTGTGGGCTCCAGGCCAGGTTTTTCAGCATCATTCTGCTCTGTCCATGAAAACAAAACAGCTCTCAGAGCCCTCCCTTGGACCTTGATCAAAACCACTTATTTAAGGCTGGAATTATGAACTATTTCCCCCATGGCCAGACACAGAATCTCTGTTAGAGGGAGAACAAGAGATTAGACATTTCAGGAGCTAGGGCATTTCAGGAGGGTTGGAATATGTGCAGCAGGGGAATATTTAAATTATGAACAGCTCAGATAGTGAGAAATTCTGATGTTGGGAGGGAAAAGAAGAATCAAGTTGAATTATTCGGAGTTCACACCTTGAATATTGAGAAATCCTGATGTTAGAAGGAAGAAAACAGAAACAAGTCGAATTACTCAGACTTGACACCTCCATTATTGAGAAATCTTGATGTTAGAAGGAAGGAAGGGAACTAAGTTGAGTTTTTCAGAATTTACACCTCAAATATTGAGAAATTTTGATGTTAGAAGGAAAAAGAACTGAAATACTCAGACTTAACACCTCAGATATTGAGAAATCTTGATGTTAGAGGGAAAAAAAGAACCAAGTTGAAACATTCAGAGTTTACACCTCAAATATTGAGAAATCCTGATGTCAAATCCCCCTCATCACTTCCTACCTGATAAATTCCAGTTCCTACAAAGAAAATTGACTTTTTTTAATGTTTCAAATGCCATTATTTAGATGTGTCTCAGCTCCAGCTTGGCAGATAAAGCTGATTTCTGCCAGGCACTTGCAGAGGCGTGGCTGCAGTTCAGGTAAACAATTTAATGACCTGGCAGGACCTGTTCTTGCACCTCTGAGGGTTTTTATCTCCCAGCAGGAGTTTGGGAAATCTAGGAACACTCTTTTTGTGGGAATGGATTTGTAGAGAATTCCTAAATCCACTGAGAAATCCAATTTAATCAGTCCTCTGCTCACTTAGCATCCATTGGGATTTATCCACCTTTATTTCCCTTTCTTTTTTTTGCCTGCCATTGGGACTTATGCACCTTTTTTCCCCTATCGTTAGGATATTTAACCATATATTTATATTTGTATATTTTTATAATATATTTATGTATATATTTATATTTCAATATATTATATATAATATAAAATATATAATTATATATTTTATATATTTATATAGTAATATATAATATAGTTATATATTATATATATTTCTATATTTATATAAAAATAAATATTCTTTCTTTTTATATTTCTTTTTATATTTATATTTATATATTTTAGGTACTGAGTTGGGTTTTTTTTGTAAGGTATTATTTATATATAAAAATTCCGCTCAGAGTGGACGGAATGAGGCTGAAGGCCCAGTTTGGTGTCAGGGCTTAGCAGGGAACAGCTGAATTTTGGAGGGGTTTTTGCTCTGGATTATTTTGGGCAGGAAGGTTGGGAGCTGTAACCTGAGCTGCAGGAGGGATTTGGGATTTGGAATTTGGGGTTTTGGGTTTGGGGTGGCTGCAGCTGTCCCTGAGTTTGTCCCACAGCACTGCCACCCTCAGCTTCAAAATCAAAAATTAATTTTAATTAATTTCCTACTTACAGAACTCTCAGCTTCAATGTCAAAAATTCATTTATTTCCCACTTATAATACTTTATTAATTACATTCAGTTTATTAGCTGAAAATATCTATTCATCTATTTTAGTTTATCTGGTTTAACTTTGGGGTCTTCCCACAGGGATATTTGGGGTCTTTATAAAGAGATTTTTGGTGTCTTCCCATGGAGATATTTGGTGTCTTCATAAAGAAATATTTGGGTTTTTCCCACAGGGATATTTGGGGTCTTCCCACAATATTATTATTTACAAAACTGGAAAGCTCCTGAAGTAGAGGAAGGAATGAAAATCAAATTTTGGACTCCTCGGCTCTTCTTTAGCAGTGGCCCCTTTAAATCCTGATTTCATAACTATGAAATTTCAGCCACAGGATGAATTCTTTTATTTTAAAAAAATGAATTTTTCTGGTTTTGCTTAAAATTAAACCAGGCTTCTGCTGGCTTGGTTATCTGGAATAAAGAAAAGAGCCCTTGAAAGGGACCTGGAGTCCAAGTCTGGTTGAATTTTGAGAACAGGACAAAATGTTTTTGGGAGCTTGAGGGTTTTTGGGTTGTTTTTATTTTTTTCCATGTTTGCTTCCCTCTCTCAGGGCTGGATTGGGATTCCAGGCATTTGCTGGGTGCAGCTCCCCAAGTGTTTGTTCCACTCAGGGATTTCTGAGCTTTATCTGAGGTAAAGCTTTGCTCAAAAATGAGGGTGGAGGAGAGGAGGTGATAAAAAAGCAGAATTCAGGGCTTTTGTGGGGGGAAAAAAGGGGGAATTTGTTCCCTTTTTGACAGCAATTCCAGGCTTGGAGGGAGGAGGGAACGTGGAAAAATGAGATTTTTTTTTTTTTTACCTGGCAGCTGCTTTTCCTTCTTTGGGGCAATTCAGTGTTAAAATCTGGGAATGGGAATTTGAGGAGCAGAATTCCCTGCCTGGAGGGGGGTGGAGCAATGGGAGTTGTGTTCCTTGTAATTAATTAAGGAATTAATTGTAGGCCTTAATCTCAGGCTGTGGGGGGGATTTGGGGTGAATTGGGGGTCAGTTGGGGATGAATTGGGGGTGAATTAGAGGTGAAGAGCCAATAGTAAAATAGATTATATTAATTATAAATTATATTAATAGCAAATATCATTTGACATTATATTAATTATAAATAAATGTAAAATACAGTCTATAATATAGTAATAAAATATATACATATTATTATATTAATTATAAATAAGTGTAACATACAAATATATAATCTATAATAGTTTAAAAGGTAATATTTTAGTTAATTATTATTATATTAATTATAAATAAATGTAAAACACAAATATAATTTATATAAATATAAAATAGAAATATTAATTAATATTCTATTAATTATAAATAAATAAAATTATAAATCTTATATAGAATATTAAGTATAAATATAATACAGAAATATTAATTAATATGATAATTATTAGAAATATTATTATACTTTTCTTTATAATAAATTTATTTATTATAATTAACTAGGAATTATGTCTAAATATTAATAAAAATTATCACTTTATTTTTGTTTTGAAATTTATTTATTATTTTATTGTAATTTATGTATTAATAAGATAAATTAATATTGATTATATTGATAGGTACAAATAAATAGTAATGAATTATTTTATTTGTTATTTAGAAATATTAATGTATACCCATGATGATGCATATCTGTGACGCAGGGCTGATGGCCCAGCTCATGGTGGCACATCCCAGAGCCCAGTGCTCACTCAGGCCTAAATCAGCCTCGGGTGGCGCCGTCCAAAGAGATGCTGTCACATCAGGGGCTGAGCTGCGCCTGCTGCACCCCGGCTGCTGCAGCTCCAGCTCCAGCGGGGTTTAACCCTTCCTGTTCTCTGGGAAATGCTGCTGCTCCCAGCTGCTGTGACAGCACGGAGGGGCTGCCAGCACGTGGGATTTCAGGATGAGCTCCTGGGATGTTTAATGGGAATAGCAAACACCCTGCACACTCGGGTTTCGCCAGGCTCTAGGGAAGCATCCCCAGGCTTTGGAATGCTCATGATACCTTGGAATGCTCAGGATAAACTCCCAGGATGTTTAATTGCAATAAAAGACCCTGCACACACAGGAGTGGGCTTTTCTCAGGGGTTGTGCCAGGCCTTGGGATGCTCAGGATGAGCTCACAGGATTTTCAGTGGCAATAAAAAGCCCTGCACACTCTGGGGTGGGGATCCCCAGCACCCAGGGCTTGTACCAGACTTTGGAATGATCAGGATGAGCTCCCAGGATGTTTAATAGGTATAAAAAGCCCTGCACACACAGGGGTGGGGATCCTCAGCACCCAGGGCTTGTGCCAGGCTCTAGGGAAGCACCCCCAGGCTTGGCAGATCTGAGAAGCCCTTCAAGCCTTGTCCTTGTCCTGCTCCATTCCAGCTCAGGGACACGCTGCTGTTCCCACAGCTCAGCCTCGGGCACAGTGTCCCCCCTCTGTTCTCTGATAAACCCAGACTTTGGCAGTGGGGCAGGGTTTGTCCCCAGGATGGCAGAAACATCCACCACAGTGCTGGCACTGACCCAGCAGGAGGGACCTCTGCCTCCCTTTTTCCTTTTTCCTTTTTCCTTTTTCCTTTTTCCTTTTTCCTTCCCTTCCCCTTCCCCTTCCACCCCTTCCCAGATTTCCTTTTTCCTTTCCTTTTCCCTCCTCTTCTCCTTTCCTCTCCCCTTCCCTCTCCTCCTTTCCCTTTCCTTTCCCCTTCCTCACATTTCCTCACCCTTCCCTTCCCTCTTCTCCTCATTTTCCCTCTTTTCCCACCTTTCCCCACCTTCCCTCATTCCCAGATTTCCTTTTTAACTTCCTTCTTCCTCTTCTCCTCCTTTCCCCTCCCCTTCCCTCCTTTCCTTTCCTTTCCCCTTTTCCACCTTTCCTCACTGATCCCTTCACCCTTTTCCTCATTTTCCTCCTTTTCCCTCCTTTCCTTTCCCCATTCCCACCTTTGCCCACCTTCCCCCATTCCCACATTTCCTGTTCTGCCCACCTGGCATTTGGGGGCCGTGGAGGCAGCAAAGTGACATTTTTTTTGAGGCAACAAAGTGACATTTTTTTGAGGAGGGGCATCCTGCCTTTGATTCCCAGAGTGGAATCCGAGCCAGATTGAGCCGGGGAGTTGGGAAGGAGGCGAGGATCTCTTGATGTGCCACTGACTCATCTGAGCTGGGAGATAAAGCACGAAACTGTGGGATGGTGCCAGCTCCCAAACTGGGCTGAGAGCCTGGAAACCTCCAGGATTTGGGATGGGGGAGATGGCAAGCCAGGTTTGTGGGCTTTCATCTCACCTGGGGGTGACAGGTGGGTGCACACAGGAAATCATGAGTGAATTTTAGCTGGATGCTCAGTGTGGAAGGCTCAATGTGGGAATCCTGGGGGGCCGAGTCCTGCTCTGCCCCTGGCCTTGGGGCTGGAGTTCTCCTCTGCTCAGCCCCATTCCTACAAGACCAGCTTTGTTCTGCCTGCAGCACAGAGGATGCTTTCATTTTCCTCCTCATCCATGTCTCCTGCCTGATGATTCCCCCTTCCCTCAACAATTTGGCTTTTTCTGTGAGCCAGGGAATGCAGGACATTCTCAGGGATGCTTTTCCTGCATCCAGAGGGGATTCAGGACCTCAGAGGGATGGGACAGGCAGCAGGAAATCTGGGAATGGGGGAAATGTGGGGAAGGGAGAAAGGGAAAGGGGAAAAGGGGAAAAGGAAAGGGGAATGGGGGAGAAGGAAAGGAAAGGGGAAAGGGGAAAAGGAAAGGGGAAAGGGGGAAAAGAAAAGCAGGGAAGGGGAGAGAGAGCACCCACAGCACGTGAGGTACTCCCCTCCAAAAATCATCCAAAATCCCCTCCAAAATGTCCTTTCCCACACCTGGAGCACTGACACACTGATTTTTCACGTGGGGATGAATTCCACAGCCACATTCTCCTGAAAAGTGGGACTGTGCCCAGCCCCTGAGGGGAATAAATCAAAATTAGGGATGAGCAGCTCCAGGGCTTTCGTTCACACTCCCCCAGCAGCCCCATAAACTCTCACCCTTTTAGGAGAGGGTTGTGGTACTGGGAAAAAATCCCAATTTTGTGGCACAGCAAAACCCATCTGGCAGCAGTGGGAAGGTGCCAAATTGTCACTTGTCACCCAAGTGGCACCAAGAGGAAGGGGCAGGGGCTTGGTGCCACTGCAGGGCTGCCTTTGGCACGAAAAGCCTTTTCAGCCCCAAACAAAGCCAGCCCAGAGGTTGGGGAGCTCCAGCTCCAGCCAAGGCCCAGAGGAGGAGGGGAAAAATGGAAAAAAAATAGAAATAAAGAGCATTTAGTGCTGAAAGAGATCCCTGCTGGGGGAAGTCTCAACAAAAGCTGCTGGAGCTCCTCCAGCCCTGTGGGTAAACGGTGCCACCAAGGTCACTTGGGGAGAAGACAGAACTGTTTGAGGCCTTTTTTTTTTTAATTTAAATCCATTTTGCTTGTCAAAGAAAGCAAACAAATGTCTAAAGGGTCTTGTGGCACAGAATGTGTCTTTCTTCAGCTCAGGAATAGAATATTCCTGTGTTCAGGGCTGCCTGTGCAGTTCCACTCTTGTGCCAGGCATTTCTCACTGGGTTTTCCTAAAAGCACCCGGGAGCTGTGGTGCCAAAATCTTCTGCTAAAATCAAAAATCAGCTAAAATCAACTCTGCAGCTGGACTGTTCCCCTGAAAGAAAAGAAAATCAAAAATTAATTAATATTCAGTGCAGAGAGGAAGGTGGGGATGCGTTCAGGGATAAATTCCTACAGTGAACTCTAGGCGGGAGCTGCAGAAAAATAAAAATATTCAGAGCAGAAAGGAGGGCGGGGTCCATCCAGGCCTGGAACCAGTTCCAGAATAATTTACCCAGAATAAATCCCTGCAGAGAGCTGCAGGTAGATGGTGCTGAGCAGGTGATTTCCAGAAAATTCCAGATGTTACTGGGGAGGTTTGGCTGGGAGTTGCCAGGGAAAAACCCGTTATCATCAGATCCATGACATCAGGAGTGCATTAGGAGGGCTAAGGAAGGATTTCATCTCTAAGCCATTAAATCCTGCAATAATTGAGGTTGGAAGAAACCTCTGGAGGTCACCAAATCCTCATGACCTTCCCCAAGTAGCTCCTTGGTGCTGCAGGAGCTTGGAGAAAAACACTCAAATATTGATTAAATTTAATTTAAATTGATTAAATTCCAATTCCTGACTCTTAAAATCAGAGCAGAAACGAGAAGAAAAATGGGAAGAAGAAGAAAAAGGAATGGGATTTTGTGTGCATTATAAAACTCCATATTTTCTGCTGAAAACTGCCAGGTTTTTGCTAAATATTAATGTTAAAAAAGTCAACTAAACACAGCAAGCAACCAAAACTCTGCAATCTTACTCATCCTGCTTCAAAGCCTTGTCTAAACATCCACCTCCAGCGTCTCAGGGAGGGGAAGGAGCTGTAAACTGACATTTAACAAATTCCAGACAGGAATTGGGGTTTTTTGGGGCTCTGTAAAAACCTCCTGAGCTCTGCTGCCAGAGCCAGAGCTGAGTTCGGGCACAGAAATGGAGAAAAGTTCATTTAGGGGTTGTGCAGCTGCCTAAATCTCAGTGAAGATGGGGGGAAACAAGCACCAGGAAATGTCTGTGAAGTGAAAATAAGATTTGGGCATTAAAAAGAGGATTTGGGGCGGTGGAGCTCTGTGGGAGAGGAGCTGGAACTGAAGGACTTGGTGAAAAATCTGAATTTTTGAGGAACCACTGGAAGGAAGAAGAGGTTTTTCATCAGGCTTTAAAAAACTGAACCAGAAGAGAATAAAATAATGAAGAGAGAGATGATTTTGGTGTCACAGCCTGAATTTCTGCTGTTCCACCTGGAAGAATTTGATGAAAAATTCAAATTTTTGAGGAACCACTGCAATGAAGAAGAGATTTTTCAGCAGGCCTTTGGGAAAAAACCCTGAAATGAGGATAAAACTATGAAGAGAGAGATGATTTTGGTGAATTTCTGCTGTTCCACCTGGATTTTCTCGTCCTGCTCCCACTGGCACAGCCTCCACCTCTCCATGGTGCCCTCAGCCATCTGCGGAGAGATTTTAGTCAAGATTAGGATCGAGCTTATTCCATTATCGTGGAGCAAAACCAGGAGAGCCCAAGCACTGCAAACAGCTCTTCAGTGCCATTCCTCCATTAAGAAATTGCTGTGAGGGGGAAAAAAACCCTTTTATCCCAAGGACGGGGACATTTTAATGATGAGGTAAATCCCTCCACACTCCTCAGCTCACAAAAGGGGCAGTAAATGAATTATTCTTTATAAAACCTAACATGAACCTCAGACAAGGTGATAAAACAATTCAATTTTAAATTTTTTTAGTGACTTAAATATGAGTGGCCTTAAAATTATTTTTACAAGCTGTTTTTCCTTGGGTTTTTCCCACTTATTCCAAATTTTGGGTGAAGCAGCAATTTCCAGAGGGAGGAAATCAGCAGGGAATGGAGATGTCAGGGAAGGGAAGCAGCAGGAGGCACAGAGCTGGAAATTGGAGAATTTAGCAATTTCTGGCTGCTCAGGGTGGTTGAAAGGACAGGTAGCAGAAAATCTCATTGCTGCAGCAGTGCCAGCAGATCAGATCCCTGTGGAATTAGCATAACTCCTGCTATAAATAGATTTATCTGGGCCAGAGCAAGCTCGGCTGCTTTTGCCCACAGTCACCTCCAAACAAAGCAGCTCCTGGGGGCTTGGGGGCTCTTCTGGGATTCAAAGGAGATTTTTGGGGATGATCCCACTGAGGGGGCAGAGATTGCACTGAACCAGCCTCTCCTTTTTGTGGCAGCCAAGCTACCAGCAAAAAACCTTTGCCAAAAAAGCTCCTTGCCAAAAAACCTTTCCCAAAATCTCCTCGCCAAAAAACCATTACCAAAAAATAATGAGTAATGGGAAATGGGATGATGGGAAATTGGATAATAGGAAATGGGATGATGAACAATGGGAAATGGAAGTGGGATAATGGACAGTGGGAAATGGGATAATGGACAGTGGGAAATGGAAATGGGATAATGGACAGTGGGAAATGGGATAATGGACAGTGGGAAATGGAAATGGGATAATGGACAGTGGGAAATGGGATAATGGACAGTGGGAAATGGGATAATGGGATAATTGGAAGCCAGGCCCAGCATGACAAGGCCCAGCCTTGGCAGGGGATCAGGGAATCTCACAGAGCAGGACCGTGGGGCTGCAGCCAAGGGAACACAGCCCCAGTGTGGGCTCACAGGGAGCTGCTGTGGGGCTGCCACAAGCCAGGGCATTGTCCCCCTGCCCGGGCTGTCCCTGCCCAGGGAGCTCCAGGAGACAGTGGGAAAGGGGGAAAAGAAGAGAAAAGGGGAAAAAGAAAAGAGGAAAAAGAAGAGCAAAGGGTGAGGCAGTGGGAAAAGAGGAAAAAGAAAATAGGAAAAAGAAGAGCAAAGGGGGAAAAGAACAGAAAATAGAGAGGCAGTGGGAAAAGAGGAAAAGAAGAGAAAAGAGGAAGAGAAGAGCACAGGGAGAGGCACACGCAGCATTTCCAGCAGAGCCGCTGGAATCTGGGTCAGGCTCAGTCTGGAGCTGCCTCGTCAGCACAGCAGGGCTGGACTCAATCCATCTGTCCATCCATCCGTCCGTCCATCCCTGGGGTGCCCAGAGAGCTGCCCACACCCCCGGGGTGGCACTGAGGGCACCAAGGGCATGGCACAGCCAGCAGGGCTGGGCTGGGCTGGGCTGGGCTGGGCTGGGCTGGGCTGGGCTGGGCTGGGGTGGGATGGGATGGGATGGGATGGGATGGGCTGGGATGGGATGGGATGGGATGGGATGGGATGGGATGGGATGGGATGGGATGGGATGGGATGGGCTGGGATGGGATGGGATGGGATGGGCTGGGATGGGATGGGATGGGATGGGATGGGATGGGATGGGATGGGGTGGGATGGGGGCTCCTGGGGGGGACACAGCCCTGGGCCACCAGACAGCCCAGCCCTGGGAATTTGGCTGCCCAGGGGTTTGTCCCAGGCTTGGCACTGTTCTCCATCCCAAGGGAGCCATAAATGTTGGGTTTTACTTTGGGCCAGTGCTGGAATTGCATCCCCCAGCCCAGCACAGCCAGGAGGTGGGGACAGGGACAAAAGGGGATAAATGACATGGAGATGGGGGTAAAAGGATGGGGACAGGGGTAAATGGGGATAAATTGAATGAGAACAGGGTAAGAGGGGACAAAGGACATGGGGACAAGGGATCCCTTTCCCAGGGATCTGATCCTGCTCAGGAGCTTGGCAAGGATGGTGAGAGGAGGGAGCAGCAGGATGGGAATCCCAGATTTCCACTCCAGGATCTCAATTCCCAGTTTCTTTTTCTCTTTAAACTCCCAAGGTTATCCTGAATTTCCCCTCCTTACCCTCACACACCTGTGGCTGTGCCCTGAGCTCTCCCAGGAGGAAAAATCCCTGGAATTCAGCAGGGCCTGGGCAGGATGGGGCTGCCATGGATACTGTCACCATGGAGCTGTTGTCATGGTGACCCTGCTGTGGATGGAGGAAAGGGAAAGGGAAAGGGAAAGGGAAAGGGAAAGGGAAAGGGAAAGGGAAAGGGAAAGGGAAAGGGAAAGGGAAAGGGAAAGGATTCCCCTCTGAATTCCTGCTGGAAGGTTTTTTTTAGGAATTCCTCACTCAGTGGAGTTTATTCCCCTCTGAATTCATTCCGGAAAGGGTTTTTTAGGAATTCCTCACTCAGGCGTTGCCATCACAAGGTACCAAATCTCTGCTCTGACTGTGGCGCTCCTGATTTATGGTCCACCCAAAAGGGGAGAGTTTGACAGCTGGGAACAGCTGCAACAGCTCAGGGGAGCTCCAAACCCCTCCTTTCCAGCTGGGAGAGGCTTTTGTGGAGATTTTAGGGTGGGAGAGGCAGAAATCAGCCGGAGCTGGAGCTGGCAGAGGCGCAGGAAGAGGGAGGGAAGCTTCCGGAAGCATTCCTGCTCCTGCTGCAGGGATCTGTGCCCTGGAAGCTGGCTGGGGTCCCACTGGGATGAGCTCACTCGGAGCTGGAGCTGCTCTGGGGCAGCTGGGGAAGGGAAAATCTCCAGGATGACTTTTAGATGGTGGCTGAGAGAGGCTTTATGTATCATTTTTGGTCTAATTTTCTAATTTTTGGCATAATTTTTTATGTAATTTTATATATTTTTCTGCGTAACTTTTTGCCTAACATTCTATTTCTCAGCATAATTTTCTGCCAAATTTTCTGGCCTAATTTTCTTTATAATTTTCTTCATAATTTCCCGCATCATTTTTTGGCCTAATTTTCTATATAATTTTCTATTTTTCTGTGTAATTTTCTGCCTAATTTTCATTATAACTTTTGGCCTAATTTTCTATATAATTTTCTCTTTTTCTGCATAATTTTCTGTCTAATTTTCATCCTAATTTCCCGCATCACTTTTTACCTAATTCTGTATTTTTTGACATAATTTCCTGCATAATTTTTTGCCTAATTTTTTATTTTTTGTCACAATTTCCCCTGGATCCCTTTCCCAGTGATCCTTTCCCTGGGTCCCTTTAGCATGCAGCTGCTCCTGGCTGGAACGGGAGCCATAACGAACTCACAGCTCGTTATCTCTGGGGCTATAAAACCATTCCTGGTGGGATTTTGGCCACGTTTTGGGTGATTTTTGCCATTTCTGAGCCAATCCAAATGCACAGAGCCGGGCTGTGGGGATCTCTGAGGGAGCTCAGCCTCGTCTGGCAGTGGGAAGGGCTTGGAGGGGGGCCAGGGATTGTTGTGCAAAAAGAAAAAGGAAAAAATCCTGGCAGGGCTTCAGCAGGAAGGGAGAGCGGCAGGAAACGCTCGGGGCACAGGGCCAGGACAGGCTCAGGCTGGGACAGAGCTTCATTCAGAGCTTTTTGGGGTGAAAAGAGTCAGTTCTTGGCCAGTTCTGGGACAGAGCTTCATTGAAATCGTTTTGGGGTGAAAAGAATCAGTTCTTGGCCAGTTATGGGGGTAGAGCTTCTTTCAGAGCATTTTGGGGTGAAAAGAGACAGTTCTTGGCCAGCCCTGGGGACAGAGCTTGATTCTAATTATTCAAATATTCATTTTGGGGTGAAAAGATTCACTTCTTGGCTGGGCTGAACATGGCTGGGGTTTGTTCAGGAGGCACAGATGGGATGGGATGGGATCCATGGGATGGGATCCATGGGATGGGAATGGATTCTCATTCCCACATTCCTCCAGGATGGAGCAGAATTGGAACATCACCTTATTTCAATTATTTTGGGGTGAAAAGATTCAGTTCTTGGCTGAGTTGGGTTCCTGCAGCTGGGAGAGGCTGAGAGTCCCTGGGATTTGCTCAGGAAGCACAAATGGGATGGGAGTGGGGATGGAATGGGATGGAAATGGGAATGGGAAGAGAGATGGGATGGGATTTATAGGATAGAATGGGAATGGGGTGGGATGGGAATGGTGAGGAGCAGACATGGATTCCCACTCCCGGATTCCTTGGGGATGGTGCTGAGGTGGCATTTCCTCATCCCTGAGGAGTCATCCCAGGTCCCCAGGCTGCTTGTGTAACTCTGCTTTCATCTCTGACATGCTGGGAGCAGTGGGAGGATGGAAATTTGGGAGTGGAGCTGGCACAGCCTCAGCTTGTCAGCAGTGAAACTAGGATTCCTCAAGGGAAGCAGGATCTGTGGGATCTGCAATTCCATCAGTCAGCAGGAAAAGGACATTTTAACCCCAAAAATCCGGTGCTGTGCAATTCCATCGGTGAGCAGGAAAAGGATGTTTTAACCCCCAGAAATCCAGTGCTCTGGAATTGTATCAGTTAGAAGGAAAACAACATTTTAAACCCCAAAACCCCAGGGATGGACTTGGGCATGGTGTGCCCTTGAGGGGTGGGAAATCAGGGGTTGATCAGGCCCTGAGATGCAGGAAGAAAAATCCCTGAGCAGCAGAGCCAGGTGTGTGGGAGGATTTGGGATTGAATTTTGGGATCTTTTTGCTTTCCACTCCCAGCTTACCTCAGAGTTCCTCTCCCCAAGAGCTTCCTTAGGATATAAAAGTACCTGAAAAATGCTGGATAAATGTAATTTTCTTTGCTTCCTGGATCTCCTTTACAACCAAATAAACCACTGGGATCTCTGCCCTTGCATTCAAACCCTTTTAACCTTTTCCATCAAGCCCATAGCAAATAAAAAGCTCCAATTTTTTGCACCTTGTGTTCCCCAGCCCCAAAAACATCTCCCTCCTCCACAGAGCCAAAATTTATCCATGGGTTGGGATAAAAATAGGCAGTAAATTATAGATGAATAAATCATAGAATAGATGAAGGAAGATGAACATAAATGAATAAATGATAGAATTATATTAAATTACAGACAGGAAATCTGCTGCCTGGATTGCAGATTCCACAATGGCTTCCCTGGAAAGACAATGATTCCCAGGAAATCCAGCTCTTCCCTCTTTTCCAGCTGCTCTTTGTGCCCAGCTATCAGCAGCACGAGGAAACCGAGTGGAAAAATTGAATCTGGCAGCAGATGCATGAAGGCACACGAGCCCCAAACCCAGGCACCAAAAATAGCTGAAAGAGGGGGGAAAAAACCTGAAAAGAGCCTTTTTAACGATTCCTTTTCTTTCCAAAGCTTTGCCCCCGGGCACAGCCACGCTGCTGTTTGTGTGTGTGGGAGGCATAGCAGAGTGGGAGAGCTGCTGTTTCTTTATTTTATATTTCTTTGGTTTGTTATTCCATGGAAAAACTCCCTTTTTGTTGTTGTTTTTTGGCTGTGTTTTCCATGTTTTCCAAGGGCTGGTGGTGGCCAGGGCCCTGGGTACTGAGCTCCAGCCTGGATTTCATTTTCCAGGGGGTTTGGAGAGAGTTTAGGAAGGAAAAAAAGGGGCAACCCAGCATTTTTTTACTGGAGAATATTCCTGGGATGAAGATAGCCAGAGCCTGAGACACAAATCCTGCAGGAATTTTGAGGATTGAGGGTGTCCTGTCCTTTTCCTGAGAGCAGGACCAGTTCATGTCCCTCCAAACCCCATCTCTGCAGCTGGCACATGCTCAGGGCTGGGGTTTTTCCAACTTTGGCTGGAATATTTCAGGAACCAGCTTTTAAAATCCTGATCCCACAAACCTGTGAAGCTCCCTGACTAAAATTAGGATTCCAAACCCTTGGTGGTGTGAGGTTTGACCACATTCCCAGGTGTGTGGTTAAAGAAATCACCCTCTGAGTGCTCTGCCAGGGAACACCCTCAGCTCTGCAGGGTTTGCTGCCCTCCCAAAATCATTCCAGGAGCACATTCCTGAGCCTGGGAATGCCTCCTGCAAGTGGCTGATGTCATGTTTGCCTCGGAGAGGGAGGCCTGGTGGCCTTTGCAGCTGGGCCGTGACAGCTCCTTGCTGACGTGACATCTGCCTGCTGATGTGGAAAAGGAGCAGATCCCAAAATCCTGGAGTGGATTTATCCCTATCCAAGCACAGCCCCACGTGTGTGGAGGAGCTTTTTGGTGTTCAGAGGCCTAAGGGCTGCTCTGTGTGGGTCTCAGGGGTGGTGCCTGAGGTTTAAAGGTCATAATTCAGCACTTCAGACAGCCTGGAAATGGGATTTGGTGGTGCTGGAATGAGGAATTTGTGCCTGGTGGGGCTGGATGGAACAAGGGTTATCCCTGTGTCAATTAGCACTGCTGCTAATTAACAGAACAATGCCAGCCTGGAATCATCTGGATCATCTCCATCTCTTTTCCCAGCCCTGGACTTCATTCCTGAGGGATTCAGCGTCGACATCCCAGTGGGAATAGCAAGTCCCTCAGCCCCTCCGATCCTCCTCACCCCTTCCTGGCCTCCTACCCAATCATCACAAGCTGCCAGTTAATGATTCCTTGCTGCTAATTAATGATTCCTCCTCGCTGGTCTGTTGCAGGGCAACCATCGATGAGGTGGAAACGGATGTGGTGGAGATCGAGGCCAAGCTCGACAAGGTGAGGGCAGATTGTGGTCTGAAGGACACTGCTGGATCCCCTGCTCAGGAATGGGGTCCCTCCAGGTGTCCCCTAAAATCTGAGCCCATTTCCAGCTGTTAAATTCAGATTTAGCACCCCAGACCTGGGGCCTGGCAGGTGTGGTGGAGATGGAGGCCAAGCTTGACAAGGTGAGGGCAGATTGTGGTCTGAGGGGGACTGGGGATCCCTGCTCAGGAATGGGTCTCTCCAAGTGTTCCCTAAATTCTGAGCCCTTTTCCAGCTCATAAATTGATGTTTAGCACCTCAGGCTTGTCCCCAGGACTCCTCTGAGCTGGGATAAGAGCTCCAGTCCAGCTCCTCCTGGGACAGGCTGTCCTGTCCCAGGATGGGATTTCGTCCCTGTCCTGGACTGGGATTTTACCCCTGTTCTTTCTTGGGTGGGATTTTGTCCCTGTCCCAGGGTGGGATTTTCCCGCTGTCCCACCCGTGACAGTTCCCAGCACAGCAGGAGCGGGAAGGGCACCTGTCCCAAAGCCCTGGGCTGGGTGTGGGACAAAGCCAGGCTGGTCCAAAGCCCGTGCTGAGCTCATGTCTGTGCGTCCCCTTGCCCCCATGTCCCTGTCCCCATTTGTGTCCCCATGTGTGTCCCCCTGTCCCTGTCGGTGTGTCCCCAGCTGGTGAAGCTGTGCAGTGGCATGCTGGAGGCTGGCAAGGTTTACATCACCACCAACAAACATTTCGTCAGCGGTGTGAGGGACCTGTCCCAGCAGTGCAGGAAGGACCAGATGATCTCGGTGAGCCTGGGGGGCTGGGGGTGCTCAAATTCCTGATCAGGGGGCTGGGGGTGCTCAGATCCCTGTTCCTGGCTCAGGGGGGAAGATCCCTGCTGCTGGGAATGGATCACAAGTCCAAGCCCCTCATGCTGCTTAAGCAGCCACTGAAAATGAGATTCGGTGGGAAATCAGAGCGAGATCCACTCAAAATGAGATTTGTGTTTGGAGGGATGCAGAGAATCGGATAATACCAGGCTGGGAGGTCAGAGATCCATTTAAAATGGGATTTGCTGGGAGGTCAGTGTGAGATCCATTTAAAATGAGATTGGGTGAAAGGTCAGGCTGAGATCCACTCAAAATGAACTCTGAGGGAGATCAGAGTGAGATCCACTCCGGCTGAGCTCTGCAGGCAGGTCCAGGCTCTGCAGGCAGCGCTGGGCTGTGCAATGTAGGTCAGTGAGCAGCAGGGATTTGGGAGGTGAGCAGCCCACGCAGAGCTGCACACGTGGAGCTCAGCTCTGCACTGCCAAGGAAAGGCTTCAAGGGCTCCAAACCCTCCCTGGCAAGGACCAGGGGCTCCTCAGAGCCGTCCTGAGCCTCTGCCCAGCCCTGGCAATGAGGGGCAGCTGCTTCTCTTCACTGCCAGGTCCCTTCGCCTTATTTATTTTTATTTTATTTTATTTTTATTTTATTATAATTTTATTTTATTTTTATTTTTTATTTAATTTTTATTTTATTTTCTTTTAAAATTTTTATTTAATTAATTTAATTTATTTCATTTAATATTTATTCCTTTTTTAATTGTATTTTATTTTATTTTTAGTATTGTATTGTATTTTTGTTTTTTCAGGAGTGCCTGGATAAATTTGGGGACAGCCTACAGGAAATGATCAATTACCACATGGTAAGGGGCTGCCTCCTCCTCTCCCCTTGGGTGCTGGTGGCATTGCTGATGTCCCCTGTGTTTGCCACAAACAGAGGTCCTGCAAGGGGGACAGAAAAAAGGACAAGAATTCACCAAAATCTTGCACTCCAGAATTTTCTTTTCTTCCTTTTGGGCAGCAGAGGGAGGACATACAGAGCCCTGAGGAGGATTTTGGCTGGTAAAAAGCTTTTGGGGGCAGATTTTTTCCCCCTTTCTCAAAATAATTGATATTTTTTCCCCTCTTCTCTCTTCCAGATCCTGTTTGACCAGGCCCAGAGGTCGGTCCGGCAGCAGCTGCACAATTTTGTCAAAGAGTGAGTGTTTATTTAGTGTTTGTCCTTTTCCTTTAATTTTCAGCTTCCTGAGCTTCCCATTCCTCCTGTCCTGGGAATGCAGGGAGCAGAACCAGAACCTCCCTGCAGGGCTGATCCTGCAGGATAAACATCCCAAAATCTGCAGGGCTGATCCTCCAGGATAAACCCATCCCAAAATCCACCTGCAGGGCCGATACTTCAGGAAAAACCCATCCCAAAATCTGCAGAGCTGATCCTCCAGGATAAACCCATCCTAAAATCCACCTGCAGAGCTGATCCTCCAGGATAAACCCATCCTAAAATCCACCTGCAGAGCTGATCCTGCAAGATAAACCCATCCCAAAATTCAGATCCTGAAGGGCGGATCCTGCAGGGCGGATCCTGCAGGATAAACCCATCCCAAAGTTCAAATCCTGCAGGGCTAATCCTCCAGGATAAACTCATCCCAAAATTTAGATCCCACAGGCTAAGCCCATGCCAATCCATCTGCAGGGATGATCCTGCAAGATGAACATCCCAAAGTTCAGATCCTGCAGGGCTGATCCTGTGGGATAAACTCATCCCAAAATCCATCTGCAGGGCTGATACTTGAGGCAAAACCCATCACAAAATTCAGATCCCTACAGGCCAAACCCATCCCAAAATCTGCAGGGCTGATCCTGCAGGATAAACTCCTCTGAAAAATCAGACCCTGAAGGGCTGATCCTGCAGGATGAACATCTCAAAGTTCTAAAGAAAGACTTGACTGAAGCTGGAACAGACATGCTGGGCTGGGCTGGGATCCTGCTGGCACCCATGTTTTATTCTCACCCCCTAACCTTGCTTTCTCCCCGTTTCCCCCAAATTGCCCCATTTGTGGCCCCAGTGACGTGAGGAAGTTCAAGGAGACCAAGAAGCAGTTTGACAAGGTGCGGGAGGACATGGAGATCTCCCTGGTGAAGAACGCGCAGGCGCCGCGGCACAAACCGCACGAGGTGGAGGAGGCCACGGGCACGCTGAGCATCACCCGGAAATGCTTCCGGCACCTGGCCCTGGACTACGTGCTGCAGGTGCCTCACCCTCTGAAGCCTCTGCGCTTCAGTCTTCTGTTTTTCAGATTTACTGGCTGGGTCTGAGCTTCGTATTAGGGGAAGTTGTCCTGCTCAAATTCAGGATTTTCCTGATTTTCCCGACTTTTTCTTTTTTTGAATTTCAATTTAAATCCTGCATTAGGCTCTCTTCACAAGAGTAGGGATGTTCGATTAGGGTTTGTTTTTTTTTTTTTTATTTAGAAATGGGGTAACTGAGGTGTTTGAAAAGCTTTTATTCCATTTTCAGTCTCATGTGAAGGGTGAGACAATACAGATGTTATAATTCACACCATCACAATCAGAAGTTAACTATTTTCTTAATTTCTTAGTTATACTAATTTCTAAATTATAATACATA
Source organism: Zonotrichia albicollis (assembly GCF_047830755.1). Classification (NCBI taxonomy): domain Eukaryota; kingdom Metazoa; phylum Chordata; class Aves; order Passeriformes; family Passerellidae; genus Zonotrichia; species Zonotrichia albicollis. The sequence goes on from NC_133843.1 coordinate 155,657, forward strand.
GTAATTATATTAGTAATTTCTTAATTATAATGTGATATAAGTGTTTCTTGGTCTATCAGTGTTAGTTAGACCATGCTGTAAATGCTTTAATAATCCAAAATTACCCTTTTAATAAATCATTTCAATAAATTCTATAAAATTTATACATATATACATAAATTATATTAAAATTATATCAATATATAAAATAATTAAACAGTAAATTTTATATTACATATAAATATATATTATAATATTTATATAAAAATTATATCTTTTATATATATATATATACATACACAAATAAATTCTATAAATTATCATAACATCCTTTCAATAAATTATTTGCTCTCAGTAAGAGAAAGGAATATAAGTTTCCCCAGCAGTGATTTTAGCCAGGTGAGAAGTGTGCATTTATTGCACCTTTTCCAGAACCCACCTTACAGGCACTTTGCACTGGAATAATTCAGGAATAATTTGGGACTGGTTTCCCAGTGGATCTGTAGATTCCCAGGCTGCCTTTGCTGCTGGTGCTGAGAGGAATATTTTGATTTTTTTTCCCCAGATCAACGTGCTGCAGGCCAAGAAGAAATTTGAGATCCTGGATGCGGTAAGAGCTGCAGTAAAGGAGCCCTGGCTGCTCCTCGGGGAGAAAATTCAATTTTTGGGGATTTTCAGGTGCTGCTTTCCCTTCTTTGTGCCCACAGCAGAGTGCAAGGAAGGAGAAGAGGGATAAATTGCTTGGGGAAAGTAAAACATAAAGAATTAAGAAAGAAAAATTAAAGAAAGTAAAAATAAATTATTTTGAGGGGGGGGGAAAGGGTATAGGTTTTTTTACTCTACCCCAGGAAATGGAGTAAAGCAGGGATAAATTGCTCTGGGAAAGTAAAAAAAATCAAAGGTTAAACCCATTTTTTATGGGGAAAAAGGGTTTAGGGTTTTTACTCTGCCCCAGGAAATGCTGATTTGTGCCCACAGTGAAGGGGAAGGAAGGAGAGGGATAAATTGCTTGGGGAAAATGTGGAGTTAAACCTAATTTTTCTGTGGGGAAAAAAGGATGAGGATTTTGCGCCGTGGCGCTGACCCAGCTGTTGTTTCCGTCCCCAGATGTTGTCCTTCATGCACGCGCAGTTCACCTTCTTCCAGCAGGGTTACAGCCTCCTGCACGAGCTCGACCCCTACATGAAGAAATTGGCCACCGAGGTGAGGGGGGCCTGGGCTCTCCTGAACCCCAAAGGGTTTGGGATTTGGGGTTCCCCTTTTGCTGCCCCAGGGCCAGCAGGGAACACCCAGGGGCTGCTGCAGGAGTGGCTTTTTGCCTCCTTTGTGCCCCGTTTCCCTCCTTTTTGCCTCCTTTTTCCCCCTCCTTTTTCCCTCCTTTTTGCCTCTTTCTTGGCTCCTTTTTCACCCTTTTTGCCTCTTTTTTCCCTGCTCCTTTCCTCCCTCCTTTCCTCCTCCTTTTTCCCCTTTTTCACCTCTTTTTTCCCCTTGCCCCCCACCTTTTCCCCCTTTTCCCCCTTTCTGGTGCTTTGGGCCCAGGATATCTCTGTCCCACCCCATCCTCTCCATCTCCATCCTGATTTTCCCCCGTTGTTTTTCCAGCTGGACCAGCTGGTGATCGACTCAGCCGTGGAGAAGAGGGAGATGGAGCACAAGCACGCCCTGATCCAGCAGAGGGTGAGCCCCAAATTCCCAAATTCATTATTTTCCTGGAAATGCTGGATTTTCCTGACTTTTCTTGATGTCCCTTGTAGCTTTTGGGCAGCTCCAGATTCCTCAAATTCAGGATTTTCCTGATTTTCCTGCCTTTTTTCTTTTTTCAATTTTAAATTTAATTCCTGCATTTAATATTCAAGTCAAAATAATTTTTTTAAAGCAGAATTTAAATAGAATAAATTTCTTTTTATTCTCACAATAGAATCTGAGGCATCTCAGATTTTCCACCCTTGGCAACGATTCCCAGTCCGAAGGCTGGGAATAAATAATGAATTACTGCTAATAATAATAAATTAAATTAATTAATTTATTTTTCTTTCCCTTTTCTTCTCCCTGCGTTGCTGCCTGGCCCTGCAGACCCTCCTGCAGGTGAGTTCCCACCTGGATCTCCACCCTGATCCCAGAAATCCTGTGCGAAACTTTGGGATTTTGGCAGATTTGTCCCTTTTTCGTGTTCTATTAATTCCTCTCCTCCCTGACCCCCTGGGGCCTGTCATTCTGAGTCTCTTTCCTCTCCCCAGGATTTCTCCTACGATGACTCCAAGGTGGAATTCAACGTGGATGCCCCCAACGGGGTGGTGATGGAGGGGTACCTGTTCAAGAGAGCCAGCAACGCCTTCAAAACCTGGAACAGGTGAGAAATTATTCCAAATAATTACTCCAATTAATTGAAATATTAATTTTAGCAATTAAATAAATATTTCTATTTCTATTTCTATTTCTATTTCTATTTATATAAATATTTATATTTATATAAATATAAATAAAATTAATTTACTATCATTAATAGAATAAATAAATACAATACATTAATTATAAATAATATTAATAATTAGCATTATTCCAATTAACTGATATAATTCAAATTTCACCTGACCTTGGGGCTGAGGCTCTGCACTCTTCCCTGCCTTACCCAACCCCTTCAAACAACTCTAATTCCAAACCTTTTTGGAAAAGGAACACCCTAATCTTATGGAATTAATTAATTTTTTTAATTAATTTTTTTTTCCATGCAAATAAAGGCAATTTCTGTGCATAAACAGTCCATTAAAGCATTTAATCAATGTATTTATTTTATTCATTTATTTTATTTTATTGATTTATTTCAAAACCTAATGAAAATTGGAATTTTTAGTGGGGAGGTGATGAGGTCTGTTTGTGTGTCTGTCCCCCCTCAGGAGGTGGTTCTCCATCCAGAACAGCCAGCTGGTCTACCAGAAGAAGCTAAAGGTCAGTGCAGCTGCCCCAGGTGACAGCAGGGGATGAACCAAGTGATTGGTTAATTAATTAATTAGTTAGTTCATTAACCAGCTGCTTGGCTGGGGAGGAGCTGGGATTTGGATCAGGGGACAGCAAGGCTGTGAGTGGGCTCCAGGAAAAAAGCAGGAAAAAAAGATTTATGAAATAATTATTTATTAAGGAATTATTTATGGAATAAATATTTATTAAATATTTATTTGTAAGATAATTATTAATTAAATAATTACTTATTAAGTAATTATTTTGGGTGGTTGGGTTAGGAGTTTGGGGGGCTTGGGAAAGCCTTGGGGGGGGGGGTTGAGGCAGGAGAGAGTTTGGAGGATTTGAGAAGAATTTTGGAGGTTTTGGGTAGGAGGAATTTTAGAAGAATTGGGAAGAATTTTCTAGGGTTTGAGGCAGGAAGGACTTTGAAAGTGTTGGGAAGGAATTTGGAGGGTTTGGGCAGGAGGGATTTTGGGAAGGAATTTGGAGGAGTTGGGACATAATTTGCAGGGCTTGAGGCAGGGGGGACTTTGGAGATTTTGGGAAGGAATTTGGAGGTTTTGGGAAGGAATTTGCAGGTTTGGGCAGGGGGGACTTTGGAGGATTTAGGAAAGAGTTTGGAGGGTCTGGGCAGGAGTTTCCCAGTTGTGCCCTGGCCCCAGGAGCCCCCCAAGCCCCTCCAGGCCCCGCTGTGTCCCCAGGACGTGCTGACCGTGGTGGTGGAGGACCTGAGGCTCTGCACGGTCAAACCCTGCGAGGACATCGAGAGGAGGTTCTGCTTCGAGGTCGTGTCCCCCACCAAGTGAGTGTGGGGCTCCCCACGGATCCCTGGGCTGGAGTGGCAGCGCCTCTGGCTGTCCAACCTTGTGGGAGGCATTTCTACCTGGAAACTTTGGGATGGGGAAAAGCCCCGACCTTGTGGGGCTGGAAAGTTTGGAAAGGGAACAACCCCAGCCTTAAGGGGTAAATTTTTACCTGAAGGTGTTGAAGAGGGAACACCCCAAGCTTGTGGGGTTAAGTTTTAACCAGAAGCTTCAGAGAGGGAACACCCCAACTTTATGGGGTGAATTTTTACCTGGGAAGTTTGGAGTGGGAACACCCCCAACCTTATGGGGTGAATTTTTACCTGGAAGCTTTGTAGTGGGAGCCTCCCAACCTTGTGAGGCGAATTTTTGCCCTGCTGCAATTCCGGTGCTGAGGATGAGGAGGAGCAGCCTCACCCCAAGCCCTGGTGGTGTTTTTGGCTCTCCCCACCCCGCTGCAGGAGCTGCATGCTGCAGGCTGACTCGGAGAAGCTGCGCCAGGCCTGGATCCAGGCTGTGCAAGCCAGCATCGCCTCCGCCTACCGCGAGAGCCCCGACTGCTTCTACATCGAGGTGAGCCCTGAAACTGCTCCTTTTACTGACTTTTTAAAACTTTATACAGCTCTGGAAAGAGGGGGAGATGTGGGAAGTTGATTTGTAAAAAGAATTCTCAAAATATGGCAGAAAGCTCACTCAGTCTTGTACATGTATATGCAAACACTGAGATAAGCATTTACAACATAGTGTAACAAAAGCTAATAAGCCAAAAAACACTTAGAGTATGTTGTAATTAAAAAACAGTTAGCTTCTAATTGTAATAATATAAATTATAACATCTCACTCTGATAACAAAATAAAAGTTTTTAAAACACCTCTCAGTTACCCCATCTCAAAAAAATCACTTAATCCAACACTAAGGTATCATCCCCCTCCTTTAGAGCCACTCCAAACCAAGCTGAGCTTGCCTTCCTCCAGGTGTTCATCTCCTGACTTGTTGGAGGTGTTCATCTCCTGATTTTTTGGAGGTGCTGCAGGTGTTCATCTCCTGATTTTTTGCTTATCCCTGCAGAGGCTGGACAGAACAGCCTCCCCCTCCACCAGCAGCATCGACTCAGCCACGGATTCTCGGGAGCGGGGCGGGAAGGGGGAGCCGATCCTGCAGAGGGTGCAGAGCATCCCTGGGAACGAGCAGTGCTGTGACTGTGGGCAGCCAGATCCCCGCTGGGCCAGCATCAACCTGGGCATCCTGCTCTGCATCGAGTGCTCCGGCATCCACAGGTGCTGCTGGGCTGTGGGATTCCGGGAAATTGTGGGGAAAATGGGCTGGGGTGGAGGGCAGGATCCTGGGGAAATGGGCAGGTATGGAGGGCAGGATTCCAGGGGAAAATCCTGGGAAAAATGGCTGGGGATGGAGGGCAGGATCCCAGGGAAAATGGGCAGGGATGGACTAAAAAATTCCCAGGAAAAAAAGCCCAGGAAGGATTAAAAGATTCCCAGGAAAAATGGCCAGGGATGAAGTGCAGGATTCCAGGAAAAGTGTCGGAGCTGGAATTACAGAGAGATAATTGAGAACTCATTAGGGAAATTCTGGGCTTGTGGGATTGTAATTATTTCTGTGTTTTCTCCCTCTTGGCTGAACAGGAGCCTGGGTGTTCACTGCTCCAAGGTCCGATCCCTCACGCTGGATTCCTGGGAGCCAGAGCTGCTGAAAGTGAGTGCTGGATTTTCCCAGGGAGAAATGCTGGGAATCCAGGGATTCCCTGGAAAAAGGGGGAGTTCCTCACCCAAGCCTTTAATTCCCTCCCTGAATTTCACTTCCAGCTGATGTGTGAGCTGGGCAACAGCACCATGAACCAGATTTATGAGGCGCAGTGTGAGGAGCTGGGGCTGAAGAAACCAACAGCAGGGAGCTCCAGGTGAGCCCAAAATCTGTGGAAAAGCAGGTTCAGGGAAAACCTGAACTTCAAAACTCTTTTTGAAGTTTGAGAAACAGGTGGACAAAACACCCCAGAGCAGCAGCTCCATCTCCTCATGGTGACTTTGAGCAAACCCAGTTCCTTCTGTTCAGGCAGGTCCAGAGACCTCAAAATGCCTCATTTTAGAGTTTGAGAAATAGGAATTTTAGCCCTCAGGTGGAATAGGAATTTTAGGCCAGAGAAGCAGCTCCAACTCCTCATGGTGGCTTTGGGCAAACCCAGTTCCTTCAGAGGGCTGCAAATGCCTCATTTTAAAGTCCAGGAAATTGGAATTTTAGACATCAGGTAGATTTGTCCACACTCCAGAGCAGCAGCTCCATCGCCTCATGGCGGCTTTTCCCAAATCCCCTAAATTGCTGTTTTTGTGCTGCCCTCCTCCCTCAGGCAGGACAAGGAGGCCTGGATCAAGGTGAAGTACGTGGAGAAGAAGTTCCTGAAGAAGCTGCCGGGTGGGGAGACGCTGGCTGAGGCCGAGGCCGAGCCCAAGCGGCGCCGCTGGTGCGTCAAGAAGTGCCAGAGGCACAGCAGCGGCTCCCGGGCGCCCGCGGCGCGCAGGAAATACCGGCAGGAACCGGGCAGCGCCTGCCCCGCCATGCTGGCCTCAGGTGGGGAACCGTGAGGGAGCCTGGAAACCAAATACGGGGGGTAATGCAGGAAATACAGGCAGGAACCAGGGAACCCCTGCCCCGCCATGCTGGCCTCAGGTGGGGAACCATGAGGGAACCTGGAAACCAAATACGGGGGGCAATGCAGGAAATACCGGCAGGAACCGGGCAGCGCCTGCCCCGCCATGCTGGCCTCAGGTGGGGAACCATGAGGGAGCCTGGAAACCAAATATGGGGGGCAATGCAGGAAATACAGCAGGAACCAGGGAACCCCTGCCCCGCCATGCTGTGTGCAGCTCCAGCTGGGGCTCTTCCTTGCTGGCCATTAATTCTGAGTTTCCCTGGGAAGCAGCAGCCACCCTGGAGAGGAAATTCCGCCGGGATTCTCTGTTCTGCCCCGACGAGCTCGACTCCCTCTTCTCCTACTTCGACACCGGCGCCGGCTCCGGCCCTCGCAGTAAGTACTCTGAAACAGATCTTGATTTTTATTTTTAATGGATTTCGGTTTTACCTCTGCAAGAGAGGCTGTGTCTAGCAAGGGCTCTGGCTGCTCTGAGGTGGCTTTGGTTTAAAATCTGTGAGATTTTGGGTTCTTAGGAAGGTTCTGGCTGCTCTGGGATGATGTTGGTCAGAAATTTTTGGTTCTTAGGAAGGTTCTGCCTGATCTGGGATAACATTGGTCAGAAATTTGTGACATTTTGGGTTCTTAGGAAAGTTCTGCCTGCTCTCAGAACTCTGGGATAACTTTGGTCAGAAATTTCTGGTATTTTGGGTGTTTAGAAAGGTTCTTAGGAAGCCCCTCCCTTCCCTCCCAGTTCAACTCTCTGTTGAGGTGTTGGGTCAGTGGTCTCTTCCAAGGTCTCTTCCAACCTGGTCATTCGGGGAATTTGGTGGAATTCTGTGAATTTGGGGGAATTCCCAGGAACTGGGGAGGTGCTGAAGTCACCATCCCTGGGTGTGGCACCGGGTGCCAGGGTTGAGTTGAGCTCTTGGGGGCTGGGTTGGACTCGATCTTGAAGGTGTCTGCCAACCTGGGGATTTTGTGGATTCTGTGGATGTTGTGGATTGATTCTGTGGGTGGATGGATGGATGGATTGATTGATTCTGTGGATGGGTTCTGTGGATGTTGTGGGTTCTGTGATTTCTGTGACCTTCTCCCGGAGGAGGAGCAGCCCGGGCAGGCCTGGCTCTGGGCTGGGTGTTCAGGTGGCCGTGGTTTGTGTCCTGTGGGCCCCGCAGGTCTGAGCAGTGACAGCGGCCTGGGCGGGAGCACCGACGGCAGCGGCGACGCGCTCGTGTTCGGCTCCGTGGTGGACAGCGTCACCGAGGAAGGTGGGTGGCACACGGGGGGTGGCACACGGGGGGGCACTTGGAAGGGCTGAGGGCATTATCCAGAACCTTCTTGGCTGGAGCTCTCAATAGAGTTGGGCTGAGGGGTTTTGAGGAGTTGATTGGGAAAGCAGAACTTTTCTATTGCATCAAGAACCTGAGTCCTGCTGGAGGGCAGGGTTAGATGGGGTTTTGGGGAAGGAGTTTGAGGGTTTTGGGAAGGAGTTCTTCCCTTTGAGCATGGGGAGGGGCTGGGGTGGGTTTCCCAGAGAAGCTGCCCCCTCCCTGGCAGGTCCCAAGGTCAGGTTGGAGCACCCTGGGATAAGTTTTGGCAGCCCTTCCAATCCAACCCAGTGCAGGATTCTGTATTTTCTCCTGGAATTTCCCCCAATAAAAGGCAGAACTCCACAAACAATGCCAGGCCCAGCTTCCCTTAGGCAGCGTGGGTGGCTAGGATGGCATGGGGACCATCCAAAATGCACTGAGATGCTTTGGGCTGACTTTTCCGCCCTTGCTGTCCCTTTTCCCCTTTATCCTCCTTTTTGCTCTCCTTTTGCCCTTCCCTCTGCTTTTTCCCTCTCCTTTTCCGCTTTCCCCCCTTTTTCCTTCCCCTCTCCATCCCAGCAGAGTGCGAGGTGTCGGACGACTCCAGCGGGGAGGCGGAGCTGGAGCAGGAGGTGTCGGACCTGGAGGAGGTTCGGGAGGTGCCGGCGGGGCTGGTTCTGTCCCGGGCTGCCCGGAGCCGGAACCTGCCCCTGCTGGCCGCTGCCCTGGCCCACGGAGCCGATGTCAACTGGGCCAACGAGGAGGACGAGGGCAAAACCCCCCTGATGCAGGCTGTCAGCGGGGTGAGGGTCCCCAGGGGCTGGGGATGTGGGGTGGGACAAGGGCAGAGCCCCCCGATGCAGCTGTCAGCGGGGTGAGGGGTTTGGGATCTGGGGTAGGGGGCTGGAGCATGGGAGCTGTTCAGTGCAGGTGAAATGGTGTGGGAATTCCCTTTGGGAATCGTCTGGTGTGGTGTGGGAATTCCCTTTGGGAATCGTCTGGTATGGGTGAAATGGGGTGGGAATTCATTTGGGAATTAGGTCTGGGTGAAATGGTGTGGGAATTCCCTATGGAAATTGGGTCTGGGTGAAATGGTGTGGGAATTCCCTATGGAAATTGGGTTTGGGTGAACTGAGGTGGAAATTCCTTTTTTGGAATTGTCTGGTCTGGGTGAATTGATGTGGAAATGCCTTTTGGGAATTTGATAGGGAAATTCTCAATTGTCCAGTCTGGCTGAACTGAGTGGAAATTCCCATTTTTTCCCCATTTTTTCCCCTTTCCCAGGGCTCCCTGCTGGCCTGTGAATTCCTGCTGCAGAACGGGGCCGATGTGAACCAGCGGGACGCGCGGGGCCGGGCGCCGCTGCACCACGCCACCTACCTGGGGCACACCGGGTGAGTGCCACCCATCCCTGCTTCCTGCAGGGAATTCCCACCTGGAGAGCACAAAACCTCAGGATCTGGGGGAATCCAGCTGGAAAATGCGAATGCAGCTCGGGGCTGGCACGGGGCAGGGTGAGGTGGGAGATTGGGGTGGGATCTTTTCCGGGGTGGATGGGGAGGGGCTGGGGTGGAATTCCCAGAGATTTTGAGGCTTCCCCATCCCTGGAAGTGCCCAAGGGCAGGTTGGAGCAAGCTGGGGTAAGGATGATGAGCTGGAATTCTGCTCCTTGGAACTGGAATTCTGTTCCTTGGAGCTGGAATTCTGTGACTCTCAAATTCCTTTCCTGAGGCTCCCTGTCCCCCAGGCAGGCGTGCCTGTTCCTGAAGCGTGGGGCTGGAATTAGGGATTTGGGAATTCAGGAATTGTTTCATTCCCTCCCCAGGCAGGTGTGCCTGTTCCTGAAGCGTGGGGCCACCCAGGACACCCCGGACGGGGACGGGCAGGACCCGCTGAGCATCGCGGTGAGCGCGGCCAACGCCGACATCGTCACCCTGTGAGTGCCACCGGGGGCTGGGGAATGCTGGGAGACACTGGGAGATACTGAGAAACACAGCCTGGGGACTGGGAAATCCTGGGAACCAGCAGGGGCAGGAATAACCAACCCTCCTGTGCCACGCAGGCTGCGGCTGGCGCGCATGAACGAGGAGATGCGGGAGGCAGAGGGGCCCCTGGGGCAGCCCGGGCAGTACCCCAGCAACAGCCCCACGGAGCTGCAGTACAGGAAATGCATCCAGGAGTTCATCAGCCTCAACATCGACGAGTGTTAGGGACAGCCCGGTGCCCTCGGCCGGCCCGGAGCCGGGCGGGGTCCCCGCGAGTCCCTCCCTTGGATATTCGGTGTTTTCCCTGCTGGTTGGTCTGGTTGTGATGCCTGCACACCCCGAGGGTTGAGCTGCCCTCTGGGGGTTTTTCCTTGTGGGGTTTGAGTTCTCATGCTTGACTACTGGATGGCTGATTTTTATTTTTTTAAATTTTTTTGGAGGGTGTTTTTGGAGTAGGAGCCTCCCCAGGGTATGACCATGGAGTGTGTGGGAAGTGTGGGACATGAGCTTAGAGGTTAAAAAACAACACAAAAAAAAAAACAACAAAAAAAGGAAAAAAAATTCAAAAAGAGAAGAAAAGGAAAAACTTTCTGTGACCAGGGGAGAGCCACCAACACCAGGAGCAGACACAGCTGTCCCTGAAGAACTGGCTTGGAATTCTGGCAGGGATGGCGGCTGGAGCCTGCTCTGCCCTGGGAGGGCCCCGAGGTGCCCTCCAGGCTGGATTTGGGGCAGGGGTGCTCCGGAGGCCCAGCCGGATCAGGATCAGGATTCAGGATCTCCAGCTCCTCGCCCGTCGCTGCTCTCAGGACTGAACCGGCCACGCTCCCCTCGACTGCTGCCCTGGCTGCTGGGCTGCCCGAAGCCATAGCTGCCCTGCTTCCACCCCCTGCAGTGCCCAGAAGGATTCCCATCCCATTGGAATACCCAGAAGGGTTCCAGCCCCACTGGAATTCCTGGAAGCAGCAGCACTGATCCCTGTCGCTGGCGATGGGCTCGGGGCAGGGAGGGGAACAAGCTCCAGCTGCTCGGTGCAATTTCACAGAATCCCAGATCCCATTGTCCCAGAATCCCAGATCCCATTGTCCCAGAATCCCAGATCCCATTATCCCAGAATCCCAGATCCCATTGTCCCAGAATCCCAGATCCCATTGTCCCAGAATCCCAGGCTGGGAGTCACCCTCAAGACCAAGGAGCCCACCCCACTCCCCCACACCCCAACCAAACCACTTCTAGTCCCCATCTTCTTCCAGTCCCACCCAGGGATGGGGAATTTGCCTCCTCTGGGTTCCCTGCAGGTCTCCATGGGGGAAATTCCACCTGCAGGAATCCCCCCATGTGCTGGGGCAGCTCAGCAGCTTTGGAGCTCCCCAGCTCTGAGGAGCAGCAGAGTTTTTGTGGTTTTCTCCTTTTTTTCCTCTCTCAGCTGCAATGAGAGAGCGTGGCTCTCCTCGGAGCACTTTGCTGCTGTCTCACCCTGTCCTGGGAGGGTTTATGGAGCTCAGGGGGCTCTGGAATCCTGCCTGGAGCTCGGAGACTTTCCCAAAGTCCCCAGCTGCAGCTGGCACCAGGGTTTGTCGGGATTTTGGATCCCAGTCCTGGCTGCTCCTGGCACGGTTGGGATGGGGCTGGGAGCTGATCCTGCTCCTGAGCCCTCCCGAAGCCCCAGCAGGACCCCCCCGATCCCTGCGGAGCCCCCGGAGCCCCCAGGACCCCAGACCCTGCTGGACCCCAGACCCTGCTGGATCCCAGCCCGGGGCTGGCCCATCCCGCAGGAATCCCCTCCCCGTCGGTGCTGCCCCCATCCCTGGGGCAGCTCTTGGTGCTGATTCCCCCTCGAGCCACGCAAATCCTTCAGGGTCCTTCAGAGCTCTTGGGAGAAAAGAGAATTCTCACATTTGGGAGTGGAGGAGAATTGTCATCATCTGAGAAAAAATAATTTCTTCATTCTTGAGAGTGGAAGAGAGTTTTCACCATTTGAGAGCAAAGGAGAATTTCACATTTGAGAGTGGAGAATATTCCCCATTTGAGAGCAAAGAGAATTTTCACCATTTGAGAGTGGAGGGGAATTTTTTCCCTCTTGAGAACAAAGGAGAATTTTCATATTTGAGAGTGAAGAATTTTCACATTTGAGAAAAAAGGAGAATTTTCACATTTGAGAGTGGAGAATTTTCACCATTTGACAGCAAAGGAGAATTTCTTCACTCTTGAGAGCAAAGAAGAATTTCCACCATTTTTCACCACTTTTCAATTTTCACCAGGACAATTTCACACTCTGCTCTGCTCGTGGATTTCAGCACGGCCATAATTTGAATTATTTGAATTTTTTAACCTTTACAGCAACTCCAAACTGATTTTCAACCCCCGCCCCTGCTTTTCGCAGGTTTTTTAGGAGGAGTTCAAAACCCGACTGATCCTTTTGAGAACCGAGGAAAAACCACAGCTTCCATTTTTGGGTCATTTTATTTCACTTTTTCTGGGAATTCTGGCCACAAATCCTGGCCAGGCTGCACCCTGGAAGCTCAGACTCACTGCTGAAGTACATGAAGTTGGAAAAAAAATGTAAATATCGATGCAAAAAGCAGCATCTTGCAAGACAATGGATTTATTTAACATTGTATTGGTACTTTAAATATTTAGATTCAATGTATAAAAGCAACTTGGTGCACTTTTCCTACCTGACAGTATTTTGGGGGGTTTTATGTTCTTTTGTTATGGGTTTTGTGCTGTCTTTTTTAATCAGTGGAATTGTTTAAGTATTTAATTTATTCTTATTATTGATGTGCCCAGAGGACTAGTGCAATTTTTATTCAATACAGTTGGTCTGTATTTAATGTCAGGATTTTTTCCGTAGCGTTTTTAGGGAATATTTTTCCAAAATTGCCTCTTTTTCTTTCCCCTCATCCCAATTTTCCTCCCTTCCCCCCCCTTTTTCCCTTTGTGTTTCCATCACAGATTCAAAGCCTCAAAATTTGAGATAAACCCAACACCCTGCAGTCCCCAAACCAAAAATTTCTCCAGGAAAAACACGTTAAGGATGCACTTCTCCCTGTTTCCTGTGTTTCTTGGACTTTTATGTCTCCTTGGGGGGTTCTGGGGGGGGTGTGGGCTCCAAATTTTGGAGGGGAGAGTGGGGAAGGCTCGTAGAAAATTCAATTTCAGTTTTCAAATTGAAATTTGAGCATTTCCAGGCTCTGAGAGGGATGAAAAAATGAACATTTTGTTGTTTTTTCCTGCCTGAAACGCAGCTGGATTTGTGTTGTACCATCCTGGTTGGAAGATTTTGATGCCCTAAATTAGATTATCTTTTTTTTTTTTTTTTTTTTTTCTTTTATTTTTCCAAGGGGGTGTGAGTGTTTTCTCTTGGATTTAACCACATTTAACAGGAGGAATTTAAAAGTTAAAACCCCTCAGCCACCAGGATCCTTCATCCTTGGGACTTCTTGGGATCTGGGGGAATTTTTCTCTCTTTATTTAACCCAAGTGCCTGGACTTGGATCCAGTCTGGGTTTGGATCTCTGATTCCAGCTGGGATTTTCAACATTCCAGGGTTTTTTCAGGTTATTCCAGCCTTGCTGCCTCTGAGCTGGGAAATTTCTTGGAGTATTTTAAAGGAAAAAAATTTAAAAAATAATGGGATTGGAAGATTTGATGCCTTTAACCAAAAATCCAGGTGTGAGAAGCTGAGCTGGGCCAGGCATCAGATGGAATTGTTTGTTGGAAAATACCTCTGATATCATCAAATTAATTAATTGATCATTAATTAATCATCTTGCAGCTTCCAGGAGAGAACTGGAGGGAGGATTTTGGGATTGAGAGATCAGGAACATCAAAATATCAGGAAATACCAAAATGAGGATCAGGAACAGCAAAAATTTTGTGATTTGTGCAAGAAAAACCCAGGAGCTGCTCAGGGAATGCACAGAATTCCTGCCGTGGGTGGAAAATGGAATTTTGGAGTTTCCCAGCAATTCCTGGGTTGGGTTTTGGAGTTTCTTGGCAATTCCTGTGTTGAGATTTTTGAGTTCCTCACCAATTTCTGGTTTGGGTTTGGGAGATTCTCACAATTCCTGATTGGAATTTTTGGGTTTCTCAACAATTCCTGGTTTTGGAGTTTTTTAGCAATTCCTGGTTGGAGTTTTTGAGTTCTTCAACAATTCCTGGTTTGGAGTTTTGGGTTCCTCAGCAGTTCCTGGTTTAGGTTTTGGGGTTCCTCAGCAATTCCTGGTTGGAGTTTTGGAGTTCTGGGGTTCCTCAGCAGTTCCTGCTGCTGTCCCTGCCCTGTGTCCCTCAGAGGGGCCGGGAGGTGACACCGAGCCCTGGTGACAGCCCCGGGGATGGAGGGGCTGAGGGACAAAATGGCTTTTGGGAGGTTCCAGGGTGGGTGGGATGTCCCCATGTCCACGGGAACGGGGCTCACTTGGGAATGGGCTCCTCACACCGGGCTGGGCCGTGCCTGCAATTCCCGCTGGGGACACCGGGAGGGGACACCGGGAGGGGACACCGGGGCGGGACCAGCACAGAGGGGTTCGGTGGAGATGCTGCTGCCCCAGAGGTGGCACCTGGGGACACCACAGGGACAGGGAGAGATCCCTGGGCTAGGCCAGAGACCCCCTTGGGCCAGCTCAGAGGGGTTTGGGCCTTCTCAGAGGGCTTTTTGCCCCCCTCAGACATTTTTGTGGCCATCTCAGAGGGCTTTTTGCCCCCCTCAGACGTTTTTGTGGCCATCTCAGAGGGGGTTTTGGCCACCTCAGACGTTTTTTGGTCAGTTCAGAGGTTTTCTGAGCAGCTCAGAGGGGTTTTTGGCCATCTCAGACGTTGTTTTGCTGTCTCACAGGGGTTTTTGCCATCTCAGAGGTTTCTGGCCAGCCCGAGGCTCTGCCCTCGCTGTAAATAAAATGAAACTCCCACCCCTGCTCTCCTCCCTCCCCGCTCTCTTTGCACCAGGATTTTTTAACCCTTCCCCTCCCTGCACCTCTGGAAATTCAGATTTTCTCTCTGTAATCACCTTTGTACAATTCCAAAGCTCTTTCTTGTGCTCTCTGCCTTTTTTCCCCTCTCCTTTCTCTGGTCTCTTGAAGCACTCTTAATAAAAATCTGGATAAAAACTCCTTGCCTCCTCCTTCTCAGCTTGGTTTCTTGCTGGATTAACTAAAATCTGCATTTTTAACCCCTTTTCCTTCTCCAGGCTGAGCTGTGGGGCACTGAATGGCACACAAAAATCTGGGATTTTTTAAAAAAAGGTCAAAATTTGTTTTCAGAGCATTTTATTATTTAAAACATAATTTAAAAAACCAAAGTGTGTGGGTTGCAAGAGAGTAAAATGCTCCTGTGCAAACATCCCCATTAACAAGAAAGTTTATTCTGTTTTATGTACAGATAAATTAACAAATATTAACAAATATTAACAAAAATTAACATTATCTCTGTTATCTGCAATAAAACCACAGCATTCCACAGGAATCAGAGGGTTTTTCTGGGACCCGAACAATTCCCAGTCCTGCATTTTTTTCTCTTTATTTCCCTCTGGAACAGTCAGGGTTGGTGGGAATTACCCAGGAAATCCAAAAGCAGCAGGAATTCCAGAGGGAAGGAGGGGTTTGGGAATTCCAGGTGGTATCAGGGCCTGGTGGAGTTTGGGAATTCCAGGAGGTTTTCGGGAATTCCAGCGGGGATCAGAGTCCAGGTGAGTTCCAAGCACTGCCGATGCTCGGGGAGCTCCCGGCTATGGATCCAGGATGTCCCTGTCACGTTTCCCCCAGGATTTGGGAATTCCGAGCCTCTCAGCCCTCCATCCAGGACCCCTCTCCCCCCAGGATTTGGGAATTGCCGCCCCCAGCTCTCCATCCAGGACCCCTCTCCCCCCAGCATTTGGGAATTGCCGCCCCCAGCCCTCCATCCAGGACCCCTCGCCCCCCAGCATTTGGGAATTTTTGGGAACTGCCGCCCCAGCCCCTCACAGCTGTCCCAGCTCCAGCTCCCGCCCCCGTCCCGCCCCCCGGGCTCCCTCCCGGCCGCCCCCCGGCCGCTCCCGCCGCTCCCCGGAGCCCCCGGGGCCGCGCCCGGGCCGGAGGCGCTGCAGGCAGAAGAGCAGGGACAGCACCAGCGTGTCCAGGAGCAGCTCCAGCATCTCCACCACCGAGAGCACCGAGGAGCCGAACCACAGGCTCCACTGGCTGCCCATGCTGGACAGCAGCAGGTTCTCCTGGAAAACCCAAAGGGATCAGGTACGGGACAGCTCTGGGCGTTTATTTTGATTTTTCTATGTTTTTCCTATTCCTCACACCCATATTTGGAGCATATGGGATCAGTGGATAATTTTCCCGATAAACGAAAAACCAAAACCAATCCCAAATCCCCAAGCAGCAGATTCTCCTGGAAAAACCCCTGATTTTTTATTTATCTGAGCTCTGGGAACAGAGCTCTGATATTCCCACAGAATTCTGCTGTGGGCCTCGTGCACAGCCTGGGAGTTGAGCTAACTCATAATTAATACAATAAATAAGTATATATATTCATATATAATATAAAATAAAAATAAAATTCTATTAATTAATCATTAATATAAAATAAACAAATAGATATATTTCTATATAATGAAAATAAAGCTTAAATAATTTCTATTAATGAATAATTAATATTATCATAGGCATAAGTATACATATTTTATATAATATTAAAAAAATTCTATTAATAATTAATATATAAACAAATATATATTTTATATAAGGTAAAAATAAAGCTTAAAATAATTTGTGGTAATTAATAATTAATATTATCATATGAATAAACAGATATATTTTTATATACTATAAAACTAAAGGTAAACAATCAAATTTTAGGAATTTATTCCTGCTGGAACTCTCAGGAATTCTATGGAAAGGGAATAAAAAGGAGCTGTCACCTACTGAGAGCAGCGGGGCCTCGTGCACAGCCTGGGAGCTGAGCTGGCGGTAGAAGATGGTGACCTTGGCAATGTCCCTCCTGCAGGGACAGCACAGCTGGCACGCCGGGCACCCCCAGGTTGGGAGTGGGGGGCATTCCCAGTCAGGGCTGGGGGGAGTTCCCAGTTGGTTCCAGGGCATTCCCAG
The DNA here is from genome assembly GCF_047830755.1 of Zonotrichia albicollis. Taxonomy (NCBI): domain Eukaryota; kingdom Metazoa; phylum Chordata; class Aves; order Passeriformes; family Passerellidae; genus Zonotrichia; species Zonotrichia albicollis. The sequence goes on from NC_133843.1 coordinate 172,428, forward strand.
CTGGGATTGGGGCACATTTTTTGGAGAGTTTCTGGGAATTTATTGGGGGTTTGTTTGGGAGTTTATTGGGGATTTATTGGGAATTTTTGAGGGTTTCTTGGGATTTTTTTGGGGATGATCCTGCAGGTTTTCCCACTGGCCTCCCTCCCCATCCCGGACCCCATGGACTGGGATGAGCCCAGGATTTCCTGCTGCCCTCCCCACCCGTCCCAGACCCCATTGGGATTGGGATGAGCCCATGGATTGGGGTGAGCCCAGGATTCACCTGCTGCTGCTGGAGTTGTAGCCGTTCTGGTGCCGCAGAGCCTGGCGCACCCAGTCCTGCCATGGGAACATTGGCATTGGAAAGGGGCATTGGAATATTATCAATGGGATATTTATTCTTGGAATGCTGGCATTGGAATATTTATTATTGCAATGCTGGCATTGGAGTATTGTTAACAGGACATTGTTAATAGGAGTTTGGCATTGGAATGTTGTTAATGAGACATTGTTAATGGAATGTTTCCATTGGAATATTCCTAATGGAATATTTGTTATTGGAACGTTCATTATTGGACCATTGACATTGGAATGTTTGTCACAAGGAGATTCGTTATTGGAATATTTGATACTGGAATATTGGTAATTGCAATGTTCATTTTTGGGAGATTTCTATTGGAATATTCGTGATTGGAATTTTTGATATTGGAGTATTTGTTATTGGAATATTTGTTATTGGAATTTTTGCAGTACCTGGGATTTTGCCGAGGGCCATTTCGCTGTGCCAGCTGAGACCTTGTACAGGGATTCCCTGGGGAGAAAAACCAGGAATTCTGGAAAACCTGGAATTCTGAGCACCAGGAGCTGCCCAGGGAGCATTCCCAGAAATCCAGAAAATTCCCATGGCAGCTCTTCAGAACCTTTGGGAAAAGCTTCCCAATTCAGTTCACAAAACAAATCCTGAATAATTAAATATAATAAATATAAATAATAGAGAGAAACACATCTATGTGAAATTAAATATGAATTAAATAGAATAAACCTAAATAATTAAATTTAAATGAGAAAAATATAGAAACATTGAATAAATTTAATTTTAATTTAAATTAAATTTTTAAAAGTTGGGAGCATTAAATTGAAATTTGAGCTGAGATTTCTGGGGCTCACCTGCAGGGTTTGGGGCAGTGCTGGAAACAATCCAGGCGGTGATTCCGGAGCCGGGAGTAGAGCTGGTAAAAGCAGTGCCCTGGAAAATGGGATGGGAGGAACAGGGCTGGGAATTCCCAGGAATTCCCACTCCCTTTGGAATTATCTCAAAGAAAAATAATCAGAAAAAAATCCTAAAATCCCCAAATTTTGGGTTGGAAGGAAACTTAAAGGTAATTCCCACCCCATGGATCAGTGATCCTTTAACCCCAGGGAATTCTTGGATTCCAGGGATTCCCCAGGGACTCAGGAATTTCCAGGGATTTTTTTCACAAGTATTCAGGAAATCCCAGTGATTATTTCCCAGGATCCAGTGAATTCTTTTATTGTTCTATTATTATTAATTAATTCCCAGGCTCCCTTACCCCAGGCAGGCTGGCAGCTGTAGTCGCTATTCCCAGTGAATCCCAGGGATTTTTTCCTGGATTCAGTGAATCCCAGGATTTATTTTTTTAAAAATATTTTATATTTTTATTTCTTTTGCTGCCTTACCCCAGGCGGGCTGGCGGCTGTAGTCGCTATTCCCAGGTAATCCCGGAGATTATTTATTATTATTATTTTAAATTGTTTTAATGTTATATTTTATATTTTTATTTCTTTTGCTGCCTTACCCCAGGCGGGCTGGCGGCTGTAGTCGCAGTAGCGAGCCCCGGCAGGCAGTGGGTAATAGAAATACCCACAGCCACAGCGCTGCACCATGGCCCGCTGGAAACACGAGTGCAGGCACGCCTGGAAAGAGGGAAAAGCACTGGGATAAACCAAAAAAATCCACATTTCTAGCACGGAACTGGTAGGAGAAAAGGGAAAAAAAATTGGAATAAATAAAAATAAATTCTGATTATCTAGGATGAATCTCTTAAAGAAAAGGGGAAAAAATTGGATAAATCAAAAATATTCTGAATCTGTCGGATGGAGCTTTTAGAAGAAAAAAGGCAAAAAAAATTGGAGTTGCTGTTGCAGAGCAGTTTCAGCCTGGCTAGGCCAGGTGTAGCTCAGCCAGGCTCAGTACCTGCAGGGTGTAGGAGTTACTACAGAGCCTGGCTAAGCCGGGTGTAGCTAAGGCAGGCTCAGTACCTGCAGCGTGTAGGAGTTGTTGTAGAGCCTGGCTAGGCCAGGTGTAGCTCAGCCAGGCTCAGTACCTGCAGGGTGTAGGAGTTACTACAGAGCCTGGCTAAGCCGGGTGTAGCTGAGGCAGGCTCAGTACCTGCAGGGTGTAGGAGTTACTACAGAGCCTGGCTAAGCCAGATTTAACTGAGCCAGGCTCAGTACCTGCAGGGTGTAGGAGTTGTTGTAGAGCCTGGCTAAGCCGGGTGTAGCTGAGGCAGGCTCAGTACCTGCAGGGTGTAGGAGTTGTTGTAGAGCCTGGCTAAGCCGGGTGTAGCTGAGGCAGGCTCAGTACCTGCAGGGTGTAGGAGTTGTTGTAGAGCCTGGCTAAGCCGGGTGTAGCTGAGGCAGGCTCAGTACCTGCAGCGTGTAGGAGTTACTACAGAGCCTGGTTAAGCCAGTGTAGCTCAGCCAGGCTCAGTACCTGCAGGGTGTAGGAGTTACTATAGAGCCTGGCTAAGCCGGGTGTAGCTGAGGCAGGCTCAGTACCTGCAGGGTGTAGGAGTTGTTGTAGAGCAGCTCCACGGCCACATCAGCCCCGTCCCTGGTGCACCTGCCGTAGTTGCCCCCCAGGCGGTTCACCTGGTCCTGTGGGGACACAAGGGACGATTAATTAGCAGGGTTCATTGATTAGTGCCCTGAGTGATTGATTAGCAGGGTTAATTAGAGCCAGCCATCACCCTGCAGGAAGGGCAGGGAGTTAATGAGCAGCAGAGCTGGACGTTGGTAATTAATATCAGGGAAAAAATATAAATTAATATAATGAATATAATTCATATACAACGTATTATATACATTAACGTTTTCTATTTTATATATTTTATATAGTATCATTAAGTGGGAATGAAATCAGGCTCCAAAATTTGGAGAGCCAAAAGAACATTTGGGGTCTTTTTATTTGGGGATGAGATGAGTGAGAAGAGGAAGGAGAGGTCCCCAAGCCAGGTGTCCCCATGCCTCCGAGGGGCCACGTGCCCACCTGGCAGATGCCAAAAGGGATGCTTTGGGAGGGTTTGGGATTGTGTGACCCCGTGCCCACCTGGCGGATGCCAAAAGGGATGCTTTGGGATGCTTCTATGCCGTGCCCACCTGGCGGATGCCGATGGAGGGATGGTTTGGGATGGAATGGTTTGGGATTGAGCGACCCCGTGCCCACCTGGCGGATGCCAAAAGGGATGCTTTGGGAGGGTTTGGGATGCTTCTACGCCGTGCCCACCTGGCGGATGCCAATGGAGGGATGGAATGGGATGGAATGGTTTGGGATTGAGCGACCCCGTGCCCACCTGGCGGATGCCGATGGAGGGATGGTTTGGGATGGAATGGGATGGTTTGGGATGGAATGGGATGGTTTGGGATGGAATGGTTTGGGATTGTGCGACCCCGTGCCCACCTGGCGGATGCCGATGGTGGTGGCGATGCCCGGGCGGATGTGGAAGCCCTCGTGCTCCAGGAACGGGGTCTGGTTGTGGCTGTGGATCATCACCTTCACCCCGGCCACCGTGGACAGCAGCGGGAGGTGCTCCTTCTGCTCGGCCCGCAGGATCAGGGACAGCCCTGGGGACACACAGGGGCTTTAGGGACAGCTGGAGTGCGCAGCACTGGGCAAATCCCTCCTGTTGGGGTCCCAGATTTGGGTTCTGGGATCCCTCAGTTTGGATCCCAGAAAAGCCATTTTTAATCCTCAGAGCCCAGGTGAAAATGGCAGCTATTCTGAGCTTCCATATTAAATAAAAAATAATAATAACCCTATAAATAAAACCCAACAAACCCAGATTTGGATTCTGGGAGCCCTCAAGAGCCATTTTTGTTCCTCAGAGCCCTGGTGATAATGGCACCTATTGCAAACCCTCAATAATCCCATAATAAATGATAAAACCCCTATAAATAAAACCCAATAAACCCCCAAAAATACAGTGTGCAATATGCACTGTAAGAACATCCTGCTCCAAATAAACAAAAAATAAATTCTGCTTTTTTAAGCCCAGATGCTGCTGGGGCTTAAAATAATAATATTGTGGTGGCACATGTTTGTGCCACAAGAGATGCCAAAATTTATCACTAAATCCTGCACTGAGGACAAACTTAATGAATTCTTTTAATTTTAGCTCTTTTTCCCCATTTTGCAGATGACTCACCATAAGGAATTCCTGGTTTTGTGGCTGCCCAGAAAGGATCTGTCCCCTTGCTGTTAAAAGTGTAGCAGCTCCCAAAAACTGGGTGGTGGAAGTGAACATGATCACTGGAAAATCAGAGATTTGATGAGGTTTAATTAATTGATTTATTACCTTAATTCAAAGCTGCGTGTGTTGGGAAAATGGGAATCACTGGAAAATCAAGAGAGATTTGATGGGATTTAATTATTTGATTTATTACTGTAATTTAAAGCTGGATGTGTTTGGGAAAACAGGAATCACTGGAAAGTCAAGAGAGATTTGATGGGGTTTTAATGGAAAATCAAGAGAAGTTTAATGGGGTTTTAATTACAAGTGTGACACCACCGAAGTTCCAAGCTGAATGTGTTTGGGACAGGGGGAAGGAACTTGGAACAGGGACAACCCCAATTTCACAGAATTCACAGAATCCCCAGGTTGGAAGAGCCCTTCAAGAGCATGGACCCAACCCCTCAGCTCCCCCCTGGCACCCAGTGCCTCACCCAGGCTCTGTTACCCACACCCAGGGATGGGGGCTGCATCCCCTCCCGGGCAGCCACTCCAGAACTTTATCCCCTCTCCATAGAACCCCTTTTCCCCACACCCAGCCCGAACTCCCTGGGTGCCAGCTGAGGCTCTGTGTCCCCCTGCACCCACCTGGGCCTGCAGGGCTCCCCATCGTACTGGCAGGAGTAGACCAGGTCCTGGAAGTGCTGCTGGTGCTGGGGCAGCCCCGGGGGCAGCTGGGCCATCACGTTCATGTAGTGGAAGCGGAACCACTCGAGCAGCGCGTCCATGCCCGACGGGTGAGAGGTGTAGAAGCAATTCCCACCTGTGGAGTTGCACTGGGACACAGGGAAAGGGGACAGGGTCTGTTATTAGTGTGGGAATCGTTAGTATTATGTGATATTAATTATGTTCTATTATGTTATATATATTATTATATTATATGGGAACTGTTATTATACCCATAATAGTAATAGCTTATTACCACAATCTATTACTATTATGAGAGTTACTATTAGATTATAATAACTATTCTATTCTATTCTAGTAACTATTAGATTGTAATAACTATACTATTCTATATTAATATATTAATTTATAATACATGAAATGTATTATTATATATAATTTTAATATATTCTATAATCGATATGAAATATCTATCAAAGTCTATAAATATCCATATAATATATATAATAGTATATAATGTATATATTATTTTAATACATAATTTATATATTCATAATTATTGTATTATATAGGAACTATTATTATTCCCATAATAGTAATGGATTATTTTTGTGTAAATCCCATCCAGGTGTTTTGGGGCGAATCCCCATCCAAATCCCCAGGTGTTTTGGGGCGAATCCCCAGTTCCTTTGGGGTGAATCCCCAGTTCCTTTGGGGTCAATGCCCAGTTTCCCTGGGGTGCACCCCACCCTGAGGTGCCCCGCTCCCGCTCTGTGCCGCTCACCAGCCGGAATCCCACTCTGGAATGTTTCTCGCCTGCGCTGGGGTCCCACATCCTGACCAGGGAGAAGTTGTGGCTGAGCCTGAAGCCGGCGCTGCTGAGGTTGGCCCAGGCCTGGACCCGGATGGCCCCGTCCTTGTCCCGGTCCCTGTTCCTGTCCCTCAGCTGGGACAGCCTGGCCGAGGCCTTGGGGCCGTACAGGAAGGCCAGCGACTCCTCGGCCATGCGCTCCAGCTGCTCCAGCTGCTCGCTGACCAGCTCAAACCTGCAGGGATTGGGAGAAAATTCCACATTTTGGAAAAAATTCCAGATTTCTGATCTCACAAGCTCCATGGAAAGGTTATATCTTGAGATCTGTGGGAGAATATCCAGAAATTCTGCTGCTCAGCACACCTAAATCTGATAACTTTATTTAGTATTTAACTTATTAATAATCTTTATTAATAATATTAATTTAATATTTAAATTATTAGTTATATTTATTAATAATAACGTTCTATGTCCCTCCTGGGGGATGAATCCCTGACCCTTCCCAAACCTTTGGGACCATCCAGGTGTGCTGGGATGGCACATGGGGATGGCTGTGGGATGCATGCAGGGGGTTCTTGACTCTTCCCAAACCTTTAGGGACACATCCCTGCCCATTCCCAAACCTTTAGGGACACATCCCTGCCCATTCCCAAACCTTCAGGACACATCCCTGCCCAATCCCAAACCTTCAGGACACATCCCTGCCCATTCCCAAACCTTTAGGGACACATCCCTGCCCATTCCCAAACCTTGAGGGACGCCTCCCAGACCCTTCCAAACCTTCAGGACACATCCCTGCCCATTCCCAAACCCTGAGGGACGCCTCCCAGACCACTGCCAAGGCTCAGCTCACCGGGAGGGATCCAGGTTGCAGATGGTGACGGCCGGGAACATTTTGGGCTCGGAGTCCATGGACATGGTGAGCACCACGGGGTAGGCCCAGAACTGGCTGAACATGAGGGCGAACTGCCAGTAGAGCATGCCCAGGCTGGCCAGCAGCAGCAGCGTCCAGAACGCCGTCTTCATGCGGTTCCTGCCCGAGCACACCAGGCGGATGGTGCCGTGGATCGTGGTGTTCTTGCAGAAGAACTCAAACATCTCCTTGAAGGAGCCGTAGAACTCGATCAGCCCTTCCTCCGCTGCTTCTCCTCCTCCTTCTCCTTCGGGAAGCTCTGGTTCCATCATCTAAGTGGCTTTCTGGGCATGGAGAACGAGGGAAAATCGTATTAATGTGAGGGAAAGGCTCTTCCAAAAAGGCTTTTTCAAAGAGGCTTTGTCCAAAGGGGCGTTTTCCAAAGAGGGTTTTTCCAAAGAAACCTTTTCCAAACAGGTTTCTCCCAAATGGGCTTTTCCAAAGAGGCCTTTTCCAAATAGTTTTTTTTTCCCAAAGTTTCCTCTTCCAAAGAAACCTTTTCCAAGCAGGACCCAAACGAGTTTGTAATTAGGAAAACCTGACAATAAAATTGCAGAGAATGTGAATCCAGGGAGATCCCCCAGGATCTGGATCCTGGAAGGAGCAAAGAACCCAAATTCTGCTGCTGCTGAGAGATTCTGAGGAGCTTTTCCACATTTCCAGAGGATTTCCTTGCCAAGGTGGATTTGGGAAGTTTGAGGCCAAAAAAGGTGAGGAATTTCCTTCTTTCCAAGAACTGCAAGGAGCAGGGTTTGATCCTGAATTATCAACTCATTGTGGGTCCACACAGATTTGTAATTCATGATGAGAGGAATAATTCTAGTGGAATATTCTGGTTTAATCATTATTATTTATTATGTTATTTTATATATTATTTATTTATATATTTATTTTAATATATTATTTATTATATCTATTATTTATTATATTATTACTTCTTATTTATTCTTGTTTTATGGGCCTAAAACAAGACTGGCTCAAAACCACTATGGCTTCATCTTTATGGCAAAGAATTAGGGAAAAATTCAACTTTCAGCTGGTTGAATTAGAAAATTAGAAGCTGGTTTTAATTTTTGCTGTAGGATCTCATTCTGCAGAGTAAAAAGGATGAATTTCTCTCTGAACTCTGCTCCAAGATGAAATGCAGGAGGCACAGGCAGGTATTTTGGGATGGAAATGAAGAAAAACCTCAGTTGGAAGCACAGAAGGGATGGGCTAAATTAGGGTGTGGAGAAAGAATTTAATTCAAAAATTGTAGAAACCACTGGAAATAAAATAAAAACGCCCTCAGGGTGTTTCTTCAAGACCACCAAAATATTAATTAAATAATATTATATTATTGATATTAATTAACGTTATTAACAGTGATTTTGCCACATAAATAGGAATTTAGGTATTTGTATTTTACAGCATTGAAAATAAATGGAAAAGAAATTGAAAAACACTCACAAGAGCGGCATAAATACAACTAAAAACCCAGATATTTTTATTATCATTTCTCCCAGTAATTAAAACATCTCCTGTGCTATTCCAGGGATAATTCCAGCGTTTCTGAGCGTGGAAAACTGGCTCTGGTGGCAGTTTGGGACAGCAGAGTGACACCGGGACATTTCCGTGTCCCGAAGATGACAAGGTGAGAATTTCCAACATGACAGCAGCCCGTGAATCACCCTGCTCATTATGTCATTAAAAGGAGTTTACTGAGTCCAAACTTTGGGACAACCTTTGCTCCAAATAAAATAAATAAAATAAAAATTAAAATAAATCAATAAAAATACAGGGATAGAGGTTGAAATTGAGGAGAGGAGAAGCAGCTAAAGGATTGTTGGGAGGGGTTCTGTGATGGAAGTAATGAAATTAATTTGATTTAATTCAATGAAATTAAAGATTTGAGTCTTTAGCCATGAGGAAATGTGGAATTAAAAAAAACAATAATGACCTAAAATAAATGCTAAAAGAATCTAGTCCTTGCTCATGAGGTAATGTGGGAAAAGGGCAATAATTACCCAAAATGAATGCTAAAAGAATCTAGTCCTTGCTCATCAGGAAATGTGAAATAAAAGGAATAATTACCCAAAATGAATGCTAAAAGAATCTAGTCCTTGCTCATGAGGAAATGTGGGAAAAGGGCAATGATTACCCAAAATGAATTCTTAAAGAATTTATCAAACAGATTTTTTAAATCTAATTTTGACTATAAAAACCCCCAGACAAAGCCTGGTTTTCAGAGTTAATTCAGATAATTTTCAGCTGTTCTGAGTGGGATTTTAAGTTTATGGCAAATTCATCCTGTTTAAATCTGCTTTGCTAAAATGATTAATTCTAAAAATTTAATAAAGCAAAATAATTCAGAACCAATCTGGAAAAACAGAACAACCCAAGATTTATAGCTACAAATACAAAAATACACATTAAAAAATGTAATTATAACCGAGTTCCAGCCCCCTCCCCACGGTACCTTGGCAGAAACTCTGATCTGTGAGCGTTTAGAGAAGCCACTAAACCCAGCCCTGGGCTTAACCCTGAGCAGAGCCAGGCGCTGGCCCAAAGCTGTGGGATTTGGGAGGCCCTGGAGCTGTCCAGCCCTTATGGAGGGAAGGGATGACATCAAAGGGGCAGGACTGGAGGAAGAGATGATGGAAATTATTCAAAGCATGATCCAGGGAATAATAGGAAGTGAATAAACTGGACAGACAGGTTAACGTGGAGCTTACACCGGAGTTAAGCTGGGTTTAAGGGCTGCTGGCGTGTTCACCTCGATTTTTTTCCCCCCTCATGATCAGAGTCATCGTTTTTAGGGAAATAACCGTGGGTTCCAGAATGTTCTTCCTGCTCTGGATTTCCCATCTTTGCTCTTCCCGCTCTGGATTTTCCCATCTTTGCTCTTCCTGCTCTGGATTTCCCATCTTTGTTCTTCCTGCTCTGGATTTTCCCATCTTTGCTCTTCCCGCTCTGGATTTTCCCATCTTTGCTCTTCCCACTCTGGATTTCCCATCTTTGTTCTTCCCGCTCTGGATTTCCCATCTTTGCTCTTCCCGCTCTGGATTTTCCCATCTTTGCTCTTCCCACTCTGGATTTTCCCATCTTTGCTCTTCCTGCTCTGGATTTCCCATCTTTGTTCTTCCCACTCCGGATTTTCCCATCTTTGCTCTTCCCGCTCCGGATTTTCCCATCTTTGCTCTTCCTGCTCTGGATTTCCCATCTTTGTTCTTCCTGCTCTGGATTTCCCATCTTTGTTCTTCCTGCTCTGGATTTCCCATCTTTGCTCTTCCTGCTCTGGATTTTCCCATCTTTGCTCTTCCCACTCTGGATTTTCCCATTTAAGGAGGACCTTCCTGCCTTCTTTCCCTGTTTTGCAGAGCCTGGTAGGATCCCAGGGAATTGGAGCCCTCAAGCCTTGAGGAATTGCATTCCTCGGTGGAATCAATGTGGATTTCCTCCTGCTCCTTCAGGAATATCCCAATCCAATCCCATCTCAATTCCCATTCCAATTCCATCCCAATCCAATCCCATCCCGTCCCATCCCCATCCAGGATTCAGGTGCTGAGACGGAACCAGAACCAAACCAACCCCGTTCAAATCAGGTTTTGGGTTAAAGAGTGGCAGAAATGAGGGAGAAATGGATTTGGGGCACCAAGGAGAACTTCCATGATTATGTTTTATTCTTTTCCATATGGAAACCAGCTCTGCAGGAAGTTTTTTAATGTGAAAATGGGAATATTTGGGGTCCAGATAAATTTAGACCCTGCCTTTCCAAATTGGATTTTCTCTCCCACTGGAAGGTGTGAAATATCAGTGTTTGCAAAAAAAAAAAAAAAAAAATTTCTTGTGAAATTTGATTCAGAAAGAAGGGAGAAAGGACAAAGGTGAAAGGAAAGAAACTCTCCTGATTTTGATTTATTTAAATCCTACTTACACTTGATTTATGCTGGATTTTGTTCCAGATAATAATTGCCCAGTGCAGGGCCAAGGACAGAGTTTGCACAGTTCATACATAAAAACTTCCAAGAAAAATGGTAAAATTCCTACATTTTCTTTACCTCTGCATCCTTTATCAATGAAATTGGATGCGATTCCATGAAAATCAACAAATTAAAAACAAAAATTAAAATAAAAAGGAACCTTCTGGCCACGTCCACAATTGCTGCTCCTCAGGACACACAGAACATTTTCTCCTTCCCTCCCTCCCAACCCTAATCAACATTTTCTTACTCAGAATTTTTAATTACAGCCCTGCAACCCCCCAGGACTTTCTCAGGGCTCTTATCTCCACAATCTCTGCATTTTGAAACAAAAAAAAAAATCACATTTTTAAGCAGTGAAGGAGTTTTTTTCCCCCACATTTCCCCCAGTTCAGGATCCACAAAAATGCCCCAACAAAACCAGGAGATTTTCTCAGTGATGCTGATCCAGATTTTTTCCTTATTTTCCAAGAAAAAAATTCCTGAAGGGAATTTTGCAGGGGTTTTTTCTGAGGCAGCAGGACAACAATGTTATGCTCTGGTGGCTGCTCCTTGTGCAATAATTGCATTGTCAGGGATTGATTGTTGCATTTTCCATTGCACAACCCGGGGTGAGGAGAGACACGAACGTGACAGAACAAGGTTCCCAAAGCTGGGAGGTTTTTTATGAGATTTTAGCTAATTAACTCTTCACCTGGCTCTGCTAAAACTCGTCATTCAATTTGATTTCTTTTTAAATTAAAAATTAAAATTATTTTTAAAAATTTTTAAATTACAATTTTTAATTAAAATTTCTGAAATAATATGGGGGTTTTTTTTAACTTAAACAAGGTTCCGGGTATGTTTTGTGAAATTTCCTTTTAATATTAAAGAGGGGTAGAACAGACTGATAGCAATTAGTTATTCATTATTATCCTGGTTAATAGGATTTGAATCTCTTAAATAATTGTAAAATTTAAGAGGAATAAACCATGTCTCATCTTCATTCTTTCCACTCTGGATTGCCAGGGGAAATTTAGGTGTGCAGAGCTCCAGGAGAGCAGGAGAACATCCAGAAACAGGAGGAATTCAGCACAAAAATCAATCCAGAGATTGCCAGAGGAAATTTGGGGGTGCAGAGCTCCAGGAGAGGAGGAAAATCTCCAGAACATGCAGAGCTCAGCTCAAAAAGCAATTCAGAGATTCTCAGAGGAAATCTGGGGGTGCAGAACTCCAGGAGAGGAGGAGAACATCCAGAGCACCCAGAGCTCAGCACAAACAGTGGTTCAGGGATTCTCAGAGGAAATTTGGGGTGCAGAGCTCCAGGAGAGGAGGAGAACATCCAGAGCACCCAGAGCCCAGCACGAACAGCAGTTCAGGGGTTGCCAGAGGAAATTTGGGGTGCAGAGCTCCAGGAGAACATCCAGAGCACCCAGAGCCCAGCACGAACAGCAGTTCAGGTATCCCCAGAGGAAATTTGGGGTGCAGAGCTCCAGGAGAGGAGGAGAGCACCCAGAGCACCCAGAGCTCAGCACGAACAGCAGTTCAGGGATTCTCAGAGGAAATTTGGGGGTGCAGAGCTCCAGGAGAGGAGGAGAGCACCCAGAGCACCCAGAGCTCAGCACGAACAGCAGTTCAGGGGTTGCCAGAGGAAATTTGGGGTGCAGAGCTCCAGGAGAACACCCAGAGCATGCAGAGCTCAGCACAAACAGCAGTTCAGGGACTGCCAGAGGAAATTTGGGGTGCAGAGCTCCAGGAGATCATGCAGAGCACCCAGAGCTCAGCACAAACAGCAGTTCAGGGGTTGCCAAAGGAAATGTGGGGTGCAGAGCTCCAGGAGAACACCCGGAGCACCCCGAGCCCCGCAGCCCGGCCGGGCAGGAGCAGAGGGCGGCGGGGGAAGCGGCCCTGGCGCTCGGCAGGGCCGGCTCTGCCCCCTGAGCCGCAGGAACGGCGCTGCCGGAGCGGTGGGACGGCAGCGAGGGAAGGGAGCAGCGCTGGGGGCTGCCCGCAGCAGCCTGGCTGGGCTGGCTGATCCAGCGGCCACAGCTGCACACCAGCATCCCCTCTGGCAGGGCCTGCAATGCTGTTTGTGCTAAGCTCTGCATTTCCTGCATGTTCTCCTTCTCTCCTGGAGCTCTGCACCCCTAAATTTCCTTCAGGAAACGCTCAATTGCTGTTTGTGCTGAATTCCTGCATTTCCTGCATGTTTTCTTCCTCTCCTGGAGCTTTACACCCTTACATTTCCTCTGAGAATTCCCTGAGAATTGCTTTTCATGATTAATTCTTCTGGTTTCTGGGTGTTTTCCTTCTCTCGCAGAATGTCAGCGGAGCTCTGCACACCAACATTTCCTCTGAGGATACCTGAATTGCTATTTTTATTCTGGGAATCCCTCAATTGCTTTTTGTGCTGAATTCCTGCATTTTCTGGATGTTTTCCTCCTCTCCTGGAGCTTTACACCCCTAAATTCCCTCTGGGAATCCCTCAATTCCTTTTACCTCTGGGATTCCCTCAATTCCTTTTTTTCCCCTGGCAATCCCTGAATTACTTTTTTTTTCCTCTGGACCCCTCTGAATTGATATTTTTCCCTCTAAATTGTTTTTTGCGAGCAGCTTTGGGCCCTGGCTGGGGGATTTCTCTGCACTCCCTTCCAGGGATCTGACCCTGCACGATTGGGATGTCCCAATGCTGCCAAACCTGCTCCAGGCTGGTTCAACACCCCTTAACCCCTGCTGGGCTCGTTTTTAATCCCAATTTTCCAAAATAAAACTCCCTGGCACATGAGCAATGGGCACATGACTAATCTATTAATCAGCAGCCGTGGAAATATTCCTTAATTACCCCTCCTTAATGAGCAAGCTCCACGTCAGCCGTGCTCTGGGTGCAGAGGGTTAAATCCAGCCCGGAAATTCAAATTAAAACGAAAATTAAAATCCTGCTGGGGTGAGCCAGCATTCATTCGTACTCACTCACCTGTGTGAGGAGGGAACCTGCAGCTGCTCCTGGCATCCTCTGGAATAATTCCGGGGTTTTTTGGGATTTTCTTCCTCTTCTGGGTGCTTTCCTCAGGGATCTGTCATGCCCTGGAACCCCAAATCTGAGATCCTGCCTGGGGATGGGTTTTGCTCTGATTTCCAGTCAGACCCAGCAGGATCTGGGGGAATTCTGAGGGCTGGAGAACACCAGAACCTCCCTGCTGGGAGGGCACCAGGGCTGCAGCCATCCTGGAGCTGCACACAGCATCGCTGCGTCCTGAAAAAGGCAAAAAATCCAAAAAAAAACTGGAAAAAGAAAGGGAAATCACTCCCAGCTCCAGGAGCAGCCCCAAAATTGATTCCCAATCCAGGAATTCTGGTTGGGAGCTGGAGCAGGTGAGGAATCCCAAAAAACTCCTGGGAAAAGAGGTGAAAATCCCTCCCAGGTCCTGGAACAGACCCAAAATGGATTCTCAGGGCAGGAATTCCAGCTGGAAGCTGAAGCAGGTGAGGAATCCCAAAAAACTCCTGGAAAAAGAGGTGGGAATCCCTCCTAGCTCCTGGAGCAGATGAGGAATCCCCAAAACTTCCTGGAAAAAGAGAGGGAAATCCCTCCCAGCTCCAAAATGGATTCCCAGGGCAGGAATTCCAGCTGGAACTGGAGCAGGTGGCAGCTCCCAGCTGCCAAAAATCAAAAAAATTCCTGGAAAAGAGAGGGAAATCCCTCCCGGCACCTGGAGCAGATGAGGAATCCCAAATGTTCCCGGCTCGAGGTGGAGGTTGCAGCTGGAGCTGGAGCAGGCGGCAGCGGCAGGAAGAGGAGCGGTGGCAGCAGGGAGGAGGGGATGGAGCAGGAGCGCTCATTAACAAACCCTAATTAAAGCTGGCATTGCTCAATGCCTGTGGCAGCTCCTGCCCTGTGCAGGGTTTGCTTTGGGATCAGTCCAGCTGCGATTCCCTGGCTTCCCACCTTGGAGGAGCAGGGAATTGCAAAGAAAGCTTTAAAAAACTTTATTTTAAAAAATTATTTTTAAAAATTATTCTTAAAAAGCCTTTATTAAAAAAAACCCTTTATTTTTAAAGAAAATTTATTGTAAGAAAACCTTTATTTTTAAAAAAACTCTATTTAAAAAACTTTATTTTTATAAGACTTCATTTTAAAGACAGTTTATTTTTAAAAAACTTTTAAAAATATTTTTAAAAAGCAGAAAAAAAGCTTTAAAAAAAAGGGAGGGAGGGAAGGAGAAGGAAAATCAGAGGGAGATGGGAAAAGGAGAACACCAGAGAGATTTGAAAAGCCTTTAAAAACTTTATTTATCTTTATTAACATTATTTTCATACATCAAATACCAGGTTTTGTTGTATCCTTTAAAAACCCTTAACATTTGCTTTTAATCTGCTTTTAATTTATTTTTAGTGCCCCAAACAACCCCTTAAAGCCTTAAAAATCCCATCTATTTCCTATAAACATAAACTGTTTTTATTTACTAAACATAAACTACTAAAATTCTTTTTATTAAGAAATAAAAAATTAATTTACATAAAATCCCCCATTTTCTACATTAAAAATCCCATTTAGTTCCCATAAACACAATTATATAAAAAAAAAACTTTTCTACACCCCTGGTGCTTCACCTGCCAGGCAGGCCTGATGACACGGGGTTAATCGTTAATTAAAATGTTCATTAAATTGTTAATTGCTGTTTGTGCAGAGCTCTGGTGATGCCACCTGCCCTGGCATGGCTTTGTCACCTCCCCTTATTGCTCCACCCTTGTTAAAAATGAGATTTTTTGGGGGGATATTCCTCGTTAAAAAGGAGATTTTTAAAAGAATATATATATATATATAATTTTTAAAATGCTTCTACATATATATTATTTAAATATATCTCATATATATATGTAGATATTTTTACACACATTATATACATGATTTACATACATCACATATATATATATATATGTATATATATATGGAAAAGTATATAAAAAATTGTTTTAAGCTAAGGCTATGCTTTTTGACAAATTGCGCTGGATATCGCCCCTTTTATCCTTTATTCAACATTTTTATATAAAATCTTTTAAACTCTGAGCCCTATTTCTCGCAGTTTGAGTGTCTGGATCACCCTCCCCGCTGAGGCGCGATATTTCCTCGCATTCTGTCGCGACAGGGCTCGCGCGTCCCCTCATGATTCCCCTCACGGTTCCCGCCCTGCGCGCGCGGTCCCGGAAGCGGAAGCCGCGCGGGCCCCGGAAGCGCCGCCGGCTCCTTCCCGGCAGCGCCGCCATCTTGGCTTGGGCCGTGAGGGAGCCGCGGCCGCCGCTGCCCGCCCCGCCTGCTCCGCCGCCATCGCGGCCCGGCCGCCGCTGCCCGCCTGCCTCCCTCCCTCGGCCGCGGGCAGGAGGGGCCGCCCGGGGCCTGGCGGCCGCGGAGAGGTAAGCGGGACGGGGACGGACGGGCGGGCTGCCTTCCTGTCTCACTGTCTCTCTGCGTTCTCCTTCTCCCTCCGTTTTCCCCTGTCCTTTCCTCCCTTTTTCACCCTTCTCTTTCAGTCCCTCCTTTCCTCGGCTGCCTTCCTGTCTCACCCTTTTCTGCCGTTCTCCTCCTCTCTCTCCTTTCCCCATCTCTCTCTTGTTTCTCCTTCCCCCCTCCTTTTTCCCTCTCCTGTTTCTCTCCTTCCCTTCCTCCTTTTCCACCTTTCCCCTCTCTCTCAGTCCTTCCTTTCCTCTTTCCCTTCTTCCCTCCCTCTCTGGTTCCTCTTTCCTCTCTCTCATTTTCATTCCCTCCCTTCCATTTCCCTTTCCCCTTTTCCTTTCAGTCCCTCTCTCTTTACCTCTCCCTTTCCCCCTTTTTCTTCCCCTTCTTTCTTATTTTCTCCTTTTCTCCTCTCGCTTTTAGTCCCTCCCTTCCTCTTTCCCTTTTTCCCTCTCTCTCTCAATTTTCGCTTTTCCTCTCCCTTTTATTCCCCCGTTTTCTCGCCTTTGTCCCTCCTTTTTACCCTCTTCCCCCCCCCCTTTTCTCCCCTCTTTTTCCGTGCTTTTTACTCCTTAAAAATTCAAATAATGGAATTTAAATCCAAATCATTGAGTTTATCTCTCAAAACAACCCATAAAGTGGATTTTATGAAGACCCAGAGAAAGCTTCTATGAAGCTCTGTGCTTATTAAAATTACACTAGTTAATTGTCGTTAATTAGATTATATTATTACGATTTGCTATTATTTTTGCTCTGTAAAAATTGAAATAATTGCGTTTATATCTTAAATACAACCTATAAAATAAAATTCTTTGGAATTTTATTATTAAGTTTTCTGTGATTCTTGCTCCTTAAAAACCGAAATAATTCAATTTATATCTCACAGCCCATAAAGTGGATTTTTTTAAGGAGCTGGGGAAAGGTTCTACTAAGCTCTGTGCTTACTGAGGTTGCATTAATGAATTTTAATGAATGGATTTAATTGTAATTAACGTGTGTGTGTTAATCAGATGAGCAGCAGCAGCAATAAGAGGGCCCCCACCACAGCCACGCAGAGGCTGAAGCAGGATTACCTGAGGATCAAAAAGGATCCAGTGCCTTACATCTGTGCTGAGCCCCTGCCCTCCAACATCCTGGAATGGTGGGCATGGGATGGGGAATGGGGAATGGGAATTGGAGAGTGGGAGCTGGGCTGGCAGTTGGGAGCTGGGTGGGAGCTGGGACGGATTGTCCCTCGCCCCTGGGAGCTGGCGTGAGCTGTCCCTCGCCCCGAGCAGCAGAGGCTTCCCCAGGCTCTCAGCTCCTTCTCCCTCTCTCTGCAGTCTGGGCAGGTGCACAGGGGAGCTTTGCCTGAGGCTGCTCCTGATTCTTTGGGCTGTTTGTGGTTTTTCCCAGTGTTCCATTCCCCTCTTTTCCAGGCACTACGTGGTGCGAGGGCCTGAGCTGACCCCGTATGAAGGTAAATCCCTGCCTGGAGGGCTTCCATGGAAAAACAGGAATGCCAGCGGGTGGGAAAAGGCAAAATAACCCCACTAAAAACAGCTCCAAAAACTGGGAAGGAGGTGAAGAAGTAGGGATGCTGCTGTCAATCGTTCCTATCAGGAATGGGATTTAATAGAATTTTATATGTACTTATAAAATATAATTTATTTCACACATTTTTGGGGTAGTTAGGAGAAGGAATAAAGCAAGGGAGTTGGGGATGGGAATTTGAATTGGGGTGAGAATTATTAATTAAATATCATTCCTTCAACCCATTTAGGTGGTTTAGAAGAAGGAATGTAGCAGGGGAATTGAGGATGGAAGTTATTGATTAAATATAACTCATTTAACCCATTTTTTGCTGGTTTGCAGGTGGATATTACCACGGAAAATTAATATTTCCTCGAGAATTCCCTTTCAAACCCCCCAGTATTTATATGATCACCCCCAATGGAAGGTTCAAGTGCAACACAAGGTAAGGGCTCCTTCCCAGGCTGCAGCCATTCCCATCCCAAATCCAGGCCCCCTTCCCAGCATTCCCCCCAGCCGTTCCCAGCCCAATTCCCGGTTCCTGGCTGTCTGTCCCTGGCCAGGCTCTGTCTGTCCATCACGGATTTCCACCCGGACACCTGGAACCCGGCCTGGTCCGTGTCCACCATCCTGACGGGGCTGCTCAGCTTCATGGTGGAGAAGGGGCCCACCCTGGGCAGCATTGAGACCTCCGAGTTCACCGTGAGTCCCCTGGGGAGAGTTCCACCACATTTGGGGTTTCTCGGGGTAAAGCCTGGCTGGGATTGGGTTCCTTTTTCCTGTCTCTCCCACTGGTCCGCAGGATGAAAAATGAACAAAATTTATGCCCCACAAACCTCAATTTTAGTCAATAGTCCTCACAAATGTGATGCTTTAAATGTTAAAACCCACTTGGTGTGAGGTTTGCACCATTGTGGTGGGAAATCAGGGGTGGAATTGAAATAAATGGATTGAATTTTCATGGAATTGCTGATAAATTTGTTTTTTCTCCCCAGAAAAGGCAGCTGGCTGCACAGAGCTTAGCATTTAATTTAAAAGATAAAGTCTTCTGTGAGCTCTTCCCTGAAGTGGTGGAGGTAAGGAAATCTTCATTCATTATTCATTTTTCAGCTCCAGACCTCCCTCGCTGCCCCTCCCCAAATTCCACTTTCCCATGCAGGAAATAACCAACAACACCCAAATCACCCCAAATTCCATTGAATTTTCTGTTCCCCCATGCAGGAAATCAAACAAAAGCCCCAAATCCCCACACGTTCCACTTGTCCACTGGCTTTGCTCTCCCCTTGCAGGAGATGAAGCAGAAGCAGAAGGCGCAGGACGAGCTGAGCTCCAGGCCGCCGTCACTGCCGCTGCCCGACGTGGTGCCGGACGGGGACGCGCACCTGGGGCACAACGGGCACGCTGCCCTGCTGCAGGGGCAGCACGCGGCCCTGGCGCCCGGGCACGCCGGGGGGCTGCAGCAGCCCCCCAGGAACCACGGACTCTTGGGGGGAGCCCTGGCGAACTTGTTTGTCATCGTGGGCTTCGCCGCCTTCGCCTACACAGTCAAGTACGTGCTGAGGAGCATAGCCCAGGAGTGAGAGCCTGCAGAGACCAAATGTGCTGGGCTGGGGGTGAGCGGGGCTCCTCGGGGGGGAGATGTGGGGTTTGGCCCTGCCAGGGCCGTGCTGGGCTCGGGGAACGTTTTGGCTTGTAGAGTTCTGCTCCATCTGTGGTGTCAACAGTGAAGATCTTCAGCCAAGTTTTATTCTGTTGAGTTTTCACTTCAGGATGAGTGGGACTCTTGGAATGGGACTCTTGGGGTGGAAAATTTGGGGTTTTGCCCTTCCTTGGGTCATGGTGGGGCTTGGTGAGACACATTGATTTGTAGAGTTCTCCTCCATCTGTGGTTTGAACATTGAAGATCTTCAACAAATTTGACTCTGTTGACTTTTCAATTCAGGGTGAATGGGACTCTTTGGAATTGGGTTCTTGGGGTGGAAAATTTGGGGTTTTTTGCCTTTCCTGGGTTGTGGTGGGGTTTTGGGTTCAGAAGTCACAGCATTGTTGGGGAGCCCCTTTGATTTGTAGTTCTCCTCCATCTGTGGTTTTAACATTGAAGATCTTCAGCCAATTTTGACTCCATTGAGTTTTTCATTCAGGATGAGTGGGACTCTTGGAATGGGACTCTTTGGGTGGAAAATTTGGGGTTTTTGCCCCTCCTTGGGTCATGGTGGGGCTTGTTGGGACCCGTTGATTTGTAGAGTTCTCCTCCATCTGT
The DNA here is from genome assembly GCF_047830755.1 of Zonotrichia albicollis. NCBI lineage: Eukaryota > Metazoa > Chordata > Aves > Passeriformes > Passerellidae > Zonotrichia > Zonotrichia albicollis. The sequence goes on from NC_133843.1 coordinate 192,455, forward strand.
GGTGTGAACATTGAAGATCTTCAACAACTTTGACTCTGTTGAATTTTCACTTCAGGATGAATGGGACTCTTGGAATGGCACTCTGGAATGGGACTCTTGGGGTGGAAAATTTGGGGTTTTTTGCCCTTCCTGGGTTGTGGCGGGGTTTTGGGTCTTGCTGCTGGTGAGAAGTCAAATTTATTGGTTTTATTGTCCCAAAAATGGGGGGTTGTGTCCCAAAATTCAGCATGTGGGGCTCTGGGGATGGAGGGAACAGCACCTGGGGAGGGAAAAATTCCAATTTTGGGGTGGGAATAACAAAGGAGCTCCTGCAGAGCAGCTGGGTCAGAGGAAAACCCCAAATGTGGTTCCACTTGATTCAGGATTTGCTTTAATTCTTAAAAAACCCAAAATTCCTTTGGGATTCATCTGCTGAGGTAAGACCTTAAATTTTGTTTAAAACCATCAAAACCCTAGCCCTATTTTTTTGTTTTTCCCCTAAAAATTTGTTGCATTTAAACCCCAAAATTCCAATTCTTTGGAATTCCCTGGATTTGGAGGAAGATTTGTGGGATCCCTGTGGATTCCAGGATTTGGGAATGGAATTTTTATTCCCATTTTTTGGGGTTGATTTGTGTTTTCCTGGGAATTCAGCTTTTCCCCCGAAGAAAAAGAAAAAATTAAATTTCAACCTCTCCCTCAGGATAAAATCTTGGGATAAATCCTTGAAATTGCAGCTGCAATTCCATGGATTTAAAAATTTTGGAATTTTCCCCAGAATCTTTATTTTTAATAAAAATTCCTGGATTTTGGGGGGATTTTCCAAGCTCAGAGGAGTGGGAATGGCTGCGTTTTAAAGTGATTTATTCATAATAAAAATCCATAAAAAATCGACTTTGTGGGACTTCTTTGGGGAATAAAATTCCATGGGGAAAAAATGGGATTTGGGATATTTCAGTTCATAAATAAAATAATGAAAAATATTCATTTTTCCTGATTGTTTTCCTTTTTTCAGTCGGATTTTCCAGCTTCCCTTGGATGTCTTCGTGTCTTTCCTTCATCATTCATAATTTCTGTAATTCCTTGAAATTTTGGGATATTTTTTAGCATTCCTGCTGATAATTACTGATTTTAATTAAAATTAAATTATATATAATAAATTATAATATTTTAAACTAGATAGAGAATAATTGCAATTATATTAAAATTATATATCTGATTTATTTATAAACAAATTATAAATTATGAATACTTAATAATTTAATTCATAATTACAGGTAATTTAATTAATGAATAATCAGGGATTAATTAATCCTGCCATTTTCATGGGGGGGAAAAAATTGGATTTTTAAAGCCAGAAAATCCCATTTCCAGCAGAAAAATCACCAAAAAAAGGGAATTCGCTCCTTAAAAACTCCAGGAATTCCCAAATTCCTGGAATTTCTTTTGGGAATGAGGACGGCTCATTAGGATTAATTAGGAATTCTTAATTAGCGCCGGGAGCTTTGCCCTGCCGGGTTATTTCCCTTTTGGAGTGGCAGAAATTTGGGAATTTTTTCTATTTTTCCGGGAATTTGGGGGTTTGGGGATCGGCCACGAGGTGGCGCCACCGTGTCGGGAATTGGGGCTGGAGCGGATTTGGGGAATCCTGGAAAATCCTAAACTGGGAACGATCCCAAATCCCAAAATCGCGAAATCCCAGCCTGGGGGCGGCTCTGGGAATGGAGGAATTCCCTGGGGATATTTTATGGGATTGTCACAAAATCCGGGAATGTTTGGGGCTCTGGGAATGGGGGAATTCCCTGGGGATATTTTATGGGATTGTCACAAAATCCGGGAATGTTTGGGGCTCTGGGAATGGGGGAATTCCCTGGGGATATTTGATGGAACTAAAATTGGGAAAAGAATTTTTGGGGCGATCTCCAACCCCTCCAGGAGAAAGCCAGGATGGGATGATCCCAAAAATCAGGAAAGGGATTTTGGGGATTATCCCAAAATTGAGAAGAGGATTTCAAAATTGAGAAGAAGATTTTTGGGATGATCCTGAAATTGGGAAGGGGATTTCTGGGATGATCCAAAAATCAGGAAAAGGATTTTTGTGATAATCCCAAAAATTGGGGGATATTCTGGGGGGATTTTTGGGATTTTTCCCAAAAAATCAAGAAAAGGATTTCTGGGATGATCCCAAAATTGGGAAGGGGATTTTTGGGATTTCCCAGCCTGGGGCTCTGGGAATTCCATCGGCCCCGGGAAGGTCCCACAGGCGCCGGAGAAGTTCAAAATTATCAACAAATCCCAAAAATGAGCAACAAATCCCGCCTGGAATGTGCTGGGCTGAGCTGCCCTTAACTCCTGCCGTGCTGGGCACCTCCCCCTGGGACTTTTCCCCTTCCCAAATTCCAGGGTTCCATTTCTTCCCATTCCCAAATTCAATTTAATTCATTTTTTTCCCTTCCCAAATTCCATTTTTTCCCCATTTTTTCCTGTCCCCAAATTCCACATTTTTCTGGAGGTGCTGCCAAAAAACCAGGGGACAAAATTTGGTTTTTCTGGATTTTGGGTTGGGAGTGTCCCGTGCCTCAGTTTCCCCAAGATCCAGAGTTTTCCTCCCAATACATAAAACTTTTTCTCCTTATCCACAAAACTGGGAAATAAAACATGGATTCTGCTCTATCCATGCTGGGGTTTATCCCGAGGCAGGGATTTCCAGCCCTGCCAGGTGCTCCAAATTCCCAAAAAAACCCTGATTTCCCTGGGATAAATTTCCCCAAAAAAGCTGATTTTCCTGAGAGAAATTTGCAAAACCCTCCTGATTTCCCTGGGATAAAATCCCAAAAAACCCTGATTTTCCTGGGATAAAATCCCAAAAAACTGATTTCCCCAGGATAAAATAAAAAAAATCCTGATTTCCCTGGGATAAAATCCCCCCAAAAAAGTTGATTTTCCTGGGATAAATCCCAAAAAACCACGGATTTTTCTGGTATAAATTCCCAAAAAATAAGCTGATTTTTCTGGGATAAAATCCTCCAAAACTCGGATTTTGCTGGGATGCGCGGGGAGGGAGCGGGCGCTGATCCCGATCTGGGGCAGTTCCATTATCGGGGAATTTCGTGGGATCGTGGAGCGGCGCCTGCAGCTCCTCCTTTTTTCCCTTTTTTTTTTTTTTTTTTTTTTCCCTGTTTTTTTCCTCCTCCTTTTCTGGGAGTTGATGGAAACTCCTCCGGGAAGCCGCGGGGAGCCGGAGCGGCGGCAGGAGCTGCGATTTGGGATCTGGGGTTTGGGGTTTGGGGTTTGGGGTTTGGGATGGGGAACCCGCGCCCTCCCGCCCCGTGACAGCGCCGGGGGCTGCGGGGATTTTTTAGGGAAAAACCGAAAAAAGGAAAAACTTCGGGAAGCTCCACCTGCTCCTGCCGGGCTCGGGAGGTTTCGCTTCCCCCCGCGGAGCTTTGGGGGTGTGAGGAATTTGGGGTTTGGGATTGTTTTTTGGGATATGCTTTTTGGGGTTTGTGTTTTGGGATGTAAGGAATTTGGGGTTTAGGATTTGTTTTTTGGGGTGTGGGAGGTTTGGGGTTTGATTTTTTGGGGTTGTTTTTAGGGATTTGTTTTTTGGAGTGTGAGAGGTTTGGGTTTTGGGATTTGTTTTTTAGTGTTTGAGGAATTTGGGTTTTGGGATGTGAAGGATCTGGTTTTGGGAATTGCTTTTTGGGGTGTGAGAGGTTTGGGGTTTGGTTTTGACAGTTTGGTTTTTTTGGGATGTAAGGAATTTGGGGTTTGGGATTTGTTTGTGAGGGGTTTAATTTTGGGGTGTGAAAGGTTTGATTTTTGGGATTTATTTTTTGGGGCGTGAAGAATTTGGTTTTGGGGATGTGAAGGATTTGTTTTGAGGGATTGGTTTTTTAGGGCGTGAGGGATTTTTTGGGGGGGACGTGAGGGGTTTGGTTTTTTGGGATTTGAGGGATTTGGTTTTTGGGGTGTGACTAATTTGTTGTATGGGATCTGGTTTTTTTGGGGTGTGAGGAGTGTTTTTTGGCATTTGTTTTTTGGGATGTGAGGGGTTTAGGTTTGTGGGATTTGTTTTTTGGGATGTGAGGGGTTTGTTTATTGGGGTGTGACAGTTGTTTTTTGGGATTTGTTTCTTGGGGTGGGAGGAATTGTTTTGGGATGTGAAGGATCTGTTTTTTGGGGTGTGAGGGATCTGGTTTTTGGGATCTGCTTTTATGGGATCTGGTTTTTGGGGTGTGAGGGATCTGGTTTTTGGGATCTGGTTTTTTAGATCTTTTTTGGGGTCTGTTTTTTGGGGTGTGAGGGATTGTTTTGGGGTGTGAGGGATCTGTGTTTTGGGATCAGTTTTGGGATCTGTGTTTTGGGATCTGTTTTTTGGGGTGTGAGGGATTTCTTTGGGGTGTTTTGGGCTCTGTGTTTTGGGATCTGTTTTTTGGGGTGTGAGGGATTGTTTTGGGGTGTTTTGGGATCTGTGTTTTGGGATCAGTTTTGGGCTCTGTGTTTTGGGATCTGTGTTTTGGGGCGTGAGGGATCTGTGTTTTGGGATCTGTGTGTTGGGCTCTGTGATTTGGGCTCTGTGTTTTGGGCTCTGTGCTTTGGGCTCTGTGTTTCGGGATCAGTTTCGGGGTGCGGGGCCGGGTCTGTGCCCCCCGGCCGGCCCGGGATGCCCGCGGTTGCCCCGGTCCCGGTTCCCCGCAGCGCCGAGCGCCGCTCGAGGGTTTGTGCCGGGAATGGCCGGGGCGGTGCCGGGCTCTGAGCCGAGCCGGGCTGAACCCGCCTGAGCCGGGCCCGGCCCTGCCCCGCCGCTTCCAGCGCCTCCAAAAGCGGCTTTAAACCAACCTGGGAGGGTTCCGAGCCTTCAGAACCAGCTTTAAACCCAACCTGGGAGGGTTTCGAGCCTCCAAAAGCGGCTTTAAACCAACCTGGGAGGGTTCCGAGCCTTCAGAACCGGCTTTAAACCCAACCTGGGAGGGTTTCGAGCCTCCAAAAGCGGCTTTAAACCAACCTGGGAGGGTTTCGAGCCTTCAGAACCAGCTTTAAACCAAACCTGGGAGGGTTTCGAGCCTCCAAAAGCGGCTTTAAACCAACCTGGGAGGGTTCCGAGCCTTCAGAACCAGCTTTAAACCCAACCTGGGAGGGTTCCGAGCCTTCAGAACCAGTTTCAAGCCCCATTTCGGGGGACAGAGTAAAACCAGTTTTAAATCCGATTTGGGGTCAGAACTGAGTCAAAGCAGTTTCAAGCCCCGTTTGGGGGTGCTGAGTGCCTTTAAAAGCAGCTTCAAGCCGGATTTAAGGGGGCAGAGAAAAACCAGTTTCAAGTTGGATTTTGGGGGTGCTGGGTGCCTTTTAAACCAGTTTTAGGCCGGGTTTAGGGCAGAGCAGCTCCTCGCCTCTGGGATTTCTGGGAAGCTCCCACGGACTCAGCTGCATCTCCTGAGGGTCCAGAATTCCAGACAAATTCCAAATAAATTCATTTCCGGCTTTTCCATCCCAAGGAGCTACTTGGAACCTCCTGGAATTTGGATTTTTTTGGACACAAATCTGCTTGGATCCTTCTGAAATTCTGATTTTGATACAAATCCAGTTGGATCCTTCTCACGTGCTTAATTCTGGATTTATTTTAGAGACAAATCTGGGTTTTTTTGCTCCTGAAGGATTCTCCTCCAGCTCCTTGATTCTGACGTGGTTAGTTTGGATTTATTTTGGACACAAATCTGTTTTTTTCTTGCTGACTGCTTGGATCCTTTCCACCTGCTTCATTCTGGATTTATTTTAGGGACAAATCCGGGGGTTTTTTTTATTACTCCTGAAGGATTTTCCTCCAGCTTCTTGATCCTCACCTGATTATTTTGGGGTTTTTGGGTTTTTATTGGTACTGAAGCATTTTACACCTGGCTCTTTGATCCTGACCTAATAAATTCAGATTTTTTTTGGACACAAATCTGATTTTTTCTGGTCCTGGACCATTTCCCCCCTGGCTCCTTGACCCTGACCTGGTCAGTTCCAATTTTCTGGGACACAGATTGGATTTTCCTCGGTGCCACCATGCCGGGCTGGTGGCTGCTGCTGGCGCTGCTGTGCCACCAGCTGTGTCCCCGCGTGGTGACAGCGGCCAGGAGGGACAGGGACAGGGACAGGGACAGGAGGGGCAGGAAGGAGCACCCAGAGCCCCTGAACACCTCCCTGGCCAACAGCGAGGAGCAGCCCAAGGTGGGTTTGGCATCATTCCTGGAGTTATTCTGGAGTTATTGGGATTTTCCTGCCTTTTCTGAGCTGATTTTGGGCTCATTTCATCAATTCTCTTTGGTTTTTTATTGAATGTTCATTGTTCTCCATGTTGGGAGCAGCAGAGAATTCCCGAGGTGGATTCTGGGATCGTTCCCAGAATGATCCATTTTCCCATCCCCTGAACATCTGGGTGGGTTTTCCATGGAATTTCAGGGGATTATCAGGGAATGGGAGTCCCAGCAGTTGCAAAAAGATCTCTGAGGGACTCAGAAAAAAAATCTGAGGAATTTTCAGAGCTACTGGCTCCTCCTGACCCCTCAGTGTCCTCCAAAAGCAGCAGCACCAGCCCAGGCTGATTTTTGGGACCCCTGAGGCCAATGATTTACTGGGATTTTCCCGCCTTTTGGGCTGGATTTTTGGGACCCTCTGAGGCCAATTCTTGTCCCGGTGTGTCCTCAGTGTGGGCTGGGTTTTGGGGAGCCCTGAGCTCAGTCAGTGCCTGATCCTTGTCCCGGTTGTCCCCAGCTGCTGCAGGCTGCAGACGCGCGGCTCACAGACCCCCACACCACCTGGATCTCCTTCGTGCACCGCCCGGACGACGGCAGCAGCTCCAAGAGGAGATGCAAAGGCAGAGACAAGAAATTGGTAGGATTTGCCCCCCTCGTGTCCCAGCTTCCTTCCTGCCGCTCATCCTCAAGGTTCCACATTTTCCCAGCCCAAAGAGTGCTGAATTTCCTTTTTTTCGTTTGTTTAATTTCTCAGTTTTAGAGAAATTTGAGCCTTCTTTCCTCAGCAGAGGAGATGTGGGAATTTTGAACCAGCCACTCCCAAACTGAGCTTTTCTTGTCTCTCAAATTGAGCCTTTCTCATCTCTCAAATTGAGCCTTTTATAGGTTATTTTCCCACTCATTAAAAGTAAAATCAGTATTTTTTTCCCCTTCCAAGAGATAAAGTCCAAGTATCCCAAAGGATCAATTAATCAAGGTGTGGACAAGTGGTTTATTTCAAATTAATGAGCTGAGTGACAGCTCATTAATCACGTGGCACTTTTCATCTGCTGCTTGGACAATCTTGGATTCTTTTAATTATTTTAATTATTTGAGGAATTTTTTGCATCCTCTGAATGTCTGGGCAGCTTTTCCATGGAATTGTAGAGGTTTATCAGAGGAATGGGAGTCCCAGCAGCTGGAAAAAGATCTCTCAGAGCTCTTGGCCCTTCCTGATCCCTCAGTGTCCTCCAAAAATTGTCAGGAATTTTCTGGGAACAACTCCCCTCACGTTGCTGATGTTCCTGTAGGATTTTCTGCAATTCCCAGGTTTTAATCCCAAATTTTCCTTTGTTTGTTCCCTCAGCGAGGCCTGGTGGGGCCTCCAGGGCCTCCTGGGCCTCAGGGACCTCCAGGAGCTCCCGGGGCTGAAGTCACCAGGGAAGTTCTTCTGCAGGAGTTCAAGGAGATCTTAAAAGGTAAAAGATTTTAAAAAGTCAAAGATTACCAGAGCATATTCAAGGTAAAGGGTGTTAAAGGCCGGAGGAGCTTTGTTTTGGTGAAGAACCATGAACCAAAATGACGACCAAAAATGTTCCCCCAGTGCTGCTGGGCTTTAATTGGAGATCCAAGTGCAGAATTCCAGGCACACATTAATGGTTTCATGGGCCAGGCCCTTAAATGAAGATTTTATTTCCTTTTATTTCATTTTATTCCTCTTTTCCCCTCAGAAGCCATGGAGCACAGGGCCTCCCTGCCCATCTCAGCCCAGCCCAGCCCAGCTGCTGCTGTCCCTGGAGGAGCTTCCATCACAGGAATAGGAATGGCCAGGCCATTAAGTGAAGATTTAATTTAATTTTATTTCGTTTTATTTCATTTTATTTCCCTTTTCCCCTCAGAAGCCATGGAGCACAGGGCCTCCCTGGCCGTCTCAGCCCAGCCCAGCCAGCTGCCCCCGCTGCTGCTGTCCCTGCAGGAGCTTCCCTCGCAGCGGCGCGTGGAGCAGGCGTTCCACTGCAAGCTCAAGGGCCAGGTGCTGGTGGACAAGAAGACCTTGGTGGAACTCCAGAATTTCCAGTCGGTGAGGAACTCAGCCTGGATGAGGCTGATCCAGCTGAGCCTGGGGATCAGCTCCAGGGCTCTGAGGGGCTTCTGCTCAGCCCAGAAACTCCTCTGGGGCTGAAAGGAAGAGACAAACCCATGAGAAGGTGTCCAAAGGAGGCCACAGGTGGATCCACCTTGGATCCCCTTTTAAAATTCATTATTCCAGAGGTTCTGCCACTGATGGATCCACCTTGGATCCCCTTTTAAAATCTGATATCCCAGAGGTTCTATCCTTGATGGATCCACCCTGGTGAATTCCCTTTTTAAATCCATGATCCCCCAGGTTCTGCCACTGATGGATCCACCTGGGATCCTCTTTTAAAATCCACCATTCCATTATTTCCCAAACTTTTGGCAGCCTAGCTTGGCAGTCAGGCAGGATCAGCCCTGAGGCATGGGCAGGGCTGGAGGGAGAGCTGCTGCCTCATTAATTAGCAGGGAAAATTGGACTAATTAAGCCATCCCAGCAGTGGGCTGCTGCTTCCTGTGCCTCAGGCATGAGGTGCCCAATTCATTCCCGATTTTTCCTGGCTGGGAGCTGCTGTGGGAGGCTCTGGGTGCCAAACTGGCACCGCAGCCGGGGACAAGAAGAGTCGGGTTTGGGCTTGTGCCCTCTGGGAAAGGGGAATGCAGAGCCAGAGCAGAGCAGGGATTCGGGATCAGCACAGGGATTCGGGATCAGCACAGGGATTCGGGATCAGCACAGGGATTCGGGATCAGCACAGGGATTCGGGATCAGCACAGGGATTCGGGATCAGCACAGGGATTCGGGATCAGCACAGGGATTCGGGATCAGCACAGAGATTTGGGATCAGCACAGGGATTTGGGATCAGCACAGGGATTCGGGATCAGCACGGGGATTCGGGCTCAGCCCAGGGTGGGATTCGGGCTCAGCCCAGGGCTCAGCTCTGTTCTCTCTCCACAGCCCGCGGCCAAGGGCGCATTCCTGCGGGGCTCGGGGCTGAACCTGGCCACCGGGCGCTTCACCGCCCCCGTGGGCGGCATCTACCAGTTCTCAGCCAACATCCACATCGGTGAGTGCTGCCCCAGGGAGCCCGAACCCCGAGAGAACCCCTGGAGAATCCCCAGATATTCCAGAGGTTCTGCCACTGATGGCCTGTGATGGATCCCCTTTTTAAATCTGATATTCCAGAGGTTCTGTCCCTGATGGATCCACCCTGATGGATCCCATTTTAAATCTGATATTCCAGAGGTTCTGCCCTGATGACCAGTGACGGATCCACCTTGTATCCATTGCCTTTGGCTCCATCAGATAAGGAGGAACCCTCTGGCACCTCCTGCAGCCATCCCAGGGCTGCTGATGCCCCTCTGTCCCTCAAACCCCAGAATTTGTGGGATTTCTGACGTTTTCCCTCTGTTTCTCCCAGACCACAGCGAGCTGAAGAGCAAAGTGCAGCTGCGGGCGCGGGACAGCGTGCGGGTGCTGATCTGCATCGAGTCCCTGTGCCACAGACACACGTGAGGCACCCGGGGCACTGAGGGGACTCCTTCCCTCTACTTCTCCACATTTCTGAACATTTCTGCCAACTTTGGCAATTCTTTCCCTCAAGGGGATTTTGGGAGCTTTTCCAGGGAAGAAGGGGCTGGAAAAGGAGCTTTTCCAGCAGAGAGCAAAGCTGTGGCTCTGTCCTTGGCCCCAGACCCCAAATCCCTGCCCAGGTTTATTTTAATGCCCTGCCCTGAGCTCCTCCAGAAATCCACAGGTCCGGAAATCAGGGTGACTTTGGGACAGATCCCAGAGCAATCAGCATGGATTTGGGACATGTCCCAGAGCAGTGGGAGTGATCTGGATGGATTTGGGACAGATCCCTGAGGATGGATTTGGGACAGATCCCAGATCCCTGAGGATGGATTTGGGACAGATCCCAGATCCCTGAGGATGGATTTGGGGCAGGGATTTGGGGCAGGTCCCAGATCCCTCAGAATGGATTTGGGGCAGGTCCCAGATCCCTCAGGATGGATCTGGGGCAGGGATTTTTGGGGCAGGTCCCTCAGGATGGATCTGGGGCAGGGATTTTTGGGGCAGGTCCCTCAGAATGGGTTTGGGGCAGGGATTTGGGGCAGGGATTTGGGGCAGGTCCCAGATCCCTCAGGATGGATTTGGGGCAGGGATTTGGGACGGGTCCCAGTCCAGGCGCCCGTGGCCGGGACAGACGGACGGAGCCGGCGGCAGCAGCAGCGCTGGGAGCCTGCCTGGACACCTTCCCTGTGGAATTTCCTGGGAATGCCAGCCCTGAATCATCCATCCATCCATCCATCCATCCATCCATGGGGCTGGGAAGGCCCCGGGCTTTGGGACGAGCCCCGGAAGCTCGGCAGGAGCAGGGGAGGGCTGGGCAGGACCTGACACGGCCTCCCCTGAGCGGCTGCCAAGGGCTCCAATCCCTCCTTTCTCCTGGGAAAAGCTCGCTGGGACTTGCAGGGATTCATCACAGGGGAAAATAGAATTAATAAAAATTAGGAAAGGAGTTGGTTTAATTGGGAAAACAAGGAAAAGCCAGGATTAAAACTGAGTTTAACTAGGTTTGTGCTGAGTGGCAGGTGCCAAGGGGCTCCCACGTTTTATTTTTGCTGGAAAAAACACGTTGGGACTGGCAGGGATTCATCACTGGGAGAAAAATAATTAAAAAAAAAAAGAGGAAAAGGGCTGATTAAATTGGGAAAATAAGGAAAGACAATGATGGGCAGGAACCAGCCAGGCGTAAAACTGAGTTTAACTGGGTTGAGCAGGTGCCAAGTGGCTCCAACTTTTCATTTTTTAAATCTGTTTATTTCTTATTTCTTAGGTCCTTGGAAGTCATTGCTGGCCTGGAAAGCAACAGCAAAATCTTCACTGTTTATGTCCATGGCTTGCTGCAGCTGCAGGTGAGGCCCTGAAAATTGGGAATTTCTGCCCCAAATCTCTGGGCAGGACATGGAATTATTTCCTGGACTCTCCCCTGCAATTCCAGGAAATAAATAGCAAATAAATAATTAAATAATGATTAAATCCATAAATAATGATAATGCTAAAATTAATAATTATTAATGAAGAACAATAAAATGAATAATTAAATAAGTAGCAAATAAATAATAATTAAATAATAAACCCTCTTTGTCCCTACATTTAAAGGAGGGAAATTCCTCACCTATTGAGTAAAAAGTATTATTATTGAGTAAAAAGTAAAAATAATTTAGGTGTCATTTCTTAATTGGACACTTTATCCTTAAAAGGCCTTCTAGAGACAGACAGGGCTCCATTTTTTGGTGAAGTGCTGCAGAACTCTCAGTTTATAGGACAATAATATAGATAAGAACTAACAAACATCTGAGTCCTAACAAGAAATTCCATCTCTCCCATTTAATCCCAGCCCTGGCTAAAAAAGAAGCTAAAACCCAACGGATTCCTGCTGCTGGGAGGGGTTTTCCCGTTTTCCCTGCAGGAATTCCCACTTTCCCGTCTCCCTGCAGGCTGGCCAGTACACCTCCATCTTCGTGGACAACGGCGCGGGCGCCGCCGTCGCGGTGCAGCCCGGCTCCGATTTCATGGGGATGCTGCTGGGAGCCTAGGGCAAGGATGCACCCAAACCCCCAAATCCCCAATTTCCTGCCTTTCGGACTGAAACCCCCACTCTGACCCTGAAACTGCTCCCTGCTCCTGCGGAATTTGAATTCATCCCCAGCCCCTCCAGCTTTGCTTCCAGAAGCTGCTGCTGATTTTTGAGGTCCTCACCAGCTCGTTCTTCATCAGAATTCTGCTTTTTGTCCTCTTTTTACCCAAAAAATCCTTTGGAATATTTAATTTGTGCTTCACCAGGCGCTCACGGAGCAGCACGCTGACTTTGGGGCTCGTTGTGTTGTAATTTGATTATTTCACTGTAGCACTTGTAACCAGCACGGGTTTGGGTTTTTTTGGGATTGATTTGGGGTTTGTTTTGGGGTTGGAAATGAAGGATTGAGATGGGAAATATCAGAAATAAATCAGTGACTCTTTTCTGTGTGGTGGGGAGGAAGGGGAAGGATTTTCCAGCAAAATTGCTTTTGCTGGGGGTTGGGAATGGCTTGGATCCTCTCCCAGGCTCTGATTTGGGTGTATTTGACCAGGAAAATGTTGAATTTTCCTACAATCCAAGGCTTGAACTCTTTTATATCCTTTATATCAAAATAAAATTATATATTATAATTATATATATATATAATATATATAATTATGTCTCTAATTATATATTTTCTAAATATAATTATATATATTTTATATTGTTCAAAAATATATAATATATATGATTATATTTATATATATGGTTTTCCATCGTTTATATAGATAGTTTTCCCGGTTTATTTATTCACTCTCCCTCAGTCCCAAAATCCCAAACTTTTCCCCAATCCCAGAATCCCAAACTCCCCCCATTCCCGGGTCCATCCCATGGGTGTATCCCGCTCAGGACCCCAAAGGAGGAGCAGGGATTTTGGGATTTTTTGGGAATCTTTGGAGTCCCCTCCTGTCCCCCAGCCCCAAAGCCCCCGTGCTGAGCAGTTCCCTGTCCCACCCCGTTTATCACATCCTGGCATCGCAGATTTTTGTTTCATTCCCGTTTTTTTCTGGCTCCAGGAGCTCTGGGAGTCAGGAATTTAAATTGGTGTTCGCAGAGGAATGCGGATTTGGGTGCCAAAAACCCGATATCATCTGTCTGGCACCTCCAGGGCAGGAGATTCCCGGGGAAAAATGGGAATGTTGGGCTGGGATTGGCACAGCCTGCGGCCCTGGGGGCTTCTCCTGCTCTCCCAGCGCAGGGAAAAAGGGAATTTTCAGGATTTCCCAGGATTTTTCTGCTGTTCCTCCCTCCCTGCCCATGCCCAGTGGCTGTGGAGTCATTAAAGCTGGAAAAATCTGGGAGAAATCTTTAATTTTCTTCCCCACTCCCTGTCCCGAGTGTTTGGGAGCTGACCTGTGGGATGAGGAATTTTGGGGATTTGGGAAGGGCCGATTCCAAAGGGGAATCCAGGAGAATCAGGGAGCTGCCGATCCTGTGAAAGCAGAAGGAAGGACCAGTAAAACATGGCATTTTTATGGTTTTTTCCTATGGAATGGTCCCTCGGGGATATTTCCCAGGGAATCGGGGACTGGAGCCCTCAGAAGTGCAGGAATTCTCCCAAAATTCCCATTTTTATTTTATTTTCAGGAGCTGTTTTCTTTTCCTCCCAGGTTTTGATTTCTTTTGTCACTTTGATCTGCAGACCGAGAGCGGGAGGGGATGGGAGGTGAGAGGCGGTCACGGGATATTGGATTCCCAAAAAGAAAAAAACTTGGAAAGGGCAAAAAACGGGAAAGGAAAAGTGAAAAATGAAAATCTGAGAGGGGAGGCTGTGGGCATTCCCTGGGATATTTTGAGAATTTTTCACTCTGTCCCCAAAAACTGGGACACAATTCCAGAGCTGGAATTCCACTTTTATCCCTGGATTTGGCTGGGACTGGGAGAGATCCATGGAAAATTCTGGTCCTGGAACTTCCAGAGATTCTGGGTCTGAATTTGGGTGGATTTTGGGGGAATTTGGAGTTTTCTGTGTGGATTTCAGGGAGTTTGGGGTTTTCTGGCTCCAAATCCATGCAGATTTTGCCAAGTTTGGAGTTTTCTGTGTGGATTTTAGGGAAGTTGGAATTCTGGGCAGTTTGGAATGTTTTGGGTCCAAATCCATGCAGATTTTGTCAAGTTTGGTGTTTTCTGGGTGGACTCTGGGGAATTTGGAGTTTTCCGTGTCCAAATCCAGGTGGAATGTGGATTTTGGGCAGTTTGGAGTTTTCTGCATGAATTTTGGGGAGTTTGGATTTTTCTGTGTGGATTTTGGGGAGTTTGTATTTTTCTGTGTGGATTTTGGGCAGTTCAGAGTTTTCTGTGTAGACTTTGGGGCACTTTGGAGTTTTCAGTGTGGATCTGAGGCAGTTTGGAGTTCTGTGTGTCCCAATCCAGGTGAATTTTGGGACTCTGGATTGGATCCCTTTCCCTCTGCCCTGCAGGAGCCGCTCCCCGGGACAGCCCCGAACCTCGGGAACCACAGATTTGAGCAACTTTTGGGAATCTCCTCCTTTTTTCCATCATTTCCACCAAAACCCGCCAGCCTGGGCACGGAGCCAGCAATGAAATAATCCCAATTTTCTTTGGGAACGGCTCGAATTCCCTGCAGGCGCCACATCCCTGCCCGGGGCTGGGATCCTGCTGCCTGGCTGGGCTGGAGCCGGGATTTCCCTCTTTTCCCCTCCTTTTCCCCCCTTTCCCTCCTCCTTTCCTCCTCCTTTTTCCCTCCTTTTCCCTTTATTTTCCCCTTATTTTACCCCTCCTTTTCCCCTGCTGTCAATCCCAGGAATTCCCAACATGTTTTATCTCCCTGGAATTCCATCAGTGCCTGTCTGGGAGCTTTTCACTTTTCCCAGAATTTTTTCCTGGCTCCCAGTGAAAATTCCCAATTTTTTGGGCCTGTGGACGGGGGAAAGGGATGGGGTGGGAAAAAATAAAAATCCCTCCAAAAAAAAACCAGGATAAACCCCCTTTCCCAAACTTCCAGCTTTTTTTCTCCTTGGAGAGGGAAGCTGGGGGAGAGCAGAGGCTGCAAATCTTGGGAAGGATTAGGGTTTGACTGGGGCTCCAGGAATGTAAATGTGTCTGGCTCCATCCTGGCTGCAAATTCCTGCCTGGAGCCCGGGCCCAGCCTTTGTTTGCCCACCCTGGATGGGCCGGGAGTGCTCAGACTGGGACCTGGGAATGGTCAGAGTGGGATTTGGGAATGGTCGGAGTGGGATTTGGGAATGGCCAAACTGGGATTTGAGTAGGGTCAAACTGGGATTTGAGAAGGGTCAAATAATTGGGATTTGGGAATGGTCAAATGACTGCAATTTGGGAATGGTCAGACTGGGATTTGGGAGAGGTTTTGGTGCTCTGGAGGAGATTTGGGGGCAGCAGGAGGAGCTGGGGGTAAAATTGTGGGGATTTACTTTCTTTCCTCTTCCTTTCCCCTTTCCCTCATCAAGCCCAAATATTCAGTACCTCAGCACCTTAAAAATTAATTTTTAATTGAAAATCACCTTTTAGGGAAGTTTTTTCCCTTAGGTTTTAGCAACTCCCACACCAGGGTAAGGCTGGGATGTGCTCCCAAATCTGCTCCCAAATCCTGCTGTCCTGCAGGAGTGAATCCACACAAAATCCAGGTGTGAATTCCCAAATATTGACCTGTGTGTGTGTGCAAAATCCAGGTGTGAATGCCCAAATATTGATGTGTGTGTGTGCAAATCCCAAGTGGAAAAATTCCCCCTGGGGAAGGAGCCAGAGCTCCCAGAGAAGGGAGATGAAGGGATCTGTCAAGTGGAATTCCAGGAGAAGTGGAAACTGCCAGAAATGGAGAGTCTGGAATGTGCCTAAAATAAATATTCCCTGCTGGGTGTTTATTTTGTCTGGAGGTTCCTGTTCAGGGCTGCAAACCCCTGCCTTGGGGTTCTCCAGGGAATGAAGGTGGATTTGGGATTTGTCTGCTGCAAATCTTCCCCTCATTCCCACATTCCCTGCAGGAATTGTGCTGGGATGCTGTGGGATCACCCCTGGAATCCCAAAGGGATTCAGCTGGGATGCAATTCCAGGGTTCCTCCTCCCCTTCCTCAGGGAAGCAGCTGAGAATCCTTGGAAAAGTGTCCAGGTGGGATTGAAGTCCCTGCCTTGGTATTCTCCAGAGAATCCAGGCCTTGACATTGTCCTAAAGTGGATTTTGGGATTTTTCTGCTGCAAATCTTTCCTTCATTTCCCCATTCCCTGCTGGGATGAGGCTGGAATTGTGCTGGGACGCTGTGGGACCACATCCAAGTCCAGCTGCCCCATTTGTTTTCCAGGATTCTCTGCCTGGATGAAAACCCAAAAATTCCCTCAAAAAATCCCACTTTGGGAGGACAAACAATTGATCATTGTGTTAATAATAAATCCCAATATTTGGGTTTATTCCACAAGGCTTTGTGTTTATTCCTTTTCCTTCCCACACTTTGGTTTTCCTGAAGGAATCCCTTTTTCTTTTTGGGATGTTTTGTGTGTTTTGGTCTTTTTTTTTTTTTTTTTTTTTTTTTTTTTTTTTTTTTTGTGGAATTTTGGGGTTTTTTAAAGATTTTCTTTCTGATTTTCAGCTCGTTGCTCAGTGCTCCCACCAGGACACATTTCCTGGTTTTCCTGGATTTCCTGGATGGAATTCCAAGCTGTTTTCTCCCATCTGCAATCCAGACACCCACAGCAGATGTTCCCACTGATCAGAGCCTTCCAGATGTTCCCACTAATCAGAGCTTCCAGATGTTCCCAGCCTTGGGATGTTTGTCTTACACAGGTAAAATCCCAAAAATTCCCCTCCAAATCCCAAATCCAAGGGGGAAACACTATCCCTGGGACTGTATGTGTATTCCTAAGGGATCTTGGAGCCTTTTCCCAATGGATCATGGAGCTTTTTGCTATGGGATCATGGAGCCTCCTCCTAAGGGATCACAGAGCCTTTTCCTATGGGATCATGGAATGGATCACAGAGCCTTTTCCTAATGGATAACAGATCATTTTCCCAATGGATTGTGGAGCTTTCTCCTAAGGGATCATGGAGCCTTTTCCCAACAGATCCCAGCTCCTTTCCCCAATGGATCCCAGCCCCATTTCCCAATTGCTGCCAGTCCCATTTCCCAATGGATCCCAGCCCCATTTCCCAGTTCTGGAGGCCCCAGGCGCAGGCACCCCGGTAATCCCAGTCCCATTCCCATTTCCCAGTTCTGAGAAGGCCCCAGGCACAGGAGCCCCGGTAATCCCAGTCCTATTCCCATTTCCCAGTTCTGGGAGGCCCCAGGCGCAGGAACCCCGGTGTTCCCATTCCCATTTCCCAGTTCTGGGAGGCCCCAGGCGCAGCAATCCCGGTAATCCCAGTCCCATTCCCATTTCCCAGTTCTGAGAAGGCTCTGGGTGCAGGAACCCCGGCGTTCCCATTCCCATTTCCCAGTTCTGGGAAGGCCGCAGGCACAGGAACCCCGGCGTTCCTGTTCCCATTTCCCAGTTCTGGGAGGGCCCCAGGTGCAGGAACCCCGGTAATCCCAGTCCCATTCCCATTTCCCAGTTCTGGGAGGGTTCCAGGTGCAGGAACCCCGGGAATCCCAGTTCTATTCCCATTTCCCAGTTCTGGGAGGCCCCAGGCACAGGCACCCCGGTAATCCCAGTTCTATTCCCATTTCCCAGTTCTGGGAGGGCTCTGGGTGCAGGAACCCAGGCAATCCCAGTCCCATTCCCATTTCCCAGTTCTGGGAAGGCCGCAGGCACAGGAACCCCGGCGTTCCCATTCCCATTTCCCAGTTCTGGGAAGGCTCCAGGTGCAGGAACCCCGGTAATCCCAGTCCCATTCCCATTTCCCAGTTCTGGGAGGGCTCCAGGTGCAGGAACCCCGGCGATCCCAGTCCCATTCCCATTTCCCAGTTCTGGGAAGGCCCCAGGCACAGGCACCCCGGTAATCCCAGTCCCATTCCCATTTCCCAGTTCTGGGAAGGCCCCAGGCACAGGCACCCCGGTAATCCCAGTCCCATTCCCATTTCCCAGTTCTGGGAAGGCCCCAGGCGCAGGCACCCCAGGAATCCCAGTCCCATTCCCATTTCCCAGTTCTGGAAGGGCTCCGGGTGCAGGCACCCCGGTGTTCCCATTCCCATTTCCCAGTTCTGGGAGGGCTCTGGGCACAGGAATCCCGGTAATCCCAGTCCCATTCCCATTTCCCAGTTCTGGGAAGCCCCAGGCGCAGGCACCCCGGGAATCCCAGTCCCATTCCCATTTCCCAGTTCTGGAAGGCCCCAGGCACAGGAACCCCGGCGTTCCCATTCCCATTTCCCAGTTCCGGGAGGGCCCAGGCGCAGGAACCCCGGGAATCCCAGTCCCATTCCCATTTCCCAGTTCTGGGAAGCCCCAGGCGCAGGCACCCCGGCGGTCCCGGCCGCAGGAGGGCCCAGGGTGATCCCTGCTCCTGCCGCCGTTCCCTGGGAATGCTGAGCCCCCCTGGATGCGATTATTCCCCGCTGCCAGCGCGGCGCGGGCTGGCCGGAGCCCGGCTGGAACGGCGTCTGCCGCTTTAATTCCCTAATAACAGCGCTGCCCTCCAGCCAGGCTGGAGCCATCGCCCGCAGCAGCCCCTGGCATGAAAAACTCCTCTGTGTCTGTGACACTGGGGCCTTTGATGGAGCAGCCCGGGACGGTTTCAGCAGCGGGGATTAAATATCCCAAATATCCCAATTAGTGCAGTTCACAATTAGTGACAATTAGCTGGTCCCTCTCCAACATTCCCCAAGTCCCCATCCTTACAGGAGGAGGAGGGAGGTAGCAGCAAGAGGATGCTGCAGAGATTGTCTTAGGGATGGTGAGGATAAATGTGAGGTTAAATCCACTTCCCAGCCAGAATCCCCCATCTCAGCGTGATGGAAAAATGGAATTTTGGGATTCTGGCTTGCAAATGGCAAAGGAGAAAAGGCTGGATCTGCATAAATTTGCCCAAGAAATGTTATGTTATGTTATGTTATGTTATGTTATGTTATGTTATGTTATGTTATGTTATGTTATGTTATATTATATTATATTATATTATATTATATTATATTATATTATATTATATTATATTATATTATATTATATTATATTATATTATATTATATTATATCGAATTCATTAATTTGTATTCTATATCCTGCCCAAGCCCCCAAACACAGGATTTTCCCTCTCAATTCCCACTTCTTTGTGGGAATGAGAGGAGAAAAGCTCTAACAGGGAGTTTTGAGTCCCAAAATGTCCAAGGGGAAGGAAGGAAGCACAGGAATGTTAAAATTCTCCTCAGTTCTGGCTGGAAAGCCAGGTGGGTTCATGGCTGTGCTCTTGAGGGTCCCAATCCCTGCTAAATTTGGGAATCAAAGGTTGGAAAAGCCCTTTAGGATCCTCAAAACCACCTGGGTGCTGTTGTTCCCCAAGGCAGCTACAATAAAATTCTCCTTTCCCTGGATTGGTCTGGATTTGCCCAGAAAAATGAAAAAATAGGGAAAAATTCCTCCTATTTCCCTTTAACCAGGATCCCCTATTCACAACCAGGGCAGGATGTGAATTCCCCGCACTGCAGGGTGATCCTGAGAATCCCTTAAGGATAATTTCATCCCGATTTCTATCCTGAATTTTGTATTTTCCTCGCCTTCCCTTTCCTGCTCTGCAAAGTCAGAGAGGGGAACAGGCAAAGCTGTGGAAAAATGCTGGATTTAAAGCGTTAAAAAAGGAGAGGGGGGAAAAAAACCCCAAAAATTCCTGGCTTTTAAATCAACCTCAGCGTTGCTGATGCAGTTGTTTACGAGCCGCTGTTCCAGCCCATTTCACGGACAAAAGCCAAGGGAAATGAGCTGTTTGATGTCTGCAAAGGCATGGAAAAGCCATGGAAAAGCTCCCATGGAAAGGGAAGTGCTGGGATAAACACTCCCTGATTGCGGGGAAAGGCTGCGGGGAACCAGGGATCATTCAAGGAATGGGGGCATCCCCATGGGGAATATCCTGAGCTGGGAGGATCCATGGGATCATCAGTTCCCATGTGTTCCTACAGGACACCCCAAAATCCCGCCTTTTGTCCAAACAGGGAAATCCGGGATCATTCAGGGAATGGGGACACTGGGACATTCAGAATGCTGGAACTGGGAAATTAGAGAATATCCTGAGCTGGGAGGATCCAGGGGATCAGAGTCCAACCCTTATCCCTGCCCAGGACACCCCAAAATCCCACTTGGGAGCGTTGTCCCTGCAGGCTCCCTGTGATGGAAATCAGGGATAATTCAAGGAAAGGGGGCACGGGGACACCCAGAATCATGGAATTAGGGAACAGCCTGAGCTTGGGAATCAATCCCTCTCCAAATTTTCTAATCCACGTTTATTTTCTCTTCATCCAGGTGGTGCCTGAGGTCCCATCTGGAGCCACTGCCAGGATCCACTCAGGAATTCCTTTTCCAGCCTCCTGCCCCGGGCTCTGGTTATTCCCTGCCTCCTTCCCAGCAGGAATTGCAGGTTTTTGAATTCCCTCTTGGAACTAAAAAAGTAATTTTCCTCCTTAATTCCTCCTTTTCCCCTCAGTCCTTCCCCTGAGGTGCCCCCAGGGAAAACCAGGCCAGGCCAGTCCCGCTATCCCACACCTTGCAATATTTATGGATTTTCTTGGAGACAGAACTCTTTGGGAGCCTGCAGCTCAGGTTTTAGAATTTATTTCGGTGTCTCCAGCCCTGCTGTCTGAGCCTGAAAATAGCAACGGAGGCTGATCTTATCAGCAGCTCTTGGAGACTCCAATTATCTCCTCCCGTGGCTCCGCAGAAATCGGATCCTGGTTATTGTTTTCTTATCCCACTCCCTGTCCTCAAAAACCTCCCAGCCACAGCCCCGGAGCTTTCCAGGAGCCAGGCTGGAATTTTATAAAGTGGGAGATAAGCAGAATTCCCGAAATCCAGCCAGGCCTGCACCCCAAAGCCTTGGGACCAATGTTCTGAGGGAGAAACTGAGGCAAAATTTCCATTTTAGCAGATATTCCTGATCAATTCCTTTGCAATAATGGGTTTATGGCACCAGGATGGGATTTGGGAAGTCTGTCCTTGGATGTGGAGTGGGAGATTCCAGAAATCCTGACTCCAATTCACTGCAATTCCTTAAATCCAGCCAGGCCTGCATGCCAAAGCCTTTGGGATCAGTGCCTGAGGGGAATGATTTGTTCCCAATTTTCTGAGGGAGAAACTGAGGCAAAAATTCAATTTTAGTAGTTCTTCCCACTCAATTCCCTTGGAATAATGGATTTATGGCACCAGGCTGAGATTTGGGAAGTCTGTCCTTGGATATGGAGTGGGAGATTCCAGGATTCTGCTCTTCCCTACATCCAGCCAGGCCTGCATCCCAAAGCCTCGGGCCCAATGTTCTGAGGGAGAAACCGAGGCAAAAATTCCATTTTATCGCCTTTTCCCACTCAATTCTCTTGGAATTATGAATCCACAGCACCAGGCTGGGACTAGATTGGATATTTGGGAATATTTCCTCACTGAAAGGGTGCCCAACCATTGGAATGGGCTGCCCAGAGAAGCAGTGGAGTCCCCATTCCTGGAAGTGTCCCAAAAACCTGCGGATTCCCATCCCAAAAACCTGTGGAAACCCCTGGATGTGGCACTTGGGGACACGGCTTAGTGGTGGATGCTTGGATTTGTATCTTGGAAGGTTTTCCCTGCATTTTTAATTCCAAGATTCCAAGGAGCAGGTGAGTCACTCCCATCCCACAAAAACCCCGAAAATTTCTCTTAGCCAGGAATCCCTATGGAATTAAAGGGAATGGTAAAGAAAAGCAGGATAACACAAATTTTTCCAAGTTGTTGTGCACAGCACCTCAAATTGGGAAAATCCTGAAGATTCTCCCGATGTTTTTCACAGCGGGATTTGGGAAGGGACAGCAGGATCTGCAGAGCTCTGGACTCTGAGGAGATGCAAATCCCAGCAGGGAAAAAGTCACCCAGGAAACTGCAAAAAAACTCCAATATTAATCCCACTCTGGGATTTCAGTTTAGCAAAGCCATGGATTCAGCCTGGATCCAGCCCAGCACATTCCCAAGGGTAAGCAGGACACTCATTTTTGTGGGATCAGGGCATGGAAAGAAGGAGAAATAATTACCCAAGATAAAATCAGAAGGATTGGCCCCAAATTCCAGCTCCTAGCACCTCAAGCATCAGGATTTTGGCAGATCCAGATCCAGAATCCTGGCTCGAGTCCTTCCCTAAAATCAACACCTAAAGTAAATATTTGGAATTGTCCTGGCCAGCAGCAGCTCTGGATAAATGTTTTTTCCAGTGGTTTGTGCTGTGATGATTCCAAGCCCTCTGGCACCACCCCAAACCCATCGATCACCGGCGGTAACAACGACGTTTTCCTTTCCTTCAAAAATCAGAATTATTCCTTTTCCAGCCTTTTTTGTTCCTCGTGGATCTTGTGCTTTGTGGGAGCTGCTCCGCTTGGCCAGAGCTGGAGAGCGGAAAATAAACAGGGCTCACATTCCTGGGATTTTGGCTGTCAGGGGAAGCAGGGAATGATGGGGACCACCAGAAAGTGGGAATTGTGGTTTTCCACCAGGAGATGTTCTTCCCAACTTCCTGGGCATTCCTCGGCAACTTCCAAAATCCTTTGGAAATTCCTTTGGAAAATGAAATTTCCCAGCTCAAATCCGTGGAATTTTCAGCTGAGGAAACCCCAAAAATTCCTGATTTAAAGGGGACACAGGGACTGGGATTTTGTCCCTGTGTCCCCTTTTAAAAAAATCCAGGAATGGTTTTCATTATTTTAATTAAATTTCAATAATTTCATTAATTTTCCTGTATTTTAGGGGCTTTTTCAAAAGTTTCTCTTTAGGTTTCCACATCAACTTCCCATGGATTCCATGGAAAAAGATGGTGGCCCCATCCTCAATAATTCCCTCATAATTCCTTTTTTTAATTGGAAAACTCCTTTCCCTTTTCCCCCAATTATTTTATGTTAAAATCAGAGCCCACCACCTGATTTTAGTCACAAACATCTGGTTTTAAACAGTTAAATTCCTTTTTTTTTAAGGAATTGACACTTCCAAAGGCTTGGAGTGACATCTAGCGACTGCCTGGGACAGGCAGGAAAATCTGGGAATAAATTCTAAAAGGATCCCTTTGCTTCAACAGCAAAACCCCAAAGTTATCCCAAATTATTTATGGGAAAAAATCAGTTTATTTTCATTTTTGAGGGAAGTTTGAGTTGTCTGTTTGAGGGTGGAATGTTTGAAATTTGGAGGAAAATTGATTTTAAAAATATTGGAATGCTGAGGATTAAAGACGCCAAGGAAGTCAAAGGGGAGGAAATTTCTTTTAAAATAATTTGGTCTCATCCTCACCTGACTTTGCTTCCCAGGTGGAATTTTCCAGGGAAAATAAAGGGTAAAGGTGGATAAAATAATGGGAAAATGGATGTTATTCTGGGAATACTGATTTATTTGTATTTTTTTTCTGGGAAAATAAAGAGAATACACTGGCAAGAATTATAAATAAATATAATTATAAATAAATATTCACATTACAGGTAATTTATCACGACACAGACAACACTGATGAACCTCAGATGGCAAATGGACGTTTAAAAAACTGGAAGTTGCTGACATCTTGGAAAATTCCTGCTTTGGAATAGGATATTTGGGGAAAAAAATACTCCTTGGTAATCCCTATGCATGCATTATAATAATAATTATTAGAACAATAATTATAATAATTGAGTTCAACATGCTAAAATAATTGAGTTTTTGCTGGATTTTAGTTTTGTTTCAGGAAAAAAAGCCTTGAAAATTTTAAACCAAAAAATCTTCTGAAGATTTTTGATCTTCAGTTATTAATTAATTAAAACAAGAATAACAAAAAAAAAAAATTTCCAATGTAACTGATCCCTTTGGTATTCCTAAAATTCCTAATTTTGCTAAGCAAAAAGAAAGAGAAATTGGCACCTTTTTTATTTTCAATTTTTCTGTGCCATTTGTCTCTTCCAGCCAGAGTTGGGAAGGAGGGAATGGAATGGGAATTAAAGTGCAGAGTGCAACAAACACCAAAAAAAAAAAAAAAAAGAAAAAAAACCTCACCAAAAAGACATTTAAAAAATGAAATTTTACATTTCCAAACTAAAAACTGCTCACACTGCAGAGCTGCAGCTGGCACAGGGCACTGGGGAAATTCTGGAGCAGCTGCCACTGGAAAATGTTGGAATTCCAGGTTTGGAGATAAAGAACTCGTGTCTGAGGCCTGGGTGAGCTCTGAATGTTTTGGTGTAGGCAGGACTGAAGGGAAATCCCCAAATTCTGGACGTGTCACTGATAATTAATTCAATTTTAGTTCCTCTACAAGGAATTTTTGGAGGAGGGAATTCCCTAACTCTGAACACCTAAATGTGATTTTTTAGTGTGCTGAAAAGAGAAATAAAAGTTCTCCAAATTCAGTTTTTGGGGTGGGGGGAACCTTTTTCTCTTGACTACACAAATTTCACTTCTATACCTCAAATCCCCACCCTTGGGCAAATGGTTTTTGAACTCCTACTGATCAATTTTTGCTCATTTGTATTAAAAATAAACCTAAATTTGGAGCAGCCAGGGAGTTCTTGAGTGAGAGTTGGAGGGAAATGAGCTCAAAACAACACCTGGAGGCTTTGCAAAGCCAAAAAATCTTCTCCCAAAATAAGAATAAATTTAATTTCTGCCAAAACTCAGCCGCCTCCCTTTGGAGCTGCCAGGTGATTTATGTACGTTGCCTTTCAGAGAGCAGAACAAGACAAATGAGCAGATGGAATGATTCCATTCTCTGCTCTCCCTGCAGCCCTCCCAGGAAAAGCTGATCCCTGTTCCCAGCCTCTGGAATAATCTGGTCCCAGTTTGGGCTCTTCCCTCCGTGCCAAGCTGGCATTTCCTTGCCAAGGAATAAACAGCAGCCTCATTTTATTCTTATCAGCATCAAAACTTAGCATGACCTTTAGCAAATCAGCCTCAGAATCTGTTCCAGCTTTTCATTCCAGTTCTCTCCCCCCGCTTTTCTCCACTTTTTGTGTTTTGACACCTTTTATTTGCCTTCAATCCTGGCATTTGACCTTTTGCTGTGCTTTCTGGCACTTGGTTTATTTTATTTTATTTTTTAAGCATCTTTAACCATGCCACGTCAGCAGTTCTCAGGGAGTGTCAGGGTGACAGAATGAGTCGTGCAAAATCTTTTTAAGAGTAATTAACCCCTGACTCCAATTAACTGCTCTTCCCTAAATCCAGCCAGGCCTGCATCCCAAAGCCTTTGGGATCGGTGCCTGAGGGGAATGATTTGTTCCCAATGTTCTGAGGGAGAAACTGAGGCAAGAATTCCATTTTATCAGCTCTTCCCACTCAGCTCTGCTGGAATTATGGATCCACAGCACCGGGCTGGGATTTGGGAAGTCTGTCCTTGGATATGGAGTGGGAGATTCCAGGATTCTGCTCTTCCCTACATCCAGCCATGCCTGCATCCCAAAGCCTTGGGCCCAATGTTCTGAGGGAGAAACTGAGGCAAGAATTCCATTTTAACGGGATTCTCCCCGTGTAACAGCAACCAGAGTCCACCATCCTGAGCCTTCCTCCCGAGGCGTTCAGGGGATGCCGTCCTTCCTCTGGCAGCACTGCGAGGGAGGCACTCCCCAGTCGTACATGTAGGAAAGCCTGAGTTTCACCTCCTCCTTACAGAGCTTCCCTTCCTTGGCCAGCGTCTGGTGCTTCTCCAGCATGTCCTCGATGCTCTGCTTGTGAGTCACGATGTATTTGTTGCTGCAGCCGCGCGATTTGTACTCGGTGTCGAAGCGGGGGTCGTGCACTCTCTTCACGTCGATGGGCGCCAGCCACACGCCCAGGGACACGTCCTCGCTCTGCCACAGGTTCAGGTAGTCCCTGCTGAGGCGCAGGTAGCGCACCAGGTCGGCGGAGATCACGTAGCCGCCGCCCAGCGCGTAGGGCAGGTAATAATCGCACAGCAGCCAGGCGCTCTCCTTCCACTTCCCCCCGGATTTCACCCGCCCGCGGCCCGAGAAGAAGCCCCAGTAGAGGCGCCGCGGCTCCTTGGCCCTCAGCTCCTCCACCAGCACGTCCAAGCGCACGAAGGTGTCGTCGTCCGCCTTGAGGGCGAACTGGAAGTCCAGGTGCGCGTCCAGCCACACGTAGGTGGCCAGCACCTTGGCCGTGAGGTTCTCGTAGGAGTCGCGCAGCTCGGGCAGCAGCAGCAGGTCGCGGTGGCGGCTCTGCTCCAGCTCCAGGCTCCGCAGCTCCTCGGCGCTCAGCCCCGCCGTGCCCACCACGAAGCGGCTCCAGACGTGGCCGTGAGGCGCCTGCCGCGCCGCCGCCATCCAGGTGCTGCGGATGATGCTGCGCCGCTCGCTGTACTTGGGGCCGCTCATCACCACCACGGCCACGAAGGCGCTGCCCTCAGGGCCGGCCGGGGGCGCGGCGCGGGCCCCCCGGCCGGGCTGGCTGTGCGGGAGCGCGGGGGGCGCGGGCAGCGGGCGCAGCCCCTCGGAGGTGCACTTGGCGAGGTAGAGCAGGACGGCGGCGCAGAGCGAGAGCCCGCCGAGCCCCAGCGCGGTGCGGTGCCGGCTCAGCCGCCGCAGCGCCTTCATGGCCGCGGGGACCCTCACGGCCGGCGCCACGCCCGCCCCGTTTAGGCGGGAGCGGCGGTACGGCCTCCGGGAGGGGACAGGCGTTCTGCGGGAGCGCTCACCGCGCGCCGCTGCCGCGCTGCGGTGGTTTCATGGCTCTCCCGCGCTTTCCGCCTTCTCCTCGGGGAAGTGGCAGTCCCGTCCCTGCTCCTGCCGCCGTTCCGGCGCTTCTCGCACCGGGGCAAGGGGCGGGAGGAAGGGCGGAGGCCGCAGCGCCTGACGCGACAGCCACCATCTTTGAGTAGGGCACGTGAGGCCGAGGAGGAGCCATCTTGGGCTTGGGCACTGTGCCGTCGTGGAATGGTAAAAGGTTGGGATGGGCTCAAAGCCCATCCAGTGCCACCCCCCGCCATGGGCAGGGAAACCTTCCACTATCCCAGGATGCTCCAAGCCTCAATGTCCAACCTAGCATTGAGCAATTCCAGGGATGGGCAGTCGCAGCTGGGGCAGGGGTTTGCATTAGGTGCTATTTAAGGTTCCTTCCGACCCAAACCGTTCCATAATTCAAAGAAAACAGCCACACACACAGAGCCAGGAAGCAGCAGGAAACTGACACGTTAACAACCGAGATAATGACGGGACCACCCGGGAAACGCCCCTCTGCCCCTCTCTGCCGGAAATGGCGGCTGCCCTCACCTAAGATGGCTGCCGCGACTTCCCGCCGCGCGGCGCAGTGAGGAAACTTCCGCCTCCTCCCCGCCTCCCTCCGCCCTGGCAACGCCGGGCTCCGTCAGGGGCCGTGAGGGCCTCAGCGGCGGCCGGGCCCGGGCTGAGCCTCCCCGCGGCCGGCACGGCGCTCGGGGCAGCGGCCGCTCCCTGCCCACAGCCTCCCGGTGAGTGCGGGCGGCTCCTCCCGCAGCCCCGCGGGACCTGAGGGGTTCTGAGGGGTTCTGGGGACTCGGAGGACTCCGAGGGCTTTGTGGGGTTTTGAGGTTTCTGGGGGCTCTGAAGGGTTTGGGTTCCTTACTGCGCTCTCTGTTTGATTTGGGATTAATTTTCCCTGGAATTCGGCGGGATGGCCGCTTTGGGTCACTTCCAGGGCAGGACACACGGATTTTATGGCTCTGTGACAGCTCCTCCCCGCCGCTGTTTCCTGGATTTTTCCAGCTCCGCTTTCTCTTGGATCTGCGCCTATTAGTTCCATATATTTATTAATTAACAGGCTTTTTTAATGACTGACATCAAAAACTCCTCTATTTTTGTGTAGATTCCTCTAAATTTATTCTTGTATGTATGTATACAAGTGTATGTACATACAAGTGTATACATACACTTGTATATATATACTTTAATATATATACGTATATCTTAAAGTATACATATAACCATATGTACATATATATGTGTATGAATAAGTTATGTGCATATATGTATATAAACAAGTTATGTACATATATTTATATGTATATAAGTTATTAATACTTTGTATAGGTTATTTTAATTTTTAGATGTTCATTAATGACCTCTTGCTTCAGAGTTTAACTTGCTTTTTCTTCTTTTTTCCTTTTAGTTCGTTTAACCCACAGTGACCTTTTGCTTCAGAATTTAATTTGTTTTTTCTCCTTTTTTTCTTTTAGACCCCACAGTGATTTCAGCAGCCAGTAAATAATAAAAAAGGAAAAACCCCATCAAAATGATGTCAAGACAAGCTTTCCTGTGCAGCTTGGGCTCTCTGTACCTCTCCCTCCTGTTCATCTTCCTGCTGATGGACGTTTATGCCAGGCCTGCCAACCACTCTGTGCTGAAGGAGAGGGCAGGGGAGGCCAGGGAGGAGAACGAGATCCTGCCCCCCGACCACCTGAACGGCGTCAAGATGGAGCTGGACGGGCACCTGAACAAGGAGTTCCACCAGGAGGTGTTCCTGGGCAAGGAGCGCGAGGAGTTCGAGGAGGACTCGCAGCCGCGCAGGAACAGGAGGAAGCTCGTGGGCATCTTCTCCAAGTGAGTCTGGCCCGTGTTTGGGCTGCAGGCAGGTGCATCTGGCTCCATGCTCTCACAGGGCTCCTTTATTAATTTATAATAAAAATAAAGTCTTGGTTTGGGAAGGCAGGAGCCTCCCCTGAAATGGAGAAAATGAACCCCTCTGTCACGGACATATTTTATGAAAAATCCTTTTGTTAGGATCTTCTGAGAAGCCTCAGAGGAAAAGAAAAACAATAATTATCTGCTGCTGTGGAATGCAGCAGGTGCATCTTTGGTCTCATGTGATTGTTTTTAATTAATGGCCAATCACAGTCCAGCTGTGTCAGACTCTCTGGTCAGACACAAGATTTTATTATTCTCCTTTCTCCTTTCCTTTTCCTTTCTCCTTTCCTTTTTCCTTTCCTTTCCTTTCCTTTCCTTTCCTTTCCTTTCCTTTCCTTTCCTTTCCTTTCCTTTCCTTTCCTTTCCTTTCCTTTCCTTTCCTTTCCTTTCCTTTCCTTTCCTTTCCTTTCCTTTCCTTTCCTTTCCTTTCCTTTCCTTTCCTTTCCTCTTTTCTTTTAGTATAGTTTTAATATATCATTTTCTTTCAATATAATATATATCATAAAATAATAAATCAGCCTTCTGAAACATGGAGTCAAGATTCTCATCTCTTCCCTCATCCTGGGACCCCTGTGAACACCACACCCCCCAACTCTGAATTGTTAGAAATTTTAAAGTAAGGGGCTCTCAGACAACAAAACTTATGGAAGCAGGAAATAACAGTTCTTTAATAGGGAAGAAAATAAAAGGATAAAATAAACAATGCAGGAAACTAAAGCAACACTGACAGGGTCAGAACACAACCTGACACCCTCTGTCACCTCAAACTTAAGGGTGGCCAATGGACAGGAGCCAAAAAATCCTGCCCAGGCAATTTTCTAGAAAAAGAAGAGAACAAAGAAACCATGGGTTTTGTGAGGGAAAGAGGAGAAGAAAGAAACCAATCACTTTTGGGAGGGAAAGGAGAGAACAAAGAAACCAATCACTCTTGGGAGATGTTTACCAGGGGCAGGAGGGTCTCTTGCACCTGGCTCGGTTTGTCTGTGTAAAAAATTTGTTATTTTGCCTTTTATTAAAACCTTTTTGTTTCCAGCACTGCTGCAGAAGCCATCCTCCTGATTTTGTGCCCCTAAAGGTTTTAAAATTGGGAATTTAAATTAGTAGCTTCAAAATAGGGGATTTTAATAGTTCCAAATGGAAATTTGAATGAATATGTATTAAAACTGGGAATTTTAATGTTTTCAAGATTGGAAATTTTGGTTAATATGTTCCGAGTTTGGAATTTTAGTGTTTCAAAATTGGGGGTTTAAAATAATATTTTCAAAATTGGAGATTTTAAAACTGGAAATTTAAATTAATATTTCAAAATTGGAAATTTTAGTTAATACTTAAAAATTGATAATTTTAATATTTCAGATTTGGGGTGTTACTTCATATTTTCAAAATCAGGGATTTCCATTCTTATTTTCAAAATTGGGAGTTTTCATATTTCAATATTTGAAATGTTAATCCTTATTTTTAAAATTGAGTCTTTTAATTCATATTTCAAAATTGGGAATGTGGATATTTCAAACTTGGATTTTTTCATTAGTAATTTCAAAATTCAATTTTTTTTTGCTTTGATTCAGCACTTTCAGACAGCAGGTGGCAGAATTGGCTTTATTTGCATTTTTTAATGAAAATACCTCCAATTACCACAAGGGGGTTAAACTTTCAAAGCTTTATTTGGTGCCAGCTTGCTGTGAATAAATAGAATTTCATTAAAGTAATTTTTGAATAAATAATAAATAAATGATAAAAGCATCTCCCTGGTAGAAGTTGTGATATTGAAACTCCCTAAATCTGCATTTTTTGGGGTTGTTTATCTCTTTTTTCACATTTAGTTGACATTTCAAGGCAAATCATATCTTGAATAATTCAAGTTTCAATCAAAACAACTCAGTGATGGCAGCAGATAAAGGCCAGAGGCAAACTGGGGCTTTTGAACTCTGGTTTTTCTTTGAGTTTTGAAAAAAATTATTTTGAGGTGCTTTAAATAGAATTTGAAATGTTAACAAAATAAAATCTGATTTTTAGTGACATTTTGAGTTACAAAGAGTGGGTTGGGGATGCTTTAAATAGAATTTGAAATGTTAACAAAATAAAATCTGATTTTTTGTGATATTTTGAATATTTATTTCATGCTCAAAAAAAACCCCTTCAGAGATTTTGATTTATTTTTGGCTTTGAACTGTAATTTTAAAATTAATTTCCTAATGAATTAAGGATTGATCAGATTGGATTTTCCTGATAATTTCAATCAGGACAAATTGAATTCTGCAGCTCTGAATCCAAGAAATTCCAGAAAACTCATGGAGAACAAAGAGATGTTCAATGTTCAAATGTGTTGAAAAATAAAAACTCAATTACATTTGAAAATAAAAGGGCTTGGAAAGAGAAATTGAGAGAGAATTCAAGGTCAAGAAAATTTTTCCAGTTCTGAATTTGGAGTGAAATTCCAAAATTCCATCAGGAATAATCTGTGGGAAAACTTCCCTCAAAAACATGATTTAATTTTAAAAAATCACTGAATAATAACCTAAATCTTGCTAAATTGAATTAAATAATTAAATTATGTACTTTAATTCTGAACTGAAGGCTGATCAGCCAATTGTTTCTCACAGAAAATCAAAAATATTCATTTTTCTGTGAATTTTTGCTGAACAAACCAATTTATAAACTAAAACCCAACCAGATCTTTCCCTGCTGAACTCTAAACTGAAATCCTGTTTATTTTTCCTCCCTAGGGTGGATATAAATAATGATAAAAAAATCAGTGCCAAGGAAATGCAACGTTGGATCATGGAAAAAACAGATGAACATTTCCAGGAGGCCGTGGAGGAGAACAAAATGCACTTCAGAGCTGTGGATCCTGATGGGGATGGTAAGATCAACATTTTTTCCCTCAAAAAAATCACTTTTTACATCAGTTCTGGGATCTAGAATTTATTTGTGGGTTGAAGTTTAGGTCTGGAATCCCAAATTTGGATTTTTGTGGGAAGGATGTGCTGCAGGCAGCTCTTTGTTTCATAAAGAAATAATAAAAAAAAAAAGAATAAATTGAATTTTCCGCCAAATTTTATGGCTAAAAAACCCCATAAATTAATCAGGTGACAGCTTTTATGTTGTCATTCCTAAAATTCAGTGTGGGCTTGTGGTGTTGGACTAAAAAATTTGAAAATTTGCTGATTTTGAAAGAATGAAATGCAAAATTGATCATTTCAGGCTGAACTGTTCTCAATTCCAGGTCACGTTTCTTGGGATGAATATAAAATTAAATTCTTGGCAAGCAAAGGCTTCAATGAAAAGGAAATTGCAGAGAAAATCAAAAACAACGAGGAGTTGAAAATAGATGAAGAAAGTAAGTGCAGAATTGGGGTTTTGGTATTAAAACCTGGGGGTGAAAATAGAAATGGGAGGGAAAAGTTTCGGTTGTTCTGCTTGAGGAGGAGTTAAATGATAAACCAAAAATTCTGCAGTTTCTAATGTAAAATATGCTTTGAACATGAGATTTTTTTTTTTGAGGAACCTTCCTGTTTTCCAGCTTAATAAAAAAAAAAAAACCTGCTTTTTTTCCACCTGAAATTTGGTGTGAAAATGACATTTTTAGAGGAATCTTCT
Organism: Zonotrichia albicollis; assembly: GCF_047830755.1. NCBI lineage: Eukaryota > Metazoa > Chordata > Aves > Passeriformes > Passerellidae > Zonotrichia > Zonotrichia albicollis. The sequence goes on from NC_133843.1 coordinate 224,621, forward strand.
TGTTTTTCCCTCAAAAAATATTATAATTTAGTCTAAAATCCTGAATCAAAAATTAAGTCAAAAGACAGAAATCCTTCCTTCATCCTGACCAGAATCTGCCATGAAAATTACAACTTTTAGGAGGAATCTCCTTCAAAAAAAAATAATTTAAATTTCCTCTACAATCCCCCCAAAAACGGAAGTCAGAGGATAAATCCCACTTTGTTCCTGACCAGAGTCTGCCAGGAAAATTGCAGTTTTAGGAGGAATTTTCCTGTTTTTCCCCTTGAAGCAACATTTCAGTTTCCTGTAAAATCCCCCCTGCACCTTTCCCTTTCCCTGCAGGGCTGAGTCATTTCCAAATTGCTTCGGTGACATTTTCCAGTGCTGCAGAAGCGCCTGAAGGGCACAAAAAGGAGCTGAGAGTGTGCAGGGAAATCACCTGGGGCTGATTCCAGGAACCCCAGAGCTGCTGAGTCAGCCCCGAGGCTGCACCTGAGCCCCAGAATCTTCTGTAGGAAAGTCAAATTATTCATCCTTCACTTCCTCAGGGGTTTTTTCTCCTCCTCCAAGCACTGTAAAAATGATTTTTTTTTGTTTTTTTATTTTAAATCAAAAGCACCTGGGGGTGTGGAGTTTAAGGCACTTTCTGCAGAAATTCGGATTTCAGGCTTAAATTGGGTTTCAGTTAATTGATGGATATTGGCAGATAATTGGATTGTGGGACGAGATGAAGGAATTCCATGGGATTTTGGTGCTGATTTTTCTGTTCATACACTAATAATTCAACTTTTCTTGCAGCAAAAATGTGGAATATTGTGATAAAAATCTGCAGGGTTTAGGCTTAAAAAACGTCATTGATTAAACAACTGAGGGCTTGAAATAATGGGGTTGTGACAGATTAAATCCTAAAAACGGGTTGGGACAACTGAAATCCTAAAAATTGTGACAATTTAAATCCTAAATATGGATTGTGATAATTGAAGTCTTAAAGATGGATTGGGACAACTGAAACCCTAACAAATTGGATTGGGGCAACTGAAATTCCTCAAACTAGGTTGTGCCAAATCCTAAAAATGGATGGGGGCAGTGCCAAGATTTGGGATGAACTGAAATCCCACAAAGCAATTGTTCTAAATCCTACAAACGGATGGGGGCAAGTTCAGCGTTTGGGATGAGCTGCAATCCCAAACCTGCGGGTGCAGGGTTTAGGATGGGCTGCGATCCCAAATGTGCAGGTGCGGCCTTTGATGAGCTGTGATCCCAAAGCTGGGCAGGGGCAGGGTTTGGGATGAGCCTTTGGGATGAGCTGTGATCCCATAGCCGGGCAGGGGCAGGGTTTGGGGTGAGCCTGTGGGATCCATCCCTGCCCCGTGGTGCCATTGCAGGGTTTGGGATGAGCCTTTGGGATCCATCCCAGCCCCACAGTGCTGCTGCAGGGTTTGGGGTGAGCTGTGATCCCAAATGTGCAGGTGTGACCTTTGATGAGCTGTGATCCCAAAGCTGGGCAGGGGCAGGGTTTGGGATGAGCCTCTGGGATGAGCTGTGATCCCAGAGCAGGGCTGGGTTTGGGATGAGCCTCTGGGATCCATCCCAGCCCCGCGGTGCTGCTGCTGGGTTTGGGATGAGGTGTGATCCCAGAGCAGGGCAGGGTTTGGGATGAGCCTCTGGGATGAGCTGCAGTCCCATAGCTGGGCAGGGCAGGGTTTGGGATGAGCCTGTGGGATCCATCCCAGCCCCGCGGTGCCATTGCAGGGTTTGGGGTGAGCTGTGATCCCAGAGCAGGGCAGGGTTTGGGGTGAGCTGCGATGCTAAAGCCAGGTAGGGGCAGGGTTTGGGATGAGCCTCTGGGATGAACTGCAGTCCCATAGCTGGGCAGGGCAGGGTTTGGGATGAGCCTGTGGGATCCATCCCAGCCCCACGGTGCCATTGCAGGGTTTGGGATGAGCTGCAGTCCCATAGCTGGGCAGGGGCAGGGTTTGGGATGAGCCTGTGGGATCCATCCCAGCCCCGCGGTGCCGTTGCAGCGCAGGAAGTGCTGGACAACCTGAAGGATCGCTGGTACCAGGCGGACAATCCCCCCCCGGACCTGCTGCTGAGCGAGCAGGAGTTCCTGTCCTTCCTGCACCCCGAGCACAGCCGCGGCATGCTGCACTTCATGGTGCAGGAGATCGTCCGCGACCTCGGTAAGACGGCAATTCCTGGGAATTCTGTCCCTGCATTCCATGGATTCCTGGGTTTATGGTGGATATTTGGGGCATGCTGCACTTCATGGTGCAGGAGATCGTCCGCGACCTCGGTAAGGTGGCAATTCCTGGGAATTCTGTCCCTGCATTCCTGGGTTTATGTGGATATTTGGGGCATGCTGCACTTCATGGTGCAGGAGATCGTCCGCGACCTCGGTAAGGTGGCAATTCCTGGGAATTCTGTCCCTGCATTCCATGGATTCCTGGGTTTATGTGGCTGTTTGGGGCATGCTGCACTTCATGGTGCAGGAGATCGTCCGCGACCTCGGTAAGACGGCAATTCCTGGGAATTCTGTCCCTGCATTCCATGGATTCCTGGGTTTATGTGGCTGTTTGGGGCATGCTGCACTTCATGGTGCAGGAGATCGTCCGCGACCTCGGTAAGATGGCAATTCCTGGGAATTCTGTCCTTGGATTCCTGGGTTATGTGGATATTTGGGGCATGCTGCACTTCATGGTGCACGAGATCATCCGTGATTTAGGTAATCCAGGATTTCCCGGGAATTCTTCCCATGGATTCCATGAATTCCCATTTTTATGTGGATTTCTAGAGGGTTTTACATGGAATAGTCAGGTGGAGTTCCATGGATTCCCATTGTATCCATGGATTCCCATTTTTATGTGTGTTTCGGGAAGGTTTTGCATGGAATAGTCTGGTGGAGTTCATGGATTCCCATTTTTCTGTGGGTATTGGGAGGGGTTTGGTTTTTTCACAGATCAGTAGGAAATACCCCTTTTTATGGGAATTAAATGAACATATTTTAAATTTTGTGCTTTTTAACAGGAATTGAGTGAATCTGTTATAACTGTGTGTGTTTTTCCCAGATCAGGACGGGGATAAGAAGCTGACCCTGTCAGAGTTCATCTCCCTGCCCGTGGGCACGGTGGAGAACCAGCAGGCTCAGGACATCGACGATGACTGGGTGAGGGACAGGAGGAAGGAGTTCCAGGAGGTCATCGACGCCAACCACGACGGCATCGTCACCATGGAGGAGCTGGAGGTGAGTCCTCGTCCTTTGCCAGCCAATTATTCCCAAACACAGCTTTAGAAACATCACAAATGCACTTACAGCTCATTTTTTAAATTTAAAAATGGAATATTTCCATTTAATTTTAATTTTGTGTTAATTGCATTTTAATTTCATGTTATTTTCATTTTAAAATAATCTGTGGGAACAGCCAAACAAAGCAGGAAAAATGAGAGAATTTAGGTCCTGAAAATTGATAATCCTTTGTTTTTAACAGGAATTTTTCCTGAGTTTAATTTGCAGCCCAAAATCCAGAAATATTTCATGGAATGACCCACAAAAATCTCCGATTTTTTTGGTAGCATCCTAGAAACCAGGAAAAAAGCCCCATGTAACCCTTCTCACAGACCTTTCCCCCACTTTGGGCTGGGTGGGAGCTGGGATTTTTGGAGCACCCCCCTCAGGCCGTTTGTCCACGGTTTGTCAGGAATACATGGATCCCATGAACGAGCACAACGCGCTGAACGAGGCGCGGCAGATGATCGCCGTGGCCGACGAGAACCAGAACCACCACCTGGAGCTGGAGGAGATCCTCAAGTACAGCGAGTACTTCACGGGCAGCAAACTCATGGATTACGCCCGCAACGTCCACGAGGAGTTCTGAGCTTCCTCCTCCCCCTTTCCAGAACTTTCTGTTCTGCTCCCAACCCCCCCACCCCCCCCAAAGAGATCCCAGGATAAAAGGATTCAGCCGAGCAGCGGGAATTGGTGGTCGCGAATTTGCGATTTTCCGTCCGTCCCAGCTCCTCGGAGGGGATTTTCCTGCTGGAAGGAATGGTGGGAATTCCCGGATTCAGGTAGTTTTCCTCCTTGGTTTGGGGGCTTGAAGCCAGCTGGAATTCTGCGTGGGAGGATCTTGGAATATTCCCTGGTTTCCTTCAGCTGCTGATGCAGGGCATCCCAAGTAAAACTTGGGTTTTGGGAAGGGAACGGTGATTCCAAGGAATGTTTGTCCTCCATACCCAATTCCATTTGGACGGCTCCTAAAATATTTGTTTTCCTCAGCTGCTGATCCAGGGAATCCCAATAAAGGCTGGATTTTGGGAATTTTGGTGGTTCCAAGGAATGTTTGACCTCCTGAGAATATCCACACTCAATTCCAGTGTTTTTATTAACTTCCTGAAGAGTTATTGGGAATTTAATGGAATTTTTTCAGGGAGCTGTGGGGAAGAACTTATTTAAAATGTTACAGAAAACCTTTTCAGAGCGAATTTTAAAAAATGAAATAACATTAATTAAGATTAAATTAATATTAAAATGACATTGTTTTGTTGACATCTGCACTGGGAATGGGAGATTATGGCTTTAAAATATCAGATTTTAGTCAAAAATCAATTGGACAGAATTTAAGCTATTGGACAGAGCAGTGGGAGTTCCCATGGAGTTTGATGGCTGCTTAATTAATATTCAGTGCTAAAATTAATGAGCTCTGTGCTAATTAATGCTTTTAATGAGCTGCTGATGATGATTTGGGGGAAATTCCAGGCTTTGGGTGAGCTCCTTCCCAAATAAAATTGACTTTTTCCCTCTGCTTCCATCTTTCCTGGGAAAAACCCGTCTTTGGGAAAGAATTCCTGGAAATCTGAGATGTTTTATTTGATTAAATTTATTCTTAATATAATGTAAATACAGGAATTGCTGTCCCTCTTTCCCTTTTCCTGCTCTTTATTTGATGTTTTTATTAAATTCCTTGGATAAAAGATTTTATATCCTTTTTGTTTTTATTTTCCATTAAATATTTCTCTCCATGCTTTGGAAATTCTGATGCTTTTAAGGTTTGTCGGGGTGGGGTGGGAAATAAGAGGAATAAATTCCATGGATAATCTCTGATAAAATGAGTTTAAACACAAAAATTCAGTAAAATCATAATTCATTTTACTGATGATTGTAATTTATCTATGAAGAGATATTGCCAACATCATCCTGATTTAATTTTGGGACAACATGAGTATGGACTCTGTAATTCCCAGTATTTCCTGGAGTCGGTGAAGGTAAAGCTGCAATTCCAGGCAGCTGGAACACCTAAAATTGAGATCCTGGATCCCATTCTAATAGGCTGGAAAATGAAATTCCTTAATTCCCAGTATTTTGTTGATTCAGTGATGCCAGGGAGCTCTCCTAGAACTTAACTGAGCTCCTGGCTCCAGCTGCAGCAGTCTGGAAAACGAAATTCCCGAATTCCCGCAATCTCCCTGCCTCAGCCAGGGCATTCCCACAGCGCTCCTCCGTCCCTGCTTTTCGAGCCGTTCCCATCGGGGTCGCCCTCCCTTGAGGGCTCCTTTTACCCTTTAAACCCTTCTCAAGCTCAGCATTTCCTTTTCCTGCCGAAAAACCCCAAACCGGGAGCGGGAAGGGGCGTGGAAGAAAGCAGGAATTTCCCTCAAATGTCCCCGCCCGGAGCCGTTCTCGCTCGCGAGGCTCTCACAGCGCCGTGAGGGGAACGGAGCCCTGAGGGGAACGGAGCCGTGAGGGAAGAGAAGCTGTGAGGGGAACAGAGGCGTGAAGGGAAAGGCGCCGTGAGGGGACAGCGCCGTGAGGGAGCAGCGCCGTGAGGGGACGGTGCTGGTGCCGTGAGGGAACAGCACCCTGAGGGAGATGGCGGGAATGGCGCTTCCAAGGATTCCCTGGAATTTTCCCGCTCTCTGCTGGCTCCTGACCCTGCCTATCTCCGGCTCCCTGGGCTTGGAATGTCAGGAGCACCAATACAGCTTCCATGACAAATGCTGCAGCGACTGCGCCCCAGGTGAGTGCCCGCTGCGGGGCCTGGGGTGGGAGAGCTGGGCTTTAGGGGAATATCAAATTTTTTCTTAGTGTAATACCTATTTTTTTAGTGTAATACTTTTTAGACTGATAAAAATAAGTTTTACACCCAAAAAATGAAAAAATCTTTGAGAGTGGTTTTTAACTTTTTTTTTGATGTTTTTTTGCTTCCTAAATGCCTCAGTCAGGAACATTTCCTAAACCTTTTTCCCTGGCTCTAGAAGGGATATTTGGGATCCACTGGCACAAAAATTGGAGGCATTTTGCCCAATTTCAGCCCACCCCATCCCTTCTCGGCTGCTCCATTAAATGTTGATTTTTTCCTCCTGGCCAAACTTCCAGGGCTTTTTGTCCTTAAAAAACAAGAACTGCCAAATTCTGGGCTCCATTTGATCCCAAAGGATGAAATTTAGGATTTTTCCCCTCAGGACCCCACTGAATCCCAATTTTTGGGGTGTTTTTAGGGGAGAGGATGTGGAGTCAGCCAACACGTGTGCTAGTGATACACTGTTTGTTCCCAAAGGATGAAATTCAGGATTTTTCCCCTCAGGATCCTATTGAATGTCAAATTTTGGGTGTTTTTAGGAGAGAGGATGCGGAGCCGCTGCACGGCCTCGGCCGACACCGTGTGCTCGCCGTGCCAGGATGGATATTTCAGCTCCCAGCACCACCACGGCTTCTGCAAAAGCTGCACCATCTGCAACGCCCGTGAGTGCTGGGATTTGGGGAGAAAATCCCATTTTAGGGGAAAAAAAAAATCCCTTTTTTGGGGGCAAAATCGGTTTTTTTTTATGGGGAAAAAAAGCGCCTTTTTTGGGGAAAAAAATCACAGGTTTGGGGCATTTTGGTGGGATAGGGGGAGAAAATCCCTTTTTTGGGGATACAATCCCATTTTGGGGGGAATAAATCTCTTTTTGGGTCCTTTTCTGGTTGTTTCCACCTCTGGCTATTTCCACCTGTTTCCACCAGTTGTGAGGGCCTACCTAAAAACCACTATCCTCAAACGAATGAGTCGTTGAACGATTCAGTTGTTAAATTAATTATTAATTACGAATTGTTAAATTGCTGAATTCTGCAGCTTCTAAACCCAAAACCCCAAACCCCTGAGGAGTTAATTGTTGCTGTTAATGAAGGAATTAATGAATTTCTGCCTTGGCCAGGGAAGGGCAGCGTGGAGGTGAAGCCGTGCGAGAAAACCTCGGACAGGGTCTGTGCGTGCCAGGCAGGATTCCAGCCTGCCGGGGGCGTTCCTGTGGGAAGGGGTGAGTTGGGGCCTGGAATTCCCTTGGGAACGGGTGATTGGGGTCTGGAAATCCCTTAAGAAGAGTTTGGATCTGGAATTCCTTTGGGAATGGTTGGGATTTGAGCCAGCCGGAATTCCCTTGGGAAGCAGGGAGTTGGGGTTTGGAATTCCCTTGGGAAGCAGTGAATCCAGGCATGTACCAGCTGGAATTCCCTTTGGAATTCTGGGATGTGCCAGCCTTCCCAAAATCCTGCTTCCCATGTGGCAATTACTAGCTGGAATTGTGAGATCCTCCCGGATAATATCCAGAATTAATAACCTTGGATAATTCAGAATTATCCAGTGGATAAAACTGGGAATGCTGCTCCTTCCCTGGATAATCCCTTTTTTCCCCCAGAGTGCTCCCGATGTCCTGAAGGGACTTTCTCCAGAGGAGGGAACGAGAACTGCCGGCCTTGGACCAAGTAGGAATCCTTTTTTGAGAGAAAAAATCTCTTTTTGGGGAAAAAAAAGTCCTTTTTGGGGGGGAAAAATATCCTTTTCTGGGGGAAAAATGTCTTTTGGGGTGCAAAGTGCCCAGAGCAGCTCTGGGGGTTTCATTTTTCTAAGAAAAGTCCAAATCCAGAGAAATAAATTGGAATAAACCTGGATCTACGTGCTCTGAATCCCATCCTTTGGGATTTTTAGGATCCTGAAGGGATTTTTGGGATTTTTTTAAAACCACTCAGATGGTTTTTTTTGAGAACACAAAATTCCTGTGCCAGAATCAGCTGGGAAAAAAATCCCAGATCATTTTTTATGATTTAATTATTCCTCCCATTCCTTTGGGATGTAGAGATAAAATCCTGAATTTTTAGGGATAAAACGCAGATGGGGATTGTGTGGATGGGATTCAGGAATGATTCCCTGTTGGCAAACCCTCTGGAATTTCTTTTGCAGCTGCAGCAGCTTTGGGAAGAGCACGCTCCGGGCTGGCACGGGCACGGAGGATGCCCAGTGCAGCAGCAGCAGCCCTGGCAGTGCCAGCAGCCCCGGCCCACAGCCCTCTCCCACGGAATTCCCGGAGCACAGGGACCCCTTGCCCACGGAACTCCCGGAAAACGGGGACCCCTTTCCCACGGGACGCCCCGAGAACAGCTCCAGGACATCCAGCCCCAGGGACATCCCCGCCGTTTGCCGGGATCCCGGCGCCCCCTCGGAGCCCGGATGGGGTAAGGACAGGCAGGGAATTCCCTGGAGCTGCTTCCCTGCGGAGGGAATTCCCAGTGTCTCTGAACCCTCCTCTGTATTTCACACAGCGTTCCAGGATCCCACATTTCCACCTGAGTCTGCTTTCCTGGGAAGGGAATTCCCAATTTTCTCTGAATTCTTTTCTGTATTTCACACAGCATTCCAGGATCCCACTTTTCCAGGTGCTCAATTTCCATGTAAAGCTGCTTTCCTGGGGAGGGAATTCCCAGTGTCTCTGAACCCTCCTCTGTATTTCACACAGCGTTCCAGGATCCCACATTTCCATCTGAGTCTGGTTTCCTGGGGAGGGAATTCCCAATTTTCTCTGAATTCTTTTCTGTATTTCACACAGCATTCCAGGATCCTACATTTCCATGTAAAGCTCCTTCCCTGGGGAGGGAATTCCCAATTTTCTCTGAATTCTTTTCTGTATTTCACACAACATTCCAGGATCCCACTTTTCCAGGTGCTCAATTTCCATGTAAAGCTGCTTTCCTGGGCAATGAAATCTCATTTTCTCAAAAGCCTTTTCTGTATTTCACACAGCTTCCCAGGATTCCCACAACATTCCAGGATCCCACATTTCCATCTGAGTCTGGTTTCCTGGGAAGGGAATTCCCAATTTTCTCTGAATTCTTTTCTGTATTTCACACAACATTCCAGGATCCCACATTTCCATCTGAGTCTGGTTTCCTGGGAAGGGAATTCCCAGTTTTCTCTGAATTCTTTTCTGTATTTCACACAACATTCCAGGATTCCACATTTCCCTGGCAGCTGGAGCTCTCCGTTCCCAGAGTTCTGGATTCTCCCTCTGGAATCTGGGAACTCCATCCTGAACCAGGCATCTTTGTGGTGTTTTAGGGAATTTTTCCATTCTCATTCCAGGCTCTTTATCCCTGCTGCTGCTGTGCCTGCTCCTGCTGATGGTGAGTGGAATTTCCATCCTGCTCCTGATCATCCAGGCAGCCCAGAAAAAAACCAGGAATGGGCCTGGGAGGAGCACCCAGCACAGTGAGTTCCCTTTCTTTGTGGGATAAAAAACCAGGACAAACATTAATCAGGGCCCCCTGTTACAGATTTGGGAATTAATAAAAGAATTCTTAATTAGGAATGCAGAGAATTCCAGAGGTTGTTCCAGGGTAGGATTAGGAGCTGATTAGGAGCTCATTATCCCAAATTTTCATTCCTTCTCCCTGATTTTCCCTTAATCCCAGAATTCCCTGGTTTTAGGCCAGGAATTCTCTTCCTGGCAGGATCCAGCAGCAACTTCCAAGGGTAAAATGGGAATTTTTTTTTTGCTTCCATGGAAATTGAAATGTCTTGAATTCTCCTGCAAACTTGGGAAGAGCTGAGCTCTAAAATTGGGATTAAGTGGCAAAATTGAGCTCTAAAATAGGGATTAAGTGGCCCAGGTGAGTTTTAAAATTGGGATTAAGTGGCAGAACTGAGCTCTAGGATCAGGATGAATCCCGTTCTCACCCCTGGAACCATTCCCTGTTTTCCAGAGGAGGGGAGCTGCAGGATTCCCATCCAGGAGGAGCAGATCGATTCCAACTCCAGCCTCATCAAAAACTGACACTGAAATTCCCGCCCTGGGCTGTTCCTGCTTCTCTGAGCCCCTGGAGCTGAAGGAGCCCTGGCACTCATTGGGGTTTGCTTAGTTTGGAGCTCCCTTGAGGCTGGTTTAACTCTTTGATTCACTCCAGATCTCCCTTTGGAACTTGGGAGAATTCCTGAGGGAATTTTGTGTGGATATTTTTTCTTTTGGGCAAATCCTTGAGCTCTGAAATCAGGATGGAGTCACACTCAATCCGCACTTCATGAAATGAATTTTCCCTCTCTAATTGCTTCTCCACAAATTTCGAAAGGAAATTTTTTGGGAGAAAATCCCAAACTCTGGAATGTCTGGGAGGAGCCCAAAGTGTCCTTTTGCTGAATGTGAAATGTTTCTGTTGAAATTCCAGAAAAATGGAATTTTTTATCATTCAGGAGTGATTTTCCCTCCAACTATCAGCAGGAAAAAAAAAAAAAAAAAGACAAATAGTCTCATTCCTGAGGGGAAAAAAACTCCTCAAAAATGTGAATTTTAAACCTATATCCCAAAGTATCCCAAAACATCCAGCAGGGAATGGATGCAGGGATCCCAGAGGTGTTTAAATCCATGGATTTGGAAGATTTGGGATATTTTATATGTTATACATATCCAAAGGGGTTTATACCATGTATAGGAAGGTTTGTATCGTGTACAAACGGGCATTTTGGGGAATAAAACTCTGGAAAAACAAATCCTGGTGTGTGTTTGGGGAAAATGGGACAGCCTGGGGAGGGCTGGGCTGGGATGGATGAGCTGAACTTTGTCATTTGAAAACCCACCTGGAAAAACATCAAATAATCACATTCCTGAGGGAGAAAAATCCCCTTTTTCCCTGGATAATTATCACATTTATAAGGAGAAAAAAATCCAATTTTTCCTTGGAAAAGAATGACAAATAATCTCATTCATGAGTAGAAAAAAATCCCATTTTTTCTGGGATAATTGTATTCCTAAGGGGAAAAAATCTCATTTTTCCCTGGATATTTTACCCTTCAGCTTCCAAATAAATCTCCCATATTTCTCCAGTTTTGTATAAAAACTGAACCAAACCTAACAACATTTTAACCACCCTGAAAAAAATCAAATTCCATTTTCCCCTTCTTGCCAAACCTTCCCACACACAAATTAAACATTTCCCTTCATTTTCCAAGAAGGAATTAATTCCTAATTAATTTTTAATTACCTAGCAGCAATATTTTTTTAAAATCCTCCTTTAGATCATAATTTTTTTTTTATCTTCACTTCCTGCTTTGTGGTTTTGCCTTTTTTGGGTCTTCCTGGTGACGATTTTCCGTTGCCGTTATCTCCAGATTTTTTTATCTCCTCAATTTTGACTCAGTTTTGACTCAATTCTGACTCAATTTTGCCACCAGAGGTGGAAAAAAATCCTCACAGGTGATGCTTGGGGGCCGGACTTGGGATTTTTCCAGGTTTGTATTCCTGAGGGGGAAAAAGCCCATTTTGCCCTGGATAATAATTGTATTTCTGAGGGGAAAAAAATCCCAGTTTTCCTTGAATAACAGCTGTATTCCAGAGGGGAAAATAATCCCATTTTTCCCTGGAAAATACCTGCATTCCTGAGGGAAAAAACCCCATTTTCCCCTGGATAATAATTGTATTTATGAGGGGAAACAATTTCCATTTTTCCTTGAATAATAATCACAATCCTGAGGGGAAAAAAGTCCCATTTTCCCTGGATAATAATCAGATTCTGAGGGGGAAAAAAAATCCCATTTTTCCTTGGATAATAATTGCATCCTTGAGGGGAAAAAATCCCGCTTTTCCTTGGATAATAATCACATTCTGAGGGGAAAAAAAAATCTCATTTTTCCTTGGATAATAATCACAATCCTGAGGAGGAAAAATCCCATATTTCCCTGGATAATAATTGTATTTCTGGGGGATTACATTCCCATTTTTCCTTGGATAAAAATTACATTCTTGAGGAGAAAAAACCCCATTTTTCCCTGGATAATAATTGCATTTCTGGGGGATTACATTCCCATTTTTCCTTGGATAAAAATCACATTCCTGAGGAGAAAAAATCCCATTTTTCCCTGGATAATAATTGTATTTCTGGGGGATTACATTCCCATTTTTCCTTGGATAAAAATTACATTCTTGAGGAGAAAAAACCCCATTTTTCCCTGGATAATAATTGCATTTCTGGGGGATTACATTCCCATTTTTCCTTGGATAAAAATCACATTCCTGAGGAGAAAAAATCCCATTTTTCCCTGGAAAAGAATCACATTCTTGAGGAGAAAAAAAATCCCATTTTCCCCCGGATAAATAAATAAATAAATAAATAAATAAGTGAGTAACGCCCTGTTTGGGCCAGGCCTGCGGGTTTTAATGCCCGCCTAGGGGACGCTGACTCCCCCTCAGGGCCCAGGGGAATTTGCCCTCCAAAATCTGGGAACCTCCGCGGATTTCCCACAATGTGGGAACGGAAATTCCACCGTGAGGGCTGAAATTCATTCATGTCAGAATTGCTGGGCTGGAGCTGGGCCTGGCAGCTCTGAAATTCTCCTGTGAGAGATTTTCTCACGGCAAGGACGAGCTCGGGGTTTCTCTTCTCCCCTAACCAGCAAAAAAATCAGCAGAAAATGAGCGTCAGGAAACCAAAGCCGCGGCTGACACCGGCCTGGTGCTGCTGACGTGAGGCCCCAGCGCAGGTTTCCTTTTTTTGGGGTGGTTGTTCCTTTTCTTGGGGTGGTTTCCTTTATTTTGGGGTGGTTTCCTTTATTTTGGGGTGATTTCCTTTGTTTTGGGGTGGTTTCCTTTTGTTTTCTCCCGAGTCTCATCATTTGGGTGGCTCAGCAAAGGGGAGGCTCCAGGAAGAGGGGAAGTGGGGGTGATGTGGGCACAGGAGGATTCCCAGGAATTCCTGGGGTTGGAAAAGCTCTGTAGGGTCAGAGGGATCCTCACCCTGAGTGCCTGAACCCAGAAATTCCCTGGAAACCTCCGGGGATGGGAATTCCACCCTTTTCCATGAGGAAATCCCAGTCCCTGGCACAATTTGAGGTCATTTCCCCTCATCCTATCCCAAAACCAGACCCCCTTCTGGCTCCAACCCCAAATTCCTCAGAAATCCCTTGAGGAATGTCCATGAGGGTATTCCCAAGTTCTCATGGACAGAGCTCCAGGAATCCTTGGGTTTTCCCCAAATCCCATCCTTGGGGGTTTGGGACCCCCAGGGTGTGGAAAAGGGATTAAATCCAGGACATTTGTCCCTCTTTTCCATCCCAGTTTGGAATTTAGGGTTGGAATTTGCCCTGATCCTCAGAGAGGGGATTTTTTTTTTCCCAGGGGAAGGCAGGGCTGTGATCAGTGGGGTTTTGGGGAAGGGTTTTTAGGGGTTTTGATGGATTTGGGGTGAGGATTTCACTCCAGCTTTCTGGGAATGTCAGATTTTGTAGGATTTTCCCTGTGGAGTCCCCAAACTTGCAGCCCAAAGAGGGGGGACGTTCCCATGGAGTGTGTTGAGTTTTTGGGAAGGATTGGGGCTTTTGATGGATTTGGCGTGAGGATTTCTGGGAATGTCACTGTATCTACTGTATCTTTCTGTCCGATTTTTTAGGATTTTCCCTGTGGAGACCCCAAATTTGCAGCCCAAAGGGAGGAACCTTTCTGTGGGAAGGATTTATCTGGGAGGGAAGCGAGCTGTGCTGTGTCGTGCTGTGCCGTGCCGTGCTGTGCTGTGCTGTGCTGTGCTGTGCTGTGCTGTGCATGCTGTGCTGTGCTGTGCTGTGCCGTGCTGTGCAGTGCCGTGCTGTGCTGTGCTGTGCTGTGCATGCTGTGCTGTGCTGTGTCGTGCTGTGCCGTGCCGTGCTGTGCCGTGCTGTGCCCCTGTGTGGGGCCCGGGCAGGGCGAGGACGGAGGGGAAATGTCAGCAGCCAGAGGCGGAGCTGCCGAGAAAACCCCGCAGGCGAGCAGGGAGATGATGGGGCCGATAAATCCGATCATCAATCCGATAAATCCGATAAATCCGAAAGGTCAGCGCTGCCTCCGAGCTCCGGGAGCGGCTCTGCCTCGGATGTGAGCGGAAAGTTCCGTCACCTGACGGGGCCAGGTGCCTCAAAGGGCAAAACCAGACAAAGAGCAGAGAAAAAATCCCCAGGGGGTTTAAAAAAAAGAGAAATAAAGAATTAAATTGGTGGGTTTGGTGTGAGAAACGGCAGCTGGGAGGGGAAGGGGTGGGGTGGGTTTAGGGAATGGCAGGGATGGGAAAGAGGGAAAGGTTGGGATGGGTTTTACATAAGTTGGGATGCATTTTATGGATGGATGGATGGATGGATGGATGGATGGATGAATGGATGGATGGATGGATGATGGATGGATGATGGATGGATGGATGGATGATGGATGGATGGATGAAGGGATGGATGGATGGATGGATGGATGGATGAAGGGATGGATGGATGGATGGATGATGGATGGATGGACAGATGGATGATGGATGGATGGATGATGGATGGATGATGGATGGATAGATGGATGATGGATGGATGGATGATGGATGGATGGACAGATGGATGATGGATGGATGATGGATGGATGATGGATGGATGGATGATGGATGGATGATGGATGGATGGATGGATAGATGGATGATGGATGGATGGATGGATGGATGGATGGATGGATGGATGGATGATGGATGGATGGATGGATGGATGGATGGATGATGGATGGATGGATGGATGGATGGATGGATGGATGGATGATGGATGGATGGATGATGGATGAAGGGATGGATGGATGGATGGAATTCCCAGAGCATTTCCAGCTGCCCCATCCCTGCAGTGCCCCGGGCCAGCAGGAGCTCTCTGCCACCTCCCTCCCAGCCCACCCCTTCCCAACCCCACAATGTCACCCCCTTTAACCCTCCATGATCCCAGACCCCATTTTTCTTTGGGGCCACCCCTTTCCCTGCCCCCACCTCTGTCTGAACCCAAACTTTCATCCCGCCCCCCAAAAACAACACAGGAAGAGCTCGGCCACAAAAACCCCAGCGCCTCCTCCGCAGGGTGACAGGGACCGGGTGGCTCTGCTGGGCTGGCACTGCTGGGCTGGCATTGCTGGGGTGGCACTGCTGGGCTGGCACTGCTGGGTGGCTCTGCTGGGTGGCTCTGCTGGGTGGCACTACTGGGCTGGCACTGCTGGGTGGCTCTGCTGGGCTGGCACTGGGCAGGGCTGGCACTGCTGGGTGGCACTGCTGGGCTGGCACTGCTGGGCTGGCACTGCTGGGCGGCACTGCTGGGTGGCACTGCTGGGCTGGCACTGCTGGGCTGGCACTGCTGGGTGGCTCTGCTGGGCTGGCACTGGGCAGGGCTGGCACTGCCGGTGGCACTGCTGAGGTGGCACTGCCAGGACATGGCCAGGGCCCTGCTGTGGCTGCTGCTGGCCGGGCACTGGGCAGGGCTGGGCCGGGCCGGGCAGTGCCAGGACGGGGAGCTCAGGGTGGGCTGGGGAGGTGACACCAAGTGCTGCCCCAATTGCACCTGGGAGGCAGGTGAGAGGGGACTGGGGGGGAATGGGGGAATTGTGTGTAAATGGGGGGTAAATTTTGTGTAAATGGGGGTAAATTGTGTGTAAATCAGGGGTAAATGTGGGTAATTGTGTGTAATGTGTGTAAATTGTGGGTAAGTGGGGGTAAATTGTGTGTAATTGTATGTAATGTGTGCAAAATGTGTGTCAAAGGGTGTGCGTTGTGTGTAAATGCCGGTAAATGTGTGTAATTGTGTCTGAGGACCTTTGCTCCCAACCCTTCCCTGTGTCGGGAAGCGCCACCTCCCACTCTCCCTTTTCCTGTGGGAATGAGAATTCCTTTGGAACGGGAATTTGCTGGGACCAGCGGCGTTAACCCCTTCCCTGCTGCAGGAAACACCAAGCCCTGCGAGAAGGCGAAGCCAGACCTGGACTGCCAATGTCCCCCGGGGTACGGCTGCTCTGGGAACCCCTGCCAGTACTGCAGGAAACTGCCCCAGTGCCCGGCGGGCTGGGAGCTCAGCAGGATCGGTAACGGGATGGGAATGGGCAGGGAATGGGGCAGGGAATGGGGATGGGACAGGAATGGGGCAGGGAATGGGGATGGGAATGGGGATGGGACAGGATTGGGGATGGGAATGGGGATGGGATCAGGAGCAGCCCTGGCTGTGCTCCACCGGCTGTCCCACATCTGGGATCTCAGCCATTCCCATCCCTTTGCCCTGCAGGATCTCAGAATTCGCTCTTTGTGTGCAAACCCTGTGAGAACGGCACCTTCTCCAGCACCAGGAACAGCTGGTGCCGCAACTGGACCGAGTATGGAGCTGCCAATAATCACTAATCACTAATCAATAACTACTGCTAGGAATGTGTTTTCCTTCTTTGAAAATATTATTATTATTATTAATAATAATACTAATAATACTAATACTAATACTACTAATAATAATAATAATAGTAATAATAGTAATAATAATAAGAAGAATGAGAATGGGCTGAGTATGGGTTTATTGATATTCCCCGTATTTGGGAAAAATAATAGACTGGGTTTTTTTTTTTCCCTCTTTGATATTAGGGAATAAAAATAAGAAGAATATAATAATAATAGTAATAATAGTAATAGTTATAATAATATCAATTCATATTGAAATATAAATGAAGGTATTCAATGCTGCCATTAGAAAAGCAAATTGAATCCAAGATGGTGATCATGCGATTATTAGTGAATTTTTTAATTAAGCAAGACCTGGCATTTCTCTTAGTCTCAAGGCGGAGCTTAAGCCAAACTCCCAGTTTAAAGCCAAGAGAATGATTCCCAACAGGGAAATCCACGGAAAAACAAACGGGCACCGAGCCCAGGCGGGGCCGAGCGCGGGGAGGAGCTGCGGGAGGGGGAGGGGGGGGAGGCGCTGGGGAATTTGCGGACCCCGAGCTCCGTCCGAGCTCCGTCCGTCCCCTCCGCAGCTGCGGGAGCCGAGGGCTCGGCACGCGCCGCCCGGGGAACGCCACGCACGACGCGGAGTGCGGAGCGCCCGCCCCCGCCCCGGAGCACAAAGGTACCAAAGGCCCCGGGCTGCTGCCCCCGCGCTGCTGCCCCGGCGGGTGAACAGCTGGGAAACAACTGGGGAACAACTGGGGAACAACTGGGGAACAGCTGGGGAACAACTGGGGAACTGGGAAACTGCTGCTGCTGCTGCTGCTGCTGCGCCTTCTCCTTTGTCTGCTCCTTCTTCCTCTTCCCTTTCCCTTCCTTTCCTGTTTCCTCTTCCCTTTTCTTGCCCTCTCCTCTTTCCCTTCCATCTTCCCTTTCCTCTTCCTCCTCCCATTTCCTCTTTCCTCTCCTTTCCTTTTCCGCCTTTTCCTCCTCCTCCTTCTCCTTTCTCCTTTTTAAATTTCCTTCCCTGCCCCCTTGCTTTTCCTTCTCCCTTTCCCCCTTCCCCCTATATTTCCATCCCATCCCATCCCATCCCATCCCACAACTCCCTCAGCTCAGATCCTCTCCCACCTCCCCTTTCCCACAAAACCCCAAATCCATCCCCAAACTCCCTCGGAAGATCTCCCTTCCCAGAACAAACCCCAGCCCCATTAATTGTTAATTAAGTGCCGTTAATTGCAGCCCCGGTTGCGCCGGAGTTCCCCTCCAGCACCATCCTGGCCATCCTGGTGGCCGTGGCCGTGTTCGTGCTGGTCCTGCTCACGTTCCTGCTGCACTTCTGCATCTGGAGCCTCCACAGGAGCCCCAAACTCCTGCTCGGCGGTGAGGGAATGGGGGAAAAAACTGGGAATGGATGGGGAGAAATCTGGGATTGGATGGGATAAAATGTGGATGGGATAAAAGGATGGAATCAGTGGGACAAATCCGGATTTCCTCTGGGATTTGGGGCAGGTTCCCGGGGGGTTCCTGGTGTTCCTGCTGGGTTTCCAGCTGAGCTTTCCCGCTGAGTTTTCCCGAGCTGAGTTTGACTTTTCCCGTTCCCAGCCGCAGATTCGGGCCCGCCGTTCCCTCGGCTGCCCCCGCGGCCGGCGCAGGGGGAGGAAAGCTCCAGCATCCAGTTCCCGGAGGAGGAGCACGGCGACAAGAGCGAGGAGAAGCTCTCGGTGCTGTCCCTCAAGGTGTACAGCGAGCTCCGATAGGGGACGCGATACGGGAGGGAGCGATCCCGGGAATGCGGGGCTGGGATTCCCAAACCCACCCGGCAGCGCCGCGCTGGGACCGAGGAGCTTCTCCCCAGGAAACGGAGCGGGCTCGGGGAGAGCTTGGGGTTGGTTTTGTCTAAAAAAGCGGGATTTCGGGATAAATCCTGCTGGGGCTGGTTCCGGAGGACAGGAGCAGGGACATCCTGATCTTCAGGAGTGGGAATGGCGGCCACATCATCTCCTGCTTTTCCCACATCATCTCCTGCTTTTCCACATCATCTCCTGCTTTTCCCACATCATCTCCTGCTTTTCCCACATCATCTCCCGCTTTTCCCACATCTCATTTCCTGCTTTTCCCACATCATCTCCTGCTTTTCCCACATCATCTCCTGCTTTTCCCACATCATCTCCTGCTTTTCCCACATCTCATTTCCTGCTTTTCCCACATCATCTCCTGCTTTCCCTCAGTTTTCCAGCCCTGCCCCACTGGGTCATTCCCAACCCCATTCCAGCCTCTCCCGACCCCATTCCTGCTCCCACCCCAAAGATTCCCTTGGGAAGCTCCTCCTGTGCCACCAGGGATTTTCCTGGAAAATTTCCAAGGAAAATCAGGAAAAAAGGGGAGCGAAGCTCATCCAGGGACTGGTCAGAGCTCTGGAAAAATGGAGGGAATGGGAAAAAATCCTGGCAAATGCTCTCAGGTGGGATTCGGGGATTTCTGATCCCTGTGGAGCCCTTCCCACTTGGGACATTCCAAGGTTTTTGATGTAATTCCAGCAGGTTTGGGAAGTTTTTGGGCTGGCCCCCTGTGGAGGCGCCAGTGCCAAAGCGCCAACATCTGTATTGATAATTATGGATAATTAAGGATAATCCAGGACAAGTTTCTCATGGAAATTCCCGGGATTTCAGAGGAATTGCTCATGGATTTAAACCTCTGCTGGAGGATCCCTGGATTGTGGGCTGGGAGCCCTGGGAATGTTCCCCTGGAGCAGGACTGGGGTGAGGGACGGAGGGACAGACACTGGGAAGGGAAAAGGGCAGGGCGGGATCAGAAATTTGGGAAAATCCCTCCCCGGAACATTCCAGAGGCTCCCAGGGAATTCCAGCGGCTTTCCCTGGGTTTGGGGTCGGGGTCGCAGCTGGGAATTCCTGCAGGAACAGAGACCCCAAAAGCTGCTCTGGGAAGTTTCTGATTCCCTGGAAAAAACTGGGAAATTCCAAAGAAAAATTCATTTGAACCAAGCTTTTTGCTTTTGGGGTTTTTATTTGGTTTGGGTTTCCAGCCTCATTCCCAACATGATCCTGAGGAATCCCAGCCTCCTTCTCCCCTTTGGAATTTATCCCAAACCTGGAGAGAACAGAACCATCCTTGGGCTCACAGGAAAACATCTCAGGAAAGGAAAAAAAGGGGAAAAAAAAATCCCATTTTTGGGCAATCAAAATTCCTCCTCCAGGAGCAGAGATCAGGGAATGGGAACAAGATCCCAAAAAAAGCCCCGGAATTCCATCCAAAGCCGGATTTACTTCCCCTTCTCCCAACCCTCGGCAGCAGAGGGAGCTCTGGAGGGGCTGGAAAGGAAATTCCAGAGGGAATCCAAGGCTGACCAACATTCCCTGGATAAATCCCTGGAGAATTCCCTGGAGAATTCCCAGAGTTTTGCCCCAGCTCAAAGGCAGCGCTGCTTTTATGGAAATCCGGGAATTGTTTCCATTTTATCACCCAAAGCCCCTGGAACAACCCAGACCTGTTCCTGCAATCCATGAAAATGAAATTTTGCAAGGAATTTTTCTGCTCAAGGGAATTTTCCCACATTTCCACCAGGACAAAAGTGCCTAAAATGCCTCAAATTAATATGAAAATTCATCAATTCTTCTAATAAAAGGATTTTGTGTGGCTTTTCTCCACATTTTTGCAGTGAAAAACGGACAAAAATTCCGCCAATGAATTCCAGCTGTGAAATTCCAGGAATCCTCCCTCTCAAGGGAATTCTTCCTGGGATTTCTGCCCTGCTGAAAGCACCGAAAATGTCTACAATGAATATTTAAAAAATCATTAATTCTGCTGACAAAAATGAATTTTTGGGGGCTTTTCTCCACGTTTCTGCCGCGGAAGCAGTGCCCAAACGGCAGAAATGGATCCCGGCTGTGAGATCCCGCGCGACTGACGGCGTTACCAGGCAGTATTAGACAGAGGCAGCCAGGTCTAAGCGTGCCTGGTAAGACACCAATCTGCAGGATGGTCCAGGAAACCCCGGCTCTGCCAGGGCTGCAAAACCACCCCGGGAAAGGCTCAGAACCCCCAGGGAATCCTGAACTGCTTGGAGGCAGGAGAGCGATGGAAATCCTGATTTTCTGCGGGGCTGGGGAGGAACTGGAGGTGCTTTAAAGGACTTTCCGTGGGTGGAATCCTCCAGAGCGGCTCCCACAAAATCTGGGATGTCCCCCATCCGTAAATTCCCCTTGCTGAGGCAGAGGATTTAGGATTCAGCTCCTGAACCACCCCTAGAAGCTCCCAACCACCCCAAAATTCTCCTAAACTGCCCCAAAAAGCTCCTGAGCCCCAAAACCCAGCGCTGGTGGTGAGGGGGATTTGAGGAAAGGGGAACTCAGCAGGAAAAGGGAGGAGATGGCAGGAACAGGGAATTTTCCAGGAAAAAGGGAATTTTCCAGGAAAAAGGGAATTTTCCAGGGTTTTTCCTGGTTTTTCCCCACCAGGGCAGAGGGATTTTCCTGAATCCCTTTGGATTTCCCACCGGAATGTTCTCCGGTGTTTTTTGGGATTTCTGTCCCAGTTCCAGGCTTAGGAGGGGGATGGGCCCCATCCCAGATTTATGGGCTCGTTAAAATCCAATTCCCACAATTCCTGCCCCATTTCCTGCGGGCCTCCCGCAGCAGTTACTCATTAACACCAACCCTTAATTAACCACCCCCTGCTTCCTCCTCTGCTGCTTTTCCTGGGAATTCCAACCTCCAAGGACAAACCTGGATTTAGGGCAGCTCCTCCCGAGCTCTCCACTGTTGCAATCATTTTATTGGAATTATCATTTTAATTTTGAATAGAATTTTAAAATTTATTGGAATTAGAATTTTAATTTTTGTATAATAGAATTTAAAATTTATTGGAATTAAAATTTTAATTTTTGAATAGAATTTAAAATTTATTGGAATTAAAATTTTAATTTTGAAAATAATTTAAAATGTATTGGAATGATCATTTTAATTTTGAATATCTTTAACGATAAACCCTGGATTTGGGATAGCAGCACCTCCACCATTTTTCGGCGAATATTTTGATTAAATTCCCGTTTTCCCTGGCTGAGCCCTCCCCATTCTCCCCAGATCCATCCTTACCCTGTGGAAAAGTTCCTGGCTGGGATTTGGGGCCTGCAGTGTTTGGATCTCCCTTTAAACATCGTTACCAGACAGTGTTAGAGCTGAGGCAGAAAATCCAGCACTGTCTAGTAAGATGCCCACAGAGGACCAGCGAGTCCGGCAGCAGCTCCGGCTTCTTCAGGGCTCAGAATTCCAGGAAAAACCAAGGAATGGCTTCACTTCCTCGGGAATCGGCCGTGGGGAAGGAGGGGTGGAAACCGCGGCGGTTTGGGGGAAAAAAGAGCTGGAAAAGGGATTGAGTTCAGGTTTAAAGTGGAAATAGGGGGGGAAGACTGGTTTAAGGCAGGACAAACAGAAATGTGAGGTCAAACCTGATTTAAGAGAGATGAAAAACAGAAACAGGAGGTTAAGCCTGGTTTAAGAGAGCTAAAAGAGAAAATGAGGTTAAATCTGACTTAATACAGGTCAGATTTTTGTAGTACAGGTCTAAAAGAGAAAGAGGAGGTTGAGCCTGGTTTAATCAGATCTAAAAGAATCTTTTTACAGTTCTAAAAGAAAAATATGAGGTTAAGTCTAGTTTAATACAAGTGTGAAATGGAAAAAAGGGGTCGAGAGAGATCTAAATGAGAAAAAGGAGGTTAAACTTCACTTAATAAAAATCTAAAAGAGGAAGATGAGATTAAATTTAACACAGCCCTAAAAGAGAAAGATGAAATTGAGCCTGCTTTAACACAGCTCCAAAACCATGGAGTTCAGCCTGATTCAGTACATGAGGCCAAGCCTGATTTAACACAGAAAGGAGGAACAGGAGGTTAAGCCTGACTTCACACACAAGAACAAGGCAATGCCCAGGTTCCATTGCAGCCACAGCTCCCTGGGGAACATTTCTGGCACAGAATTCCCACTTTTCCCTCGTTCCCTTCCCACCTGGACATTCCCAGATTTTCGGGAATATTTTGCCATTTTTGCAGCACCCGGTCAGGGATTTTTCCTCAGCCAGGCTGACCCCAAGGGGATTCCCTCCATGAAGAATTGAGATTTTCCAGCCCACACTGAACCCGCCCTGGCCTGAAAGGCAAAGCTTGGGTTTAATTCGAGGCCCCAGACTGGAGCTCTGGGCTGGGACTGAGCTGCAGTGCCAGGTTTGTGCCGGATTCCCTCGGAGTGCAGGAAACACCATCATCATCATTACCAGGCAGTATTAGAAAGGCTGAGATCATCCAATGCTGCCCAGTAAGATGGTGAGGATATCTCAGGCTCGGCGCTCCAAAATCCGAAGTTTTTGGAGCAAAAAACCAAAATTATTTAGAAAAAAAAAAAAATCAGCTGGGGATGGTTTTCTGTTGGGGTTTTGGCTTTTTTTGGGATTTTTCAGGGAGAAATCTGGAAAAATCACCCCAAAATTCTGTGGTCACAGCCAGCCCTACCTATAAATGAAGTGGAGGCTTTCTAGAGATTAAAACCTGGCTTTGTTAGACGTGGTTTAATAATAATAAAGCCCAGCTCTGTCATTTATTGATTAAGGATTAAAGGAATGAAGAATAATGGAATAGAAATAATGTGATAAAAAATAAAATAAGAATAAATTTAATAGTGATAGTAATGAATGATTGACAATGAAAATAGCAGTGATAATAATAAATAAATAAAAATAAAACTATAATAATGATAATAATCCTAACTAAGACAGGGAATAATAGTAATAGTAAAAGTAATAGTAATAGTAAAAGTAATAGTAATAGTAATAATAATAATAACAATAATAATAATTCCAAAAAATATTCCAATATTTAATTGCAATTAGAGCAAAATTATCAAATTCTCAGTAACTCAAGAACTTTATCCAACTGTAAAAATTCCAAGAAAATCCAAAATTCTGCTTCCCAGGACAGGACTTGGAGTTATTCCATGAATTCCCAAAAATTCCTGGAGTTCCTGCAAGGCCTTGGATCAAAAATATCCTTTAAGATGTCCTGAAAATCCAGCTTTTGATGGGATCTGGAGTTCAGGGTTTTGGGATGAAAAATCAACTTCCCACTTTTGTTTATTTCCAGCAAAATCCACTTTCAAATTCTCTTCCCACATCCCTCATTCCAAGCAAATCCCATTTTCCCCTTCCCAAATGGATTTGTTGGGTTGACGTTTAAAAATTGGGATTTTCAAAGGAATAATTTTTAAAAAGTGATTATTTGAGGAGGGAAAATTGTTGTTTTAATTGGGAGGTCAAACAGGAATGGGAAAAATCCGATCCAAGGGAAAAAGTGGAATTTTACAACCAGGACAGCTCAGAAGAGAAAATCAAAAACCATCAAAATCAGTTCAAACCAGTAAAATCTAGTTTAAAAAAACCAGTTAAAACCAGTTCAAAACCAGTAAAATCCCAGTAAAAATCTGTTAAAAACACAGTAAGAACCCAGTTCAAAACCAAGCAAAAACCCAGTTCAAACCAGTTTGAAACCAGTTAAAAATCATCCAGAAGCAAAACTGGTTAAAAACCAGTTCAAAACCAGTTTAAACCCAGTTTAATCCCAGTTTAATCCCAGTTTCCCAGAACTGCATCCCAGTGTTCCACTGAGGCCTTGTCCTGTATGGAGTAAAGCCAAGCTTAAATCTGAACTTGGAGCAAACCCCACCAAAACCTCCAAAAAACCTCAAAAACCAACAAAAAATTCCCAAAAATTCAACAACAACCAAAATCACCAAAACCCCTGAAATAAAACAAAAAAAAAACTGTCAAAAAACTCAACCAAAGCAACGAAAATCCCACAAATCCCCAGCCCCAAATCGGGCAGAATTCCCAAGGATCCTCCTGGATAACAAAACCCCTCTCCCAGATCTTCACCCACATTTACAAAGGAATTCTAACCCCGAAATGGGATTTTGAAATCCAAAATGGGATTTTGAAATGGAATTGTAGCCCAAAAAAATTTGGGATTTTGAAATCCAAAACTGGGATTTTGAAATGGGATTCTAACCCAAAAAATGGGACTTTGAAATGGAATTGTAACCCAAAAAAAAGGGATTTTTAAATAAAAAAAAATTGGGTTTTGAAATGGAATTCTACCCCCCCAAAAAAAAGCGATTTAGAGGAAGAACCCAGGGCCCAACCTCACCCTCCAAAAATGAAATAAAACCATTTAACTTCTCCTTTCTCCCTTTGGAGCCCAACTCTCCAAAATTCAGGAGAAATCAGGAAAAGCCGATCTCGGTTGGATCCGGCACCGGATAAAGCCAAAATTTGAATATTTGGGTTTTTCTGGGCACCAAAAAGAACCCAAGAAGAGCCCGAGGTGAGAAGGAATCACCAGAACCAGCCCAAAATGGCTCCTGCAGCTCCCGCCGCCAGCGGGGCCGGGATTTTCCTCCGCGTCCGCTCGATCCACACAAAATTCCCAAATTTTCTTCTTATGCCGGAAAATTCCCAATCCATCCCCTCCCTGCTCTGAACTGAGGAATTCGGGCTGGGGGAGGAGGAAAAAGGAACTTTTGGGGATGGGGTGTTGTGGAGGGCGAGGAGAGCTCGTTAAAATGCTGGGTAATTAAAGAAGTCATTAAAACGTGGCAATGATTACTCAGAGCCAGCAGCGAACTCGGATTGGAATCCTCACTTTCATTCAAAAACTCAGAAATCCTCCCTTAAATCCAAATATTCCAAATGTTGGAAGGACCCCCTTCAATCCCATGCTCATTTTGTATCAATTTTATTAGGATTTTAATTGAATTTTAATCCAATTTTCCCAATGTTCCTTTTTTTCCAAAGCCAGCAGCAAACTCGAATCGTGAGTTTTACTCCCAAAATTGGGAGATCTTCCCTTAAATCGAAATATTCCGAAATCCAGGAATATTGGAAGAACCCCCTTCAATTCCATGCTCGTTTCCTACCGATTTTATTGGGATTTTAATCAGATTTTCCAAATATTCTCTTTTTTTTTCCAGACCCAGCACAAAGCTTGGGTTTCGAATCCTCACTTTCAGTCCAAAACTGGGAAATCCTCCCTTAAATCCAAATATTCCAAAATCCAAAAATATTGGAAGAACCCTTTTCAATTCCATGCTCATTTTGTATCGACTTTATTGGGATTTTGATCAGATTTTCCCAATATTCCTTTTTTTCAGAGCCAGCAGCAAACCTGGATTTGGAATCCTCCCTCTTGGTCGAAAACTGAGAGATCCTTCCTTAAATCCAAATATTCCAAAATCCAAAAATATTGGAAGAACCCTTTTCAATTCCATGCTGGTTTCCTATCGATTTTATTGGGATTTTATTGGAATTTCATCAGATTTTCCCAATATTCCTTTTTTCTTTCAGAGCCAGCAGCAAACCCGGATTTGGAATCCTCCCTCTTAGTCGAAAACTGGGAAATCCTCTCTTAAATCCAAATATTCCAAAATCCAGGAATATTGGAAGAAACCTTTCCAATTCCATGCTCGTTCCTATTGATTTTATTGGGATTTTAATGGAATTTCATCAGATTTTCCAATATTCTTTTTCTTTCAAAGCCAGCAGTAAACTCAAATAGTGACTTTGCTCCCAAAACTGGAAATCCTCCCTTAAATCCAAATATTCCAAAATCCAGGAATACTGGAAGAACCCCCTTCAACTCCATGCTGGTTCCTATGGATTTCATTGGGATTTTTTGGGATTTTGATGGGATTTCCCAGCCATTCCCCTTTCTCCCCACCTTTCCGTGACACCTGGCTGCGAGCAGCCTTCCCCCCTCGTCTCCCTCCTTCTCGCAGCCCTGGATCTGCTCGGAGCTGCCCTGACTGGTTGGACTGGTTGTAAAATGAACGTTTGGATTCATGCGCTGCCCTCCCCTCCCCCAGCGCACACAAAACCTGATCTGTCCAACAAAAACCCTCTCGAATCCACCTGGGGGGAGAAGGAGGAAGAGAAAAGAGGGCGGAATCCCGGAGAAAGTGGAGTGGGGAGAGGGAAGATCCATGGAAAAGTAGGAAAAGCCCTCCAAGAAGTCGTTCTCGCGCTCCGTAAATCCCATTTTTCCCCTCCCCGCTCTACCTGGATATTTTGGATCTTACCAGGACCAGCACAAAATCCAGGGAAAAACTTCAGTGCTGGGAGCTTCTCCCACAGCCAGGTTGGCCTCCAGGTGGGGAAGGAATTTTGGGAGGATGAGGAGCCTGGAGAGTTTTCCTCTTCCGCGTCCCGGAAAAGGCGACCTTGGATTTCGCGGGGAAATCGGCACCGGAGCGAACGGTGGCAAAACCACAGCCAGACCTGGAAAAACAACACCTCTACACCTCGTTAGGCTGCTGAAACCGAGCTTAAAAAAACAAAACCCAGCTTAAAAGGGGCAAAAAGCAGGCCAGGAAGGGCCGGGCCGAGCGCGGCGGCTCGGAGGAGCTGCGTGTTGGAGCTGGAATTGAGGAGGATGGTTAGGGAGCGAGGCCAAGGCTCGTCTTACATGGAGCCCTCACCCCTCCCTGCGCAGGTGCACGCCCGGCCCAGCCAATCCCGCGGCCCCGTGGCCAACAGGTGTGTCCTGGCCTTGGGGAGCGGCCGCGGAGCCGCCTCGGAGCCGCTGGGGCTGGGCCCGGCCTAACAAAGGCTGGGTTATTCCTGGAGCTCTGGGGGGTGGTGTGTGCTGGCAGGGACGTTGGGGATCCAGGGTCACACCGGGCTGTGGGCAGGGACCTTCCATGATCCCACAAACTGGACCTGGACACTTCCAGATTCTCAGGCCGAGGCCTCGCTGCCCTCACAGGAACAAATCTCTCCCAGTTTCCCATTTAGTTCTGCCCTCATTCCACACAAAGCTGAGGATTATCCTCCTGGAAGGGACGTTGGAGATCCAGGGTCATCCCAGGCTGTGGGCAGGGACCTTTCATGATCCTAGAGTGCTCCAAGCTGGCCTTGGCCACTTCCAGATTCTCGGATTCTCAGGCCGAGGCCTCGCTGCCCTCACAGGAACAATTTCCTCCCAATTTCCCGTTCAGTTCTGCCCTCATTCCACACAAAGCCATTCCCCAGAAGGGACTTTGCAGATCCAGGGCCACCCCAGGCTGTGGGCAGGGACCTTTCATGATCCTGGAGTGCTCCAAGCTGCCTTGGACACTTCCAGATTCTCGGATTCTCAGGCCGAGGCCTCGCTGCCCTCAGTTTCCTCCCTATTTCCCACCTAAACCTGCCCTCATTCCACACAAAGCTGTGCCCTGGAAGGGATGTTGGAGATCCAGGGTCACACCAGGCTGTGGGCAGGGACATTCCACCATCCCAGGGTGCCCCAAGCCGGCCTTGGACACTTCCAGGGATGGGGCAGCCATGGTGCCTCAGGCCAAGGCCTCACCGCCCTCAATTTCCTCCCAATTTCCCACCTAAACCTGCCCTCATTCCACACCAAACCATTCCCATTGCCTTATTCCTTGTCCCAAATCCCTCTCCTGGAGCCCCTTTAGGCCCTGGAAGGGCTCTGAGCTCTTCCCCTCCTCCTGTACCCCTTAAACTTTGCCAAATCCACCCTCACAAGGAACAATTTCCTCCCAATTCCCCACCTAAACCTGACCTTATCCAACCCAAACCCATTCCCCGTGTCCTGTCCCTCCATCCCTTATCCCAAATCCCTCTCCTGGAGCTCCTTTAGGCTCTGAAGGGCTCTGAGCTCTCCCCATTTAAAATAAAAACATTAAAAATAGGGGCATTTAAAAGAAAAACATTTTAAACAAAAGCATTTAAAAGAAAAGAATTGTTAAAAATGAGAAGTGTGGCCTTCTAAATATCCTTTAAAAATGGGGAATCATCCCCTTTCAAGGACGGTGTCGGAGAATTCCCCTCGGTGCCCTGAAAATCAAACAAAAACACCAAATGTTTTCTCCTTGTTATGAAGGCAGCAGGCTCGGGTTTCCCAGGGAAGCTGCACTCCTGACTCCAATTATCCCCTTAATTGGCCCCAAATCCCCACGGAGCCAAGTTGTGCTCCCCAGATCCCTTGGGAAGCTCGGGGTGGGTCGGAGGGGTTTGAGCAGCCCCAGCTGAGCTCCTGAGCTGCTCCTTCCCCAGCTCCGCTTCCCGACACAAACCTGGAACGGGCTGGGTGTGTGGGACTGGGGAACGGGGCCTGGAATCTGTGGGGTCGGGTTTGGGCTGGGGCCTGCCTGGGGCCCTTGGGTGCCATGGGCTGGACATTGCCACAGAACGCTCCCATTTGGTGATAATCCTAAATAATCCCTACTCGATAAATCCCACATAACATCCCCACAGAACATTCCCATTTGGTGATAATCCTAAATATTCCCTACTCGATAAATCCCAGATAACATCCCCACAGAACATTCCCATTTGGTGATAATCCTAAATATTCCCTACCCCATCAATCCCAGATAAAATTCCCACAAAACGTTCTCATTGGAAGATAATCCCAAAGATTCCCTACCCCATCAATCCTGGAGAACGTTCCCATTTGTTGATAATCCTAAATATTGTCTGTCCCTGAAGAACAGACAATATTTATTAGGAATAATATTCAATCCTGAAGAACATCCCCACAGAACATTCCCATTGGACTATAATCCTAAATATTCCCATCCCCACAGAAAGTTCCCACAGAACGTTCCCATTGGAGGATAATCCTAAATATTCTCTACCCCATCAACCCTGGAGGACACTGGGAAAAAAACCACAAAAGCTTTGAAAGAACCTTAAAATCATTTAAAACACAAACCTTAAAATCTTTTAAAGAAACCCCAAAAGCTTTTGAAAAAATCTTAAAATCGTCGGGGAAAATAACCCTCAAAAGCTTGGGGAAAAACCTCAAAATCTTTGAAACAACCCTAAATATCCCATATATTTTTCAGTTTCAGCCCTGGTCTCTCACTGCGGGCCCTCAGCTGTGTTTGCACAGGGCACAGGTGAAAGGGGAGACGAATCCCAAACCTGGGGAAGCATCGAGGGGTCCCAGGAGGGAATCAGGATCCCATTAATCAGCCCCAGGGGATTTGTTCCCTGTTCCAACCAAAGCAAACACGGGGAAATCAGAGCCCTTAGGCTGAGCTTAATTCCTGTTCTGAATGAAACCCCGATCAGTCAAATAATGATTGTTCAGAGCCTTTTACCCAGCTTTTAAATCAGCTTGGGCTCAGCACAGGATTTGGAGAATCCAGCTTCAAAACTGGATAATACCTCAGACTCAGTTTTAAAAGCATTCCTTGAGACCTCAGACTCAGAATTTTGAGAATCCAATTTAAAAACCCTTCCTTGAATTCTTGGGCTCAGAACTTTGAGAAGCCAGCTTAAAAATCCTTGAGATCAACAACACAGAATTTAAAGAATTCAGTTTAAAAACCTCTCCTTGAGACCTTGGGCTCAGAATTTTGAGAATTCAAGTTGAGCTCTTGGGCTCAGCACAGAATTTTGAGAATCCAGTTTAAAAACCCCTGGAATAACAGCACAGAATTTTGATAATCTGGTTTAAACCCTTGGATTCAGCACAGAATTTCGATAAATGGGTTCAGAACTGTCCTTGGCACCCTGGGCTGAGCAGAGAACGGCTGAAAGCTCCACATCCCCTCCTTCCCAGGAATTCCAGCCGTTCCTGCCCTTTCCTCCTGCCACTCCTCCCTGCCTGATCGCTGATCCCGGCAGGACAAAGGGGACTGAAAAGAAAGAGGAAAAAAGGATGAAAAAAAAAATAAAATAAAAGGAACAAAGGCTTTCATCTGCAGAGCAGGAAGATTTCACTTGTAAAGCTTGGGGCTGCCAAGAGCCAGGCTGAGCCCAGGGATTGGTTTTCCAGATTGGTTTTCAGCCCATCCTGGGGGTTTTGGGCCATCCTTTCCCTGCTTTTGTTTGTCCTGGAGCAGCTGAAGGGAGCAAAACTCCAAATTTAATCCCAGATTGGTTTTCAGCCCATCCTTTCCCTGCCTTTGTTTCCTTCAGGAGCAATTGAGCGGAGCAAAAAAACCCAATTTAATCCCAGATTTGTTTTCAGCCCATCCTGGATTTTCCAGGCCATCCTTTCCCTGCCTTTGTTTCCTCCTGGAGAAGCTGAGGGGAGCAAAAATCCAAATTAAATCTCAGGGCCGCTCATGGTTTCTCTGGGAAATCCATCCCAGGGATTTCTCAGTGTCCCAAGGAAAGATTTCGCTCGAATTTCTGATCCCAGATATCCAGGGAAGGGGCAGTCACAGCTTCTTTGGGAATCCCATCCCAGGGAAGGATTTATCCTGAATTTCTGACCCAGACAGGCAGAAGGGCAGGGGCAGCCACAGCCTCTTTGGGAATCCCATCCCAGGGAGGGATTGGTCCTAAATTTCTGATCTCAGGGAAGAATTTATCCCAAATTTCCGACCCAAACAGTCACAAGGGCAGGGACAGCCACGGTTCCTCTGCACTCCCATCCCAGGGCAGGATTTATCCTGAATTTCTGATCCCAGCCACGGCTCCTCTGCACTCCCATCCCAGGGCAGGATTTATCCTGAATTTCTGATCCCAGCCTTGGTTCCTCTGCACTCCCATCCCAGGGCAGGATTTATCCTGAATTTCTGATCCCAGCCTTGGTTCCTCTGCACTCCCATCCCAGGGCAGGATTTATCCTGAATTTCTGATCCCAGCCTTGGTTCCTCTGCACTCCCATCCCAGGGCAGGATTTATCCTGAATTTCTGATCCCAGCCACAGTTCCTCTGGGGATCCCATCCTAGGGCAGGATTTATCCTGAATTTCTGATCCCAGCCATGGTTCCTCTGGACTCCCATCCCAGGGCAGGATTTATCCTGAATTTCTGATCCCAGCCACGGCTCCTCTGCACTCCCATCCCAGGGCAGGATTTATCCTGAATTTCTGATCCCAGCCACGGTTCCTCTGCACTCCCATCCCAGGGCAGGATTTATCCTGAATTTCTGATCCCAGCCACGGTTCCTCTGCACTCCCATCCCAGGGCAGGATTTCTGCCCCAGCCCTGCCCGTCCTCGCGTGCCAGGTCCCGGGCTGGGCCGGGCGCGGTGCCCGAGGAGCAGGAAGCGCAGCGGGCACTCAGGTGTGCCAGGTGTGCCAGCTCTGAGTCACCTGCACAGGGAGAGCTCCGGGCACCTGCCCTGCCCCCCGGCGTGCCCCGACAGCTCCGGCCCTTCCCACCCCGACCCTGCACCCAGCACAGCTGAAACCCCGCGGCCAAAACCCCAAATACCCCCTGGGAAACCCCAAACCGGGCAGGAAACGGTTAAAAATTCAACTTCCTGCAGACCAGTGTCAGAGGTTATGGATTGAATCAATAAAAGGAATGTAAAATCCACACCAAGCACTTTCCTCCCCTAAAGGGTAAAAAATCCACAACCCCATGGCCAAAATCCCAAATACCCCCTGGGATACCCCAAACCGGGCAGGAAATGGTTAAAAATTCAATTTCTTGCAGCCCAATTTCACAGGTTCTGGATCAAATCAATAAAAGGAATGTAAAATCCACACCATGCACTTTCCTCCCCCAAAGGGTGAAAAATCCACAACCCCACAGCCAAAATCCCAAATGTCCCCTGGAAAACCCTGAATCAGGAAGGAAATGGTTAAAAATTCAATTTCTTGCAGGCCAGTGTGGGCGGTTCTGGACTAAGACAATAAAAGGAACATAAAATTCACAGCAAGCACCTTCCCTTTCTCTCCCAAGGGCAAAAAAGCCCCGATCCCACAGTGAAATCCAACCCAAACCCCGTGGAAAACCCCAAAAGAGGCTGGAAATGGTTAAAAACTCGACTTTCCCCAGCGATTGCAGCTGGAGTCAATAAAAGGAAGATAAAGGGGCCGGGAGCTCTTTGTTGGGGTCAGGCCTCGCCTTGGGGTCGCTCTTCCCAACGGGAATTCCGCGGGATCGGCCCCAAAGCCCAGCAATGGGGCGGGGCTGCACTCGGGTTGGGTTACAGCAGGTGCAGGGCAGGTGCAGAACGGGGAGAAATCCCAAAAAAAAGGGAAAATTGGATTAGTGGGTGGGGACAGGTATGGGTTCAGCCATACAGTTGGGATTTTAGTCATACAATTAGGATTTTAGTCATGAAATCATTGGTTTTAATCCTAAAATCATCATTTTAGACATAAAGTCACGTGGTAGTTTTGATCCTAAAATCATCATTTTAATCCCAAATCCATCATTTTAATCCTAAAGCTATGGGATGGTGTTAACCCTAAAATCATCCTTTTAATCCTAAAATGATCCTTTTAATCCTAAAACCACGGGATGGTTTTGATCCTAAAACTGTAATTTTAATCCTGAAATCGTAATTTTTAGTCATAAACCCATAATTTTAATCATAAAATCATGGGGTAGTTTTGATCCTAAAGTCATCATTTTGATCACAATGTCATCATTTCAATCATAAACTCATCATTTTAATCCTAAAGCAAGTCATCCTTTTAATCCTAAAATCATCCTTTTAATTCCAATTCCTTCCCAATCCAGGAGGGTTTAAACTGGGAATTCTCAGGGATGTTTTTGGGGCAGGAGCGAAAAATTCCCAAAAGTTTTTCCAGGGAGTTTGATTGAATTTTCCTTTAATAAAACCCCAAAAATCTGGGATGAATTCTCCTTCCTTATCAATCCCTCCCCAGTGGCACAGATCCCATAAATCTGCTGGAACAGGGAATTTTCCTGAGGGATTAAGGTCCTTCCCCTGAATTTCCATCTCTATTTAAATATGGGATTAAAGGGGATCAGAGCCACCTGCCTGGAAACAAATATGGGAATGATCCATGCAAATCCCAAGGGATGGGATTTGGGATTGCAGGGAAAAGAGGGGCCTGGGCCACGTCTCATCCCACTAAAATCAGAATTGATGCAAATTCCCAGATTTCCTGGGGGCAGCCAATTCCAGCTGCAGCTCCGAGCTCTGGGTTGGGGTTTTTTGGGGATTTTGGCCCTGATTTATGCCTGAGTCCTCCTGGATTTGGGTGGGAAAGGCTCAAACCCCAAATTTATCCCTGAATTATCTCAGATTTGGGATGGGAAAGGCTGAAATCCCAATTTTCCTCTGAATTCTCTCAGATTTGGGGTGGGAAAGGCTGAAATCCCAATTTTCCTCTGAATTCTCTCAGATTTGGGGTGGGAAAGGCTGAAACCCCAATTTCCCCCGAAACCTCCTGGATTTGGGTTGGAAAGGCTGAAACCCCAATTTACCCCTGAATCCTCTCAGACCCGGGACGGGAAAGGCTGAAACCCCAATTTCCCCCGAAACCTCGTGGATTTGGGTGGGAAAGGCTGAAACCCCAATTTCCCCCGAAACCTCCTGGATTTGGGGTGGCACAGCCCCATCCCAGGCGGGGCCCTCTGCAGGAGGAAGTATCAGGTGACAATCTGGTGACATTTTGGTGACTCAGCTGTTAAAAAAAACCGCCCAAAAACAACACAAGGGAGGTCACGGCCCCGGAAAACGTCCCCAAAATCCCTTTTCGGGGTCAGGGGCCGGTGGGCAGGAGGTCCCCGCAGTGGTCGGTAACTGAGGGGCCGCGGGCGGTGCTGTCCCCGCCCCGGACAGCGATGTCCCCTCCCGGTGGCGCTGGCACTCCTGAAACCCGGGTTAGCGGGGCGGGGCGGGAGTGCCAGGGCGGTGACACCGGGGGTGACACCGGGGGGACACCGGGGGGACACCGGGGGTGACACCGGCCAGCAGCCCTGCAGAGAGAGACACGGCTCTGGCACTGCCGGGACACCGATGTGACACCGATGTGACACCGATGTGACACCGATGTGACACCAGGGTGACACCGGCCAGCAGGTCCCCAGGGTCTCCAGGCTGTGACATCACCATGACACCGATATGACGCCATTGCGACATCGATGTGACATCATTGTGGCACTGCTGTGACACTGTGACGTCGTTACGATGTCACTGTGACACCCACCAGAATTCCACAGCACTTTTCATTCCCCTCTTTTTTAAAAATCTCTTTTTCCTTAAATGCCTCAAGGATTTATCCCATTGTTTTCCCTGGATTGTTTGAAAATGCCAAATAAAAATCTGGGAATCTGAAGGATCGGGAAAAAGGAAAAACACAGGGAAAGGGAGGGAAAGCTGCCCAAAATTCCAGAGGCATTTCCCAATTTCTTCGTTCTTTTTTCCTTAAACCACTCAAAGATTTATCCCATTAATTTCATGAGATCATTTGAATATCCCAAATAAATATCTGGGAATTTGAAGGATCTGGAAAACCACAGGGAAAGGGAGGGAAAACTGCCCAGAATTCCAGACGGATTTCCCAATTTCTTCATTCCTTTATCCTTAAAACCCCTCAAGGATTTACCCCATTATTTTCCCTGGATGTTTTGAATATCCCAAATAAATTTCCCTGAGTTCGTTTCACTTGCAAAGGAAATCAGGGAAGCTTTAAATCCCAGCAGGAAGATGGAATTCCAGGCAAAATTATTCAAATCCACATTTTTCCCTGCCAAAATGCTCATCCCTGGCACCTGCCACACTTTCTTTTTGCCACGTGCTGCCCTAATTAATATTTAATTATGCAAAATCCAATGTTAATTAGGGGAGCCGCTGATTGCGTCTGCTGCTTCCCAAAGGTGAGTTCAAAAATCCCAGGAAAAGGAAGAAAATGTGGAAATAAAATGGAATTTCTCTGCCCTGGGAGTTTTAAGGCAGATGAAATTCATTATTAAATTTCAAATCATGGAATTAGGGTGGGGTTTGGGAATTATTTCTTCTTCCATCTTTTCAAACTCCATCCTGTGCCAGGAATTACCAGGAATTTCCAGGAAGGGTTTGGAATGATCAGGAATTACCAGGAATTCTCACCCCAGGCCCCAAAACCATTCCCAAATTTTCTCTTCCATCCTTTTAAATTCCTGTGGCAGGAATTTCCAAGAAGAATCAGGAATTCCCAGGAAGGATCAGGAATTCTCACCCCACAGACCCGGCACAAGGCTTTGGGATGGATCCCAAAACCCCCCAACCCTCCGGCCCCATCCCAAAAAAGCATTCCCAGAAAAGCTTGGGAAGCAGGTGCTGCCTAACCCCAGCAGGATTTAAAAGAAAAAATGGGAATTTTCAGCTCCCATCAGCCTGGACAGGGATCCAACCCCCAAAAAAGGTGAAAAGGCCAGATCCCAAAAACTGGGAGGGATTTTTGGCTCCTTCCCCTTCCCGAAATTCCAGAAATTCAGGAGTTAACTCCGTGCCTGCACCTTTTATTTGCCTTGGATTTGCCCCAAGTTTGAGTCACAGAGTTCAAACAAAGGAAAAAAAAACCCAACAAAAAACCCCAACCCTTTGTGTTTCATATCCCAAATATCCCTGGGAAAGGAGAATTTGGGGAATAACGAGGGCACATCTTTGTTTTATCCCAAAAAAAACCCCTCAGGACGTGTTCAGAGCATTAAATAATCCAAATTTTCAGGGGCTGGAATTAATAAATGATGACAAAATTCTGGATTTTCAGCAGTTCCATGGAAGTGCTGGAGGTGGGAGCCGGGTTTTTATAGGATCAGGCTCCCAAAGGAACGTCAGGAATGTGGGGTGGAAGCAGTGCAGAAAAATAGAGAAAAATCTGGATTTTTTTCTTTTCCTCTGAAAGAGAGCAGAAAATTAGAGAAAAGTTCGGAATTTTTTTCCCCTGAAACAGGGCAGAAGAATAGAGGAAAACCTGGATTTTCCCCCTGGAACCAAGCAGAAATATAGAGAAAAATTGGATTCCCCCCTCCTTTTTTCCTCTGAAAAGAGATCAGAAAACCGGAGAAACCCCCTCCTTTTTTCCTCTGAAAAGAGATCAGAAAACCGGAGAAAAATGCGGATTTTTTTTCCCCTTTTCCTCCTGAAACAGAGCAGAAAACCAAGAAAAATCCGGAATTCCCCCCCTGAAACAGGGCAGAAAAACAGAGAAAAGTCCGGATTTTCCTCCCTGAAAGAGACCGGAAAAATAGAGAAAAATACTGATTTTTTTTTCTCTCTCTCTTTTCCTCTTGAAAAAGAGCAGAAAACACGGACTTTTCCCTCTGAAACAGAGCAGAAAACCAGAGAAAAATCCGGATTTTTTTTCCCCTGAAAGAGAGCAGGAAAGCGATA
The DNA here is from genome assembly GCF_047830755.1 of Zonotrichia albicollis. Taxonomy (NCBI): domain Eukaryota; kingdom Metazoa; phylum Chordata; class Aves; order Passeriformes; family Passerellidae; genus Zonotrichia; species Zonotrichia albicollis. Next base: position 261,171 of record NC_133843.1, read on the forward strand.
AAAGCGCGGGCTTCCCCTTCCCCTCAGGGATCCCATGGAAACCGGGCCCGGATCTGGAGCCCGCGGCCTTTTCCGGCTCCCTCAGGGGCTCGGGAGCGGCCCCGGCGCTTTGGGCTTGGGCTGAGGGGAAAAAACCCCAAAGAGCCGTGAAACCTGCAGGGTTTTATCTTTATTTATCTGCAGAGCCCAAAGAAACCCGGCCTGCGGGGGGAACAACCGGGGCAGCCTTGGGGCTGCGCCCCGGCTGCGAACTCAGGGGTCCGGGGGGGATCTGAGGGATTTTTGGAAGGATTTGAGGGAACCTCTGATTACTTGAGGGATTTTTTTAGGATTTTAAGAATTTTTGGAGTATTTAAGGGAGCCTGAGGAATTTTAGGGAATATCTGGATGATTTCAGGGATTTTTAAAAAGTATTTTAGGGATCTTTGGAGGATTTTAGTGATTTTTGGAGGATTGTAGAGATTTTTGGATGACATTAAGGATTTTTAAAATTATTTTAAGGATTTTTAGAGGATTTTAGGGACTTTTGGAGGATTTTAGGGACCTCAGGATTACTTTAGGGACCTCTGGAGGATTTTAAGGAACCTTTGGAGGATTTTAAGGAGCCTCTGTAGGATTTTAGGAACCATTGGATGAATTTAGGGATATTCAATGGTGCCAGACCTTACAATAATAATTATTATTATTTTTCACCCCTGGGCTTTCAGCCCTTTCAGCAAACCCCCAAAATCCAAGATTTCAATAAAATTCCCTCTCTCCAGCCACATTTTAAGAAAGATTCTCACTTTTTTTTGGCTCTACAGGAAGAGCAGGGCTTTGGTATTGTTCCAGGTTCCCACCAAGGTGGAAATCCCTGATTTTCCACCAGCTCCGGGATCCCTCAGAGTGCTAAAATCCAGGAATATTCCAACATTCCAAGTTCCCTACAAACCACCCAAGATGTGATCCCAGACAACACCAACCACAACACATCCCCGGGATTCCAGAAAATTGGGAAATAAATGATATATCCTTATATTTTCCAATGGGAATTCCCTCTCAAACAGCTGCATCCATGGCTGGGAATTTCCAGGAATCACCCGAAAACTGGGAAATACATCTTTTAACCATTTTGTCCCTCAAGAAGTTTCCCTGTTACAATTCACCCCAAGCACCTCAAAATCCAGGATTTTTCACCCATTTTGCTCCTAAAAAAAATCCTGATCCAAGAATCCCTCAGAAAAAAAAAAAAAAAAAAAAAAAAAAAAAATCCTTCCTTAGGAGAGGATAAAGTCCAACACTTACTTGTGGCGCCCAGATTTCTTTGTCCTTGAAACTCCAACAAAACCCAGGAGAAGAGGCCAAATCCTGATCCCAAAAGGAAAAAAAGGAGGGAAAACGAGGTGGGAATGGGAGCTGCCGATGGAATTTGGGATTTCTTCCTGCTCTGTTATCTCCAGGGAACGCTGGTGGAAATCTTTGCCTGGTACAGTCGGAGCCTCTGCTTCACAGGCCAGGAATTTTCACTTTGAATAATTTTTAACTTCGGCTCCCGGCAAGGAAAATGCTCCAAGGCTCTGCTTGGTTGGGTTTGTTATTTATTTCATGGGAAAGGATTTTTTATTGAGCGGGGAAATGGGGGAAATTCTCCTTTTTTTCCCATCGTTTCCCAGCTTCCAGGGGTGGAAGGGATGAGGGGAAAGGATTGGAACAATTTTCCTGGAAAAATGAGGAGATAACAGAGCTGGGAGAGAGGATCTTCAGGCACTTTAATCCTCTGAGCTCCGTTTGTTTTCTGCTTTGTTTTAAAATATAAATCATTTTCCTGGCCTGTGGCTGAAGCAGCGCAATCCCCTCAGAGGTGCTGAAGCAAAAGTAATTCACAGTTGTGATACTGAAATTGGTAAAAACACCGATTTATTGTTATTTTTATTCTTTTTACCTTTTTGAGGGTTGAAATTCAGACACGTTCCCCTCACAAACTGGGAGAAATCACCTTAAAACACAAAGGAAATAAATAGAAAAAAATCAGGCCAAGGAAAACGCCCAAATCTCCTCAGAAGGGCTGAGACAAAACTCATTAATAAATGTGATAATTGAAATTGGTAAAAACAACAACTTACTGTTATTTTTAGCTCTCTGAGGGTTGAAATTCAGACATATTCCCCTCACAAACTGGGAGAACTCACCTTAAAACAAAAAGGAAGTTCTAAAAACTCAAGGCCAAGAAAAAGGGCCAAAATCGCCCCAGAGGTGCTGAAATGAAACTAATCAACAATTCTGATCACTGAAATTGTTAAAAACTACAATTTATTGCTATTTCCACTATTTTTATCTCTTTGAGGGTTGAAATTCAGGCACATTCCCCACATAAACTGGGAGAATTCACCTTAAAACACAAAGGAAAAAAGCCAAATCGCCTCAGAAGTGCTGAAACAAAACTAATTAAACAATTATGATCACTGAAATTGGTAAAAACACCAATTTACTGTTATTTTTAATATTTTTACCTCTCTGAGGTTTGAAATTCAGGCACATTCCCCTCACAAACTGGGAAAATTCACTTTAAAGCACAAAGGAAATTTTAAAAATTCCAGGCCAAGGAAAAAGGCCCAAATCCCCTCAGCTCCCTGAGGAAGTCAAAAAGAAGTCTAAAAATTTGGATTGGCCCAAAACTGCACCCAGACACCTCAAAAAACCCAACTTTTAAACCAACAGAGGTGGAAATAACTCAGTGTAAAATGAATTTTTCCAGTATGTTCCCTCATGGCAACAGGAAATTGAGGAAGGACCTGGAACAAAGCACAGCAGGAAAATGGAACTGGGTGATTTTTGTGGGGATTTTCCAGGATTCTGTGAGGAATTCCATGAAAAAAAATGGATTTCTAGGGGATGTTTTCCTCCAGGGTGAGGAACTCTCAGCAAATCCCCCCAAAAATTAAAATATCCCATCCAAAACTTGAAGAATTTGTGCCCCATCCCCGTTTTTTACCCTCACGCTCTCTCCCAGATAAGAAATTGATTTATTTTGTTTATTCCTACCCAAATCCCAGTAGAAAAACTCCTTTTTTTTTTTGCTGGCAGTGCCAGCTGAGCCCCACCACAAATATCCCGGTGTTTTTATGGTGTTTGTCCTTGTTAAAGTCAAATTTAGCCCTTTTTTTTTCCCTCTCAGCACCTGCCCTTTTCCACTCTGGGAGCTGCCGAGCACCTGCACAATTAAAGCTTCATTAAAACCGACTTTTTTAATTGCCTCTGGGTTGTTGGAGCAGGAAAAACAGCTGGAAAAAAGCCTTGGACATGGTGAGGAAGCAGCAAAAATTCCTTGTTTTCCTGTCAGTTTTGCTGTTTTGTTCTTTTTATTTTATATGCTCGCCATGGTGAATGTGGAATTCACCAAATTGGAAGTGTCCATCCTCAATAGTGAACTGGAAATAGAGAATAAGTAAGAAATATTCCAGAGAAAAAGGGAAGAATAATAATGATAAATAAGGAATAATAATAAATAAAATTCAATAATAATAGTAATAATCATCATCATCATCAGGATATTCGAGAGAAAAAGGGAAGAATACTACTAATAAATAAAAAAAAGTAATAATAATAATAATAGGATAATAAGTAAAATTTAATAATAATAGGATATTTAAGAGAAAAAGGGAATATTTATAATGATAATGGAGTAATAAAAGTTTAATAATAATAGAAATAATAATCAGGATATCTAGAGAAAAAGGGAACAATCCCTCTCAAAATACAAATTATCACCGCTCTTAACATTTACTCAGAGTTTTATGATAAATGAAAGATATTTTTAAAGGTTTTTCTAAGCCTTGGGGAAACTTTTTTCTTCTGCCAGGAATTTTTTTGGAGCTGGATTTGTCCTGGCCGAGCAAACAGCCCCAGCAGAGCGCAGCTTTTCATCAGCGCCCATAAAATTGAATATTTTTTATTGGATTTCTGGCAACGCCCGGGAACGTTTGGTGCTTATCAGGCCCAGATAAGATAGCAGAGCTTGGGCTCGGCTCATTAAAGCCCGGCCTGGCAGCCACAATTAACGAACTGGTTTTTTCCAGGGATGAGCAGATCCAGAGGATTCCCGGGAAAAGCGCGGGAAAAGCTCCATGCCCTGGGCGAAAATCCTGGGATTTGCTGAGCCAGAGGCAAAATCCTGGGATTTGCTGAGCCAGAGGCAATTAGTTTTTTCCTGTTTTGTTAGTTTTTTGACCTGCTTTTTCCCAGGGATTCGGGAGGATTCACCTGTTCCTGGGAATTATTGGAAAACTGAGCTCCCAGCTCAATCCTCTGGACTCCCTTTGCCTTCTGCTCCCCCCAGTGGCCACAGCTCCAGGGATGGAAAAAAAGAAATTGATGGAATTAACAAGAAATCCACGAAATAAAATTTTAAAAAATACATGGAATGAAAGGAAATCCGTGGAATTGAAAAGAAATAAAAAGGAAATCCACGAAATTAAAAGGAAATCCACGAAATTAAAAGGAAATCTGTAGAATGAAAAAGAAATCAGTGAAACTAAAAAGAAATGCATGAAATTTAAAAGGAAATTTGCGGAATTAAAGGAAATCTGTGAAATTAAAGGACATCCAAAAGAAATCCATGAAATTGAAAAGAAATTCCGAAGAAATCCATGAAATTCAAAAGAAATCCAAAAGAAATCCATGGAATTCAAAGGAACTCCATGAAATTCAAAAGAAATCAGCCAAAAATCAACAGTGGGAATGACACCACCAGGAAGGGGAGTTGGGAATTGCAGTGGGAATTTTCCCAACCCCAAAACCCTGAATCCAATCCCAGTGGGAAATTGGGAAGGAAAAAGGGAATTAAAGCCCAGCTTTACCTGCTCAATGTAAACATCTTAATTAAGCCCGTGCTAATTGCTCGCTCCTAATTAAAGCTCTCCCAGTTCCAGAGCCTCTGGAATTGCAGCTCCTGGAATTTTGGGATTTCAGGAAATTTCCCTGCTCAGCTCTCCCTGAGGGCCAGCACAGGCTTGGAATTTGATTTTCCCAACATTTTTTCCCTGTTTGATTTTCTAATTGACTCCCAAAAAAGCTGAAAAGCCAAAAAATAAAAGTTTAAATCTCTTTATTTTGGCACTGTTTACAAAGGTACAAATGCAGGAAATATTGGGGGGTTAAAATCGAGTTTTAAAGCACAATTTTATTGTTTTCAACCCAAAGCTGCACTTTGGAAAAGGAATTTGATGGTGGGAAGGAAGGAGAAACCCAGAAAACTCAAAATTAAACCCACAGAACCAAAGCTCAACCCCAAACCCAAAACTAAACCCTTGAAGCCAAACTAAACCCACAAAACTGAACCACAAAGCCCCAAATTAAACCCAAACCTTAACCCCAAATCCAAATCTAAACCCACCAAACTCAAGCACAAACCCAAACCCACAGAACCCAAACCCCACAAAATTCAACCCCCAACCAAACCTAAACTCAAAAAATCAAACCCCAAAACCCAAAATTAAATCCACAAAACCCAAACTAAACCCATAAAACCAAACCTAAACCCACAAAACTCAACCCCAAAACCCAAACCTAAACCCCACAAACTCAACCAGGAGTTCACAGCAATGACAAAACCGAACCACACCTCAAAAATGAGTAAAAATCTGGGGATTTTAACATTTTCTGGGTAAAAATGTCAGGATTTTGGGTAAAAATCACTGAGAAAAACTCGATTTTAATCACACACAGAATTAGATTTTTAGATGTTTACACAAATCCCACTTTTAATGTCACAAATCCCATTATTAGACAACAATTAAAGCAAATCCCACACGAGAAGAGACAGAAAAAGGAGCTGATCCTTCAATAAATTAAAATTCAGCAATTAAGCAGGACAGGAATTAACACACAGGAATTCCCAGCTCCAGAGGTGCAATTCCTTGGAATTATTTGCATAGTTCCTCCTTTTTTTCCCCCTTTGGAATCCAGAAAATCCTCAGGAATTTGGAAAATCCTCAGGAATTCTGAATTCCAGGATAAAACCTTCCGACTTGGGAAGGGAAAAAAATCTCAGCAGCACAAAAAAATGGAAATGATCAAAATTCCAAGTTGGAATTTCCCAAATACTCAAAAAAAGGGAATTTCAACTGGAATTCCTTGGCCAGGAGGAAAATAATTTTATTTCTCATAATAAAGAGGAAACATTTGGAATTTTTTGGCACAGGAGCCTCTCCGTGATTTGGGTTTTATCCCTAAAAATTCCACCAAAACCTCATTGTTTTTTAAGGAGATAAAAGCAAACCCAGCTGCCCGAAAATTCCCAGAAAAAATGGGATTATTCCATGGGATAAATGGATTTCTTCCCATCCCAAATTCTCCTCTTGGAAGGTTGGAACCCCAGGGAAATGTGGATTCTCCAGGTGGGAGGCAGATCCAAGAGTTCTGGTCTCATTTTCCCATTAAAAATTTTGGGAAAAAAGAGGAGAAGCAAAGCTCCCATTCCCATCCCTGGCAGGGAATGCTGAGGAGCCAAAGGATTTCGGTGGGAATGCTCAGAGCTGGAATTCCAGTGGGTGACACAGAAATTCCAGATATTTGGGATAGATTTGGGATGGGTTTGGGATGGATCCCATAACCAACCCAGCCAGGAGGAAAATAGTTGGAATTCCAGGGGGTGACAGTGAAATTCTATGGATTTAGGACGGATTTAGGACTTCCCCATGGATTTAGGACGCTCAGGCTTGGATGGAAAAGCTGCAGGAGGGAGACCCAGCCAGGAGAAAAAATCCTTTTCCAGCTCTTTGAGCTTCCCAAAATTCCTCAGGCAGGAACGAGGGCCATGGGAGAAGCTGAGGCTGCCTGCAATTGGGGAATGCCTCTGGAGCTCAAATTCCAGGGATTTCCCACACCAAAATCCCATTTTTCCACTGGCAGGAGTTGTCCCAATCCCTGTGGCTCATCCCAAAAATCCCTGAGTGCCCCAAAAGCAGGAATTCCCAATTCCAGGAATGGATTATTCCTTGGAGAACATTTAATCCAAGGACTGAGCTGGAAAAATTCCCCGAAAAATCCCAAGATTTGGGATCAGGCCTGGATTGAGCACCAGGAGAGCTCCCAGTGGGATCTGGGATTTGCTTCCAAAGGATTCTGCATCTTAATTATTGTCATAATTAATTAGCATGGTTAGTTAGCGTAATTAATTAGCATAATTAATTGCTGTCCCAGGTTAAAGCAGTGGCACTTGAGAGGATCCCTTTGCCAAGTGTCCAGCCCGGAATGGATCCACATCCCAAATCCCAGCTCCAGTTTTGGGGTCACATCCCAAGGAAAGTCCCCAAATTCCTGAAGGATTCTCTCCACAAATCCCCAAATCCCTCAGGAATTCTCTCCCAACAGGAAAAACACCCCAAATTCCTTAAGGATTTGTTCCAAATAGTGAAACCCCCCAAATTCCTTAAGGATTCTCTCCACAGGTCCCCAAATCCCTCAGGAATCCTCCCCAAGCAGGAAAACTCCCCCAAATTCCTGAAGGATTCTCTCCAAACACCAAAAGTCCCCCAAATTCCTGAAGGATTCTCTCCACAAGTCCCCAAATCCTTCAGGAATTCTCCCCAAACACCAAAAATCCACCAAATCCTTCAGGAACTCCCCCATCCTGGGGCAGGAACCCCCGGAGCAGCACCAGGACCCTGCAAAGCCACCAAATGTCCCCGGAACAGCGCTGCTGAGAGCTGGGGGTGGGATCTGGGACAAACCCTGTGGGGCTCCCGTGGGATTCGGCACAAACCCTGTGGGGCCCCTGTGGGATCCAGCACAAACCCTGTGGGGCCCCTGTGGATCAGCACAAACCCTGTGGGGCCCCTGTGGATCAGCACAAACCCCGTGGGGCCCCTGTGGATCAGCACAAACCCCGTGGGGCTCCCGTGGGATCGGCACAAACCCTTTGGGTTCCTGTGGGATCAGCACAAACCCTGTGGGGCCCCTGTGGGATTCATCACAAACCCTGTGGGGCCCCTGTGGGATCGGCACAAACCCTGTGGGTTCCTGTGGATCAGCACAAACCCCGTGGGGCTCCCGTGGGATCGGCACAAACCCTGTGGGTTCCTGTGGATCAGCACAAACCCTGTGGGGCTCCCGTGGGATCGGCACAAACCCTGTGGGGCCCCTGTGGATCGGCACAAACCCTGTGGGGCCCCTGTGGATCGGCAGCTCCCAGGGGATCCAGCACAAACCCTCTGGGGCTCCCAGGGGATCAGCACAAACCCTGTGGGGTCCCTGTGGATCAGCAGCTCCCAGGGGATCCAGCACAAACCCTGTGGGGCTCCCGTGGGATCGGCACAAACCCTGTGGGGCCCCTGTGGGATTTAGCACAAACCCTGTGGGGCCCCGGTGGATCAGCACAAACCCTCTGGGTTCCTGTGGGATCAGCAGCTCCCAGGGGATCCAGCACAAACCCTGTGGGGCCCCTGTGGGATCAGCAGCTCCCAGGGGATCCAGCACAAACCCTGTGGGGCCCCTGTGGGATCAGCAGCTCCCAGGGGATCCAGCACAAACCCTGTGGGGCCCCGGTGGATCAGCAGCTCCCAGGGTGTCCCGGGGACGCTCCGGGCCCGGGCTCACACGTTGCTGACCCGGCTGTCGGCGGCGCCGGGCGGGACCGCGGCGCGCTCGCGGCGGACGTAGCGCGGCTTCCGCACTGCCGGAGACAAAACAGCCCAAAAACACCCCAAAAACTGTGGGAATGGGGTCCCACAGGGAATTCCCAAAGGGGGACAGGGTGGGATGTGGGGATTGAGGCACAGGAAGGTTTGGGGCTGGGGTTTGGGGTTGGGATTTGGGATTGCGGTTGGGTTTTGGGTTTGAGCGCGGCTTCTGCACTGCCGGGACAAAATACCCCCAAAAAATCCCTGGGAATGGGATTGGGGAGGGAAATCCCAAAGGGAGGAGGGGGTGGGATGTGGGGATTGAGCTGCAGGAGGGTTTGGGGTTGGAGTTGTGTTTTGTGGTTTTTAACCCCACAAAACCCAAACCAAAAACCCACAAAACCAAGCCTAAAGCCCCAAAACCCAATCCCCAAACTAAGCCCACAAAACTCAACCCCAAACCCACAAAACCCAGTCCCAAAACCCAACCAAAACCCAATCCCAACCCCACAAAACCCAACCAGAACCCCAAAAAAAGATTTCCCACCAGAAATCCCATCAATATTTTGCCCTGCATGAATTAAAGCAACAAATCCCATTAGAAAAATCAAATCCCACTGATTCTGTTCCTTGTCCCGGGAATTTTTGGGATTTTCCCTTTATTTTTAGCACATTCCAGGGGAAACTTCCTCACCTGAAGAAGCTGGAGGAGAGATCATGGATGCCTGTGGAACAGAAGGACAATGTCAAAAAACCCCAAATTTTAACAGTGCTTCTTTAAAAAAATATCGGAATTTTTTAGGATTACTATAATTTTCACTGTGTACAGAGTTTTTGCTTGGAAAAATAACTCTGGTTTTCCATTTTTGTCCCAGTTTGGATCCAAAGAACGCCAAAATATCTTTAATTTTATTTCAGCCTCATTCATCAATTAAGGAGTTGCTGAATAAAGTCCCAATTTAGTTAATTAAAATGGAAATTATAATTTGTTTAATGTTCTTATAAAAGCAGAATTCACTCACTGTTTCACTGGGCTGGAGAACAGATGCTAAAAAAGAAGGAAAAAAAAAGATGTTAATTAACATTATTTTAATTAATGTGAAGGCTGGAATTGTTCATTTTCCAAAAATACAGCCATGAAGGGAATAATTTCATGTTAAAAAAAGGAATTTTGTCTCAAAATCCAACCAAAATATTCAAAAATCCCATTTGGAGAATTTATTTGGCATAGGACTCTCAAGACTGGAGAATTTATTGGCACAAAATGGGGATTTTCTCCACAGAATGGGGAATTTCCAAGGAAAAATCTCCATTTCGGCCAATTAACAGAGCGAAATTCATTAATTAATGGACAATTAAAGGGATTTTTACCTTTGTTCCTTCTGTAGAAAATCTTTGGGAGTTTGTTGGCTCGTTTGAGGTAGAAGAAAGAAGCCACAGAAAGGATCAGGAATAAACTGAGGAAAAACGTCCCCAGAATCAGAGAGGCGGCGACTTCAGGGCCCCCTGGAAATGAAGAAATGATCAAAAAAGAGAGAAAACCTGGTTTGGAGCAAAAACTTCTTCTTATCAAAGGATTAAATCCAAATAAAGAGCAAATTCTGATTTTAGGTGCTGTTGGATCATCCCAGTGCCTGAAACTGAGTTTCAGTTTCAATGGCAGCTGCCAGGGATTCAATCAGTTTGAACAAATTTTAATCAATTAAATCAGTTTTGACATTAAATCACTTTTAAAACTAATTTTAACAAATTCAAACACTTTTAACTCATAAAATCCCTTTAGAAACTAATTTTAACAAATTTAATCCCTTTCAATTCATTAAATCCCTTTTTAAACTCAATAAATCACTTTTTAAAATAATTTTAACAAATTCAATTGCTTTTAGACTCATTAAATTCCCTTTCAAACTCCTTAAATCCCTTTTAAAACTAATTTTAACAGATTTAACTTATCAAATCCCTTCTTTCGGACCCCAAATCCTCCCAAAATTCCAGGTTCTCACCAAAGTTCTGGATGAAAGGAGAGCTCATGTTCACGTGGGAGTTCATCCCTCTGCTCCCAGCTGGGGAAAAAAACCAGAAAATTTACACCAAAAATTAATTAAATTAAATTCAAATTTATTCCAGGATGCGGAATAAAAATCTCCTTTTTTTGCTGCCTTTTGCTAGAATTTTTGCAGCAATTGATAGCAATTGATTGAGAAAAAATTATTACAATTCATTAAAATTAATTTAATTTAAATTAATTATAAAAACGGGTCAGAAACTCACAGCTCCTGCACTCGCTGAGGTTGTGCCCAGAGGGGCTGGGCAGGGTCTCGTTCCTGCACCTGATGCAGCTGCTGCTCCCATCCTCATTCCACCTCCTGTAGCATCCTGCCCAAAAACCACGGAAAACGGACAAACCAACACAATTCCCAATTTTCTGGCAATTCCCAGGGTTTAGAGGGGAAAAAAAGCAGAAATTCCCATTTTTGGGGAGTTACAAACAGCACCTGATTCCCCTTTTCCCACAATAAAGAGGTTTTATCCTCAAATTTTATTCCCAATTTTTATCCCAGGAAAAACAAAAATTTCCCACAGGGAAAAAGGAGAAGGAATTATGAGGAAATAATATTACTTAATTAATGAATTAATTAGCACTCCCCAGCTGCTGGATTTTGGTGTTCAAGTCCAGAAAAATCTGAAATTTTTTATCCCTGCACTTCTCCAAGGCTCCAGTGATTATCCCAGAAAAATAAAATTTCCAAGGGGAAAAAAAGGAGCAAAATGAAAAGGGAATAACAAAAGTCTGGGAAATTTTGATCCCTGGAATTCTCCCAGTGTTTACCCCAGAAAAATAAAATTTCCAAGGGGATAAAAGGAGGAGGAATTAGAAGGGAACAATATTAATTAATGAATGAATTTTCCCTCCCCAGCTGCTGGATTTTGGCATTAAAGTGCAGAAAATCTGGGAATTTCTGTTCCCTGGGATTCCCCAGGGCCAGCTGGGTCTCTGCCCATGGGATAAATGATCTCTGAGGGCTTTTCCAGCCCAATTCCTTGGAATTCCCACACAATTCCTACCTGGGCTGCACTGGTGGGTGACTGGGCAGGAGCTGTTGGAATCCAACATTTCCACACAACATTCTGGGTCTGGCACCTGAGGAGAGAAATTCCCAAGGAGTTCCCACTTTTCCATCGAGGAAATGATAGTAAATATAAAAAATAAATTCAAAATCTCCACAGAAATTAAGGGATAATACACTTAAAACCCACTGGAATTTTTTTTTCCAGCAAGAAGGAGAAAACTTGGTTTATTTTTAATTTTATTTTTATTTTATGAATCAATTTTATTTTTCTAAATCCATTTTATTTTTATTTTAGACATAACTTTTATTTTTAAAAATCTATTTTATTTTGCTGTTAGAGACCAATTTTATTTTTCTTTTCTAAATGTATTTGATTTTTAGTTTCTAAATAAAAATATAGAAAATTTGGGATAAAAAATAAAAAATTAAAATAAAATAAAATAAAATAAAAAATAAAACAAAATAAAATAAAATAAAATAAAATAAAATAAAATAAAATAAAATAAAATAAAATAAAATAATAATTATATTAAATTCCTGGAGCACCCACTGAGTTTTCTGTGGATTTTCCTGCAACTTCTGCCACGAGCCTGGTCAGGAGCAGCACGAAGGGCACCTCCATTCCCAGGGAAAACACAGATCTGGAGAAAATTTCGGAAAAAATTCAAATTATTTGTTAATGACACTGGAAGTCTGCTTCCCTTTAAAGAAGTTTAGGGAAAAAAGGGGAGAAAAAAAGGGGGTGGGAAGAGTAAGGAAACACAGATGAAAAAAGGATTATTTATTATAAAATATAATAAAATTAAATTATTTAGATTTTTGTCAATATCTGAATATTCAAAGAATAAGAAAACACAGATGAAAAAGGATCATTGATTACAAAACCACAATAAAATTAAATTATTATTTAGATTTTTGTCAACACCTGCTTATTCAAAGAGTAAGAAAACACAGTTGAGGAAGGATTATTGATTGTAAAAACCACACTAAAACGAAGTTATTATTTAAAAACCGATTGTTCTTACCTACAAGAACACGCTGGAGGAACAGCTCATAATAAAGGGGAGGTTTGGGAGTGCTGGGTCCGGGTGCTGAAGGCGCAGCTCCCTCAGCTCAGCTCAGCTCAGCTCAGCCCTGCCTGGATTCCCATCCCTGGAACGCATCAGCACACCCAGCGTTTCTGACCCCATCCCAGCCCCTCATCAATAATTTTTATTTCCATCAGCCAATAATTTTTATTTCCATCAGACAGAGAGAATTTGGAAACATTTGATGGATCTGGAGCTGCTGGGCTTTTTTATTGAACCACTTTGGAAGCAAAGCCGAGCTCAAAATCTGCTTCAGAACTTCTAAACACTTAAAATAGTTGGATTATTTTTACTTAATTTTCACTTGACTTTTAAAATTACTTTATTCCTACTTAATTCCTTCCAAGCCATCCCAAAATTGACAAAGTTCCCACAGATTTCCTCAGGATCAAACACCCACAGCAAAATAAATTTGCCCAAAAACCTACTCCATGTTTTTGGCAGCATTTTCTATGTGGATTTGGAAAAAAATAAAAATAAAAATAAATATAAAAATAAATATAAATATAAATATAAAAATAAATACAAAAATAAAAATAAAAATAAATAAATATAAATATAAATATAAATATAAATATAAATATAAATATAAATATAAAATAAATACAAATATAAAAATAAATACAAATATAAAAATAAAAATAAATAAATATAAATATAAATATAAATATAAATATAAATACAAATATAAAAATAAATAATATAAATATAAAAATAAATATAAAAATAAATATAAATATAAAAATAAATACAAATATAAAAATAAATATAAAAATAAATAAATATAAATATAAATACAAATATAAAAATAAATAATATAAATATAAATATAAAAATAAATATAAAAATAAATATAAATATAAAAATAAATAATATAAATATAAATATAAAAATAAATATAAAAATAAATATAAATATAAAAATAAATACAAATATAAAAATAAATATAAAAATAAATAAATATAAATATAAATATAAATATAAATATAAATATAAATATAAATATAAATATAAATATAAATATAAATATAAATATAAATATAAATATAAATACAAATATAAAAATAAATACAAATATAAAAATAAATATAAAAATAAATAAATATAAATATAAATATAAATATAAATATAAATATAAATATAAATATAAATATAAATATAAATATAAATATAAATATAAATATAAATATAAATATAAATGTGAAGCCTGTGCCTGAACTGGAAGATCTTTTCCCCTCAGGATTCCCCTGCCAGCTCAGTTTGGGGCAGGCAGATTTCAGGATCCCAACAAGGATTTCACAGCCCGGGTGTCAGGCGTGGAACAAATCCCAAATCTCTGCCAGCTGGGATCCATGGGAATGAATCCCACCGGGAATTCTGCTCTCGCTGTGCCTCAAAAGCAGCACAAACAACTCAGGAACACCGAGGGCTTCCCTCCCACTCCTGCAAGCAAAACGTTTCCCTTATCTCCACAGTTTGCACTTTTCCTGCTGCATTATCAGCATTTTTCTGGCTGGCGCTTGGGAATTACTCAGCAGCTGGGAAAGGATGGAAGTGCAGAGAAAGTGTGCCTGAAACCCAGGCGGTTTCACAATTCCTGCGGCTGGAACCACATCACACCCAAAAGCTGCTTAATCCTGAAGGGATGGTGAAGCTGGGGCAGGACCAGAGAGGCTCAGCTGGAAAAGCTGAAATGGTAAAACTGAGGAGAAAAGCTGAAATTATAAAACTGAGAGAAGAATTAACGGGTTTTGAACATTGAAATTATAAAGCTGAGAGAAGAATCAAGGGTTGGAGAGGCTGAAATGATAAAATAGAGCAGAATCAGAGAGGTTTTAAAAGCTGGAATGATAAAACTGAGGAGAAAAGTTGAAATGATAAAACTGAGTGAAGAATGAAAGGGTTAGAAAAGTTGAAATGATAAAACTGAGTGAAGAATGAAAGGGTTGGAAAAGCAGAAATTATAAAACTGAGAGCAGAAGCAGAGAGCTTTTAAAGGCTGAAATTATAAAATTGAGGAGAAAAGTTGGAATTCTGAAACTGAGAGAAGAATGGAAAGCTTTTAAAAGCTGAAATAATAAAACTGAGAAGAATGAAAGGTTTTAAAAGCTAAAATGACAAAGCAGAACAAAACCAGAGAGGTTTTAGAAGTTGAAATTATAAAACTGATGAGAAAATTTGAAATTATAAAGCTGAGAGAGGAACTAGGGTTGGAAAAGCAGGTTTTAAATGCTGAAATGATAAAACTGAGGAGAAAAATAAAAGGGTTTTAGACATTAAAATTATAAAATTGAGGGAAGAATGGAAGAGTTTAAAAAGCTGAAATTAAAAAACTGAGGAGAAAAGTTGGCCATGACAAAATGCCAATGAAATGAGAAAACTGAGAGAAGAACGGAAGGGTTCCAAATACTGAAATGATAAACCAGAGAAGAATGGAAGGGTTTTAAGCACTGAAATGATAAGCCAGAGAAGAATGGAAGGGTTTTAAAAGATGAAAGTATAAAACTGAGAGAAGAATGGAGGGGTTTTAAACACTTAAATGATAAACCAGAGAAGCATGGAAGGGTTTTAAGCACTGAAATGATAAACCAGAAAGGAATGGAAGGGTTTTAAGCACTGAAATGATAAACCAGAGAAGAATGGAAGGGTTTTAAAAGATGATATTATAAAACTGAGAGAAGAATGGAAGGGTTTTAAACACTGAAATGATAAACCAGAAAGGAATGGAAGGGTTTTAAAAGATGAAATTATAAAACTGAGAGAAGAATGGAAGGGCTACAAACATTTAAATGATAAACCAGAGAAGCACGGAAGGGCTACAAACACTGAAATGATCAACCAGAAGGGAAGGGAAGGGTTTTAAAAGATGAAATTATAAAACTGAGAGAAGCATGGAAGGGCTATAAACATTGAAATGATAAACCAGAGAAGCATGGAAGGGCTATAAACACTGAAATGATAAACCAGAGAAGAACGGAAGGGTTTTAAAAAGATGAAAGTATAAAACTGAGAGAAGAATGGAAGGGTTTTAAACACTGAAATGATAAATCAGAGAAGCACGGAAGGGCTACAAACACTGAAATGATCAACCAGAAGGGAAGGGAAGGGTTTTAAAAGATGAAATTATAAAACAGAGAAGCATGGAAGGGCTATAAACACTGAAATGATAAACCAGAAGGGAGTGGAAGGGCTACAAACACTGAAATGATAAAACTGAGAAGCATGGAAGGGCTACAAACACTGAAATGATCAACCAGAAGGGAATGGAAGGGCTACAAACACTGAAATGATCAACCAGAAGGGAAGGGAAGAGTTTTAAAAGATGAAATTATAAAACTGAGAGAAGAATGGAAGGGCTATAAACACTGAAGTGATAAACCAGAGAAGAATGGAAGGGCTATAAACACTGAAATGACCAACCAGAAGGGAGTGGAAGGTTTCAGGAGCTGCAAGTGCCACTCACCTGCGGGCTCCCCGCGCACCTTGCCCAGCTGCCAGCACAGCCCCCAGGCCGCTGCCGTGCCGCTCATCGCACCAGGAACCTGCAGAGGCTTCACAAAACAACCTTTCATCAATCCCACCTGCAGCAGGACCCGTTCTTCCAGCTCGGGGCTGAGCTCCGTCCTTTCCGCGGCTGCGGTTTTGTAACAGCGCTCGGCAATTAAAAGCTGGGTTTAATCAGAGGCACCTTAAGCCAGGCCTTGCTGCAAAAGCTGCTCCACGCCTGCCTTGAGCAAACATTCATTCATATTCACTGCCGGGACACCTTCTGCTCTTACAGCACTGCTGCAGCACGAAAAATCAGGAGGAGAGATGAATATTCCACGGGGAAAAGCGAATATTCCACAGGGAAAAGTGAATATTCCAGAGGGAAAAGCGAATATTCCACGGGGAAAAGTGGTTTGGGGAAGGAGAAATGAATATTCCACAGGGAAAAGTGGTTTGGGGAAGGAGAAATTCATATTATACAGGGAAAAGTGGTTTCAGGAAAGCGAAATTCATATAATACAGGGAAAAGTGAATATTCCACAGGGAAAAGTAATTTGGGAAGGAGAAATTCATATTCCACAGAGAAAAGTGGTTTTGGGAAGGAGAAGTGAAAATTCCACAGGGAAAAGTGAATGTTCCACAGGGAAAAGTGGCTTGGGAAGTAGAAATTCATATTATACAAGGAAAAGTGATTTGGGAAGGAGAAGTGAAAATTCCACAGGGAAAAGTGAATGTTCCACAGGGAAAAGTGGCTTGGGAAGTAGAAATTCATATTATACAAGGAAAAGTGATTTGGGAAGGAGAAGTGAAAATTCCACAGGGAAAAGTGTTTTAGGAATGGGATAAGGGAATGGGTTGGGAGGGATTTGAAGGCTTTCAGTGTCACCTTGCTGTGCCCCCGGCGGCTCCAGGCCCTGTCCAGGGATGGGATATCCCGGGATAACCAGTGCCAGGGTCCCAGCAGCCTCACAGGGAGGGAATTCTGCCCAAACCCCAGCCTAAACCCGCTCCTTGCCGCTTGGAACTAATCTCTCTTTGTCCTGTCACTCCATCCCTTGGACATTCCCCTTCCTGCAGCTCGGGAAGGTCACGGCGAGGTCGCCCCAAAGCTTCCCCTCACCAGGCTCAACAATCCCAATGTTTCTATGATAAATTTCGGGGTTTTTCACCCCTAAACGGTGCACCGACACCCGTATTATTGGGATGTGCATTTGGGGAAGCTCAGCCAGGCAAAACACACCAAAATAATATCACCAAACACCCATCACCCCAACAAGCTCAGACCAGCAAAAAATCATCTTCAACCGAGTTAAATTATTAGGAAATAAAAGTTTCGGGGGGGAATAAGTAGAGAATTCCTTTCCAAACGCAGCTGGCCCCAAAAGCGCTGGGCAAGGAGCAGGAACAAGGAGCGACTTTTACTCCCAAAGCCTTTTAATCCTAAAGCTTTTTAATCCCAAAGCCAAACCCCTCCGACCCGCTGGTGCCGATCTCCCTGCAGAACTCGGTGACTCCATGAGGAACCGCTGCCCACCGCGAACAATGGGGCCCCACCCAGGGCTCGCCGCTCGCCCCGGGGCTCGCCGCCAGTTCTCCCTCCCGCTTCCTCTTCCTCCTCCTCCTCCTCCTCCTCACCTGCGGGCTCCCCCGAGCATCCCCCCGCCACCGCCGAGGTTCCCGTTCGTACCCCCCGCCCTCCACCGGCGCCCAGCCCGCTGCGCCCCGCGCCACCCTGGGAGCTGTAGTCCCGCGGCCACGCCCGCCTCGCCGCTTCGCCTAGCGGCTGCTCCGCCAAAAACTACAAATCCCAACAGCACCCGCGGCGCGCCCCACCTGTACCCCACTCCCCGCAGGTAAATACGCTCTCTCAGCTTTTTCCCGCGGCGCCGCGGCGCCTGCTGGGAAAGCGAGTCCTTCCTTGTCGGCGGGACGCGGGGGCGGTGGGATATCCGCACTACAACTCCCGGCGTGCCCCGCGCGCGCGCCGCCATTTTAGGCGTTGCCTGGCAACGCTGACGCGGCGGGAGGGAGGAGGCGGCGGGGTTGAGGCCTGCGCGCCCCAAAGCCCCGGGAATTCGGGAAAATCGGGAAAATCGGGAAAAACAGCTGTGCCGGATGTGGCTGCCCTATCCCTGGCAGTGCCCGAGCCCAGCCTGGGACAGGGGAAGGTGTCCCTGCCCAGGGAAAGGGGTGGAACTGGATGGGATTTAAGATCCCACCCAAACCATTCCATAATTCCATAAAGGAAACCGTGGGGTTTATTCTCCCTAAAAATCGCCTTCTTCTGTGGTTCATTTCCCCTAAAAATCTCCTTCTTCTCTGGCTTATTTCTCCCTACAAATCCCCTTCTTCTGTGGTTTATTTCCCCCTACAAATCTCCTTTAATGTGATTTATTTCCCCTAAAAATCTCCTTTTAATGTGGTTTATTTCCCCTAAAAATCACCTTTCATGTGGTTTATTTCCCCTTTTAACCCCTTGTTATTTTGCATACGGATAAGGAGCATCTCCTTCCGCAATCCCAAAATTTTCCTCATTCCTTGGAGCACAAATCCATTTAAATTTGGCATTTCCAAGCCAGCTCCTGAATTCCCTCAGGGTTTTTTTCTGACAAAAGCATAAATAAACCTCAAAGGCCTCATTTAGACAAATTTGGAGCTGCCCCTCACCTTTATTTTGAGGAAAATCTGTTCTTCTGCTTAAATTATAATGGAAAACATTCCTGGGGGTTTTAGATGTCTTCCCTAAACTTTTTTAATACTGGAAGTTGCAAGTTATACACAAAATGTGGATTGGTTTTATTGGATTTTTCTTTATTTTAAATCAAGACTGCCTCAAAATGCAAATATTTGTAAAGGTAGGAGGTGAAAAATGCCATGAATATTCATAAAATATGATAATGATCCCAATTACAGCTAACGAGGTAATCTCGCTTCATTTCCATGGCTTTGTAAATATTATTTTTTAAAATAAAAGGGAAGGAGGGACACAAGGAGATGGGGAATCACTCCTGAAGCTCCAAAATGAAATATAAAAAAAAAATCATAAATATTAAAAAATAAAATCCATGGAGGATTTTCTGGCTTATTTCCCTGAATAAAGGGGGGAAAAAAATCCCTGGAAGTGGGATGCCCTGGATCCAGGCTGGAAAATCAGGAATCCTGCCGGCAGAGGGCCGGAGGTTCGGCCGGGGCAGGAAAAGCGGGAGAGGAGCAGCGGGAGGGCCCTGCAGGCTCGGCCGGCACATTCCCGATCCCAGAGTCATTCCCGGCCATTCCGGGCCATTCCCGGCCGAGGGAAGTGACTCAGGGCCGCGGGGCCGCGCCGGGACAGGCACGGGACAGGCACGGGGCCGTGAGGGAGCTCCCAGCGCCTGCTGGGAAAAGCGCGGGATGCAGGAGCTGGGAGGAGCTAAAACATCATCGATACATCCTGTTCATAAACAACAATATCATAAATACTTCGTATTAATTCTATAGTTAATATTTCTGATTGATTTCTGACTGATTTCTGATTTGTTTCTGGTTTGTTTCTGATTTTCCAGCAGTTCCTGCATCCGCGCTCCCCCGGCTCCTGGAATCCAGGGAGACCACACAGGAAATATCCAGGGAAAACACAAGGGAAATATCCAGGGAAAACACAAGGGAAATATCCAGGGAAAACGCAAGGGAAATATCCAGGGAAAACAAACGGGAAATATCCAGGGAAAACACTCTGAGCTCTCCTCCTCCCTCTTGGCAGCTTTTCCCGAGACAATTCCCATCTCTGTCCCTGCAGCATTCCCGGGAATTCCTGGTGCTCCATCAGGGAGTGGCTCCCAGGCTTGCTCTGCTCCTGGATCCAGAGAAACAATTCCCAGCTCTGTCCCTGCAGCATTCCCAGGAATCAGGGGCCAGGAATTCCCGCTCCAGGAACGGTTCCCAAACTTTTCTCCTCCTGGCTCCAGAGAAGATTTCCCTGAGCTCAGCTCAGTCCTTGCAGCATTCCCGGGAATTCCCGCTCCAGGCTGGCGCAGGGAATTCCAGGTGCTCAGCTCCATCAGGGAACGGCTCCCGGCCTTGCTCTGCTCCCAGCTCCAGATAAACAATTCCCAGCTTTCCCGGAATTCCAGCCCCACGTACCCAGCTCCATCAGGGAACGGCTCCCGGCCTTTTCTCCTCCAGATAAGCAATTCCCAGCTCTCTGTCCCTGCAGCATTCCCGGGATTCCCGGTGCCCCAGCAGGGAACGGTTCCCAGGCTTTCCCCTCCTGGCTGGGGTTGGCTCTGCAGTTCCCAGGATGACAAATTCCAATGGGAATTCCAGAGGCTGTGCTGGCTCCTGGCAGGAAGGAGCTGGTGAGTCACAGAGCAACCTGGAGCTGACCCTGGCATGGATTTTATTTTATTTTATTTTATTTTATTTTATTTTATTTTATTTTATTTTATTTTATTCTATTCTATTCTATTTTTCTATTTTATTCTATTTTGATGCTTTATTTTATTTTATTCCATTTTATTTTTCTATTTTATTCTATTTTAATCTTATATTTTATTTTATTTTAAAATTTATTTTTACATTTACTTTTAAAAATTTATTTTTATATTATTTTCTATTTTACTTTATTTTAGATTTTATATTATATTTTAAAATATATATATTTTTATTATATATAAAAATTTTATATATATATATAAATATACATATATAATTTATTATATTATATATTATTTATATTTATATATATTATATATATTTAAATATATATTTTTATATAAATATATATAATATATATTTTAATATATATTTTAAAACTGTACTGTTTATTATATTGTATTGTATATTATATTGTATTGTATATTGTATTGTATTGTATATTTTATTTTATTTTTCCCTGCTCTGTTCCTGCCAGACAATCCCAAGAGGGATCAATGATGGAAATTGATGGAAAACAACTGAAAATTTGGAACACTCCTGGAAACTAGAATAACCCAGCATTGGACACTTCCAGGGACCCTAGAAAAAAGGGGATAAATTATGGAAAATTTAAAAAAAACCCTCAAAAATCGAATTTCCCGGGCTGGGAAAGAGGGACCGCAGACGGAAATGGACGGAAGAGGAAAGGAAATGTGGCAAAGCCCCCAAACTGGGGTTTCCCGGTGCTGCCAGGGCTCGCTGGGCGTTTTCCCCGCGGCCCCCGCATTCCAGGGCGGCCGGGGGTGACTCCAGGCGCGATCCCAGCAGCGATCCCGGCCGTGATTCAGCGGATGGGGCCGGGCAGGCGGAGCAGGAAAAGTCACCTGGGCAGGAAGGGATAAAACTCAAACTCACCTGGGCAGGAAGGGATAAAACTCACCTGGGCAGGAAGGGACAGAGCTCACCTGGGCAGGAAGGGACAGAGCTCACCTGGGCAGGAAGGGACGGAGCTGCGGGTTCCTGCTCGGGAAAGCCACAGCACAGCGCAGCCGGCTCGGCGTTCGGAGCCCAGCCCGCGCTCCCGGGGCTCCTGCGGCATTCCGGGGGTTCCCGGGGATTCCTGGAGGATTCCGGGGGAGCAGGAGATGCTTTGGTTCCTCTAACAGCACCTGGACAGGTATTTATGGGGCTGGGGGCGAAATCCCACTGAGCCGTCTCTGGGACTGGGGAACTGGAACTGGGATCAGTGGGACAGGAATCACTGGAATTCGGATTGTTGGAACTGGGATCAGTGGGACGGGGATCAGAGGAACTGGGGAACTGGAATTGGGATTTTTAGAACTGGGGTCAGTGGAACAGGGTTTGTTGGGACTGGGATCAGTGGAACTGAGACCACTGGGATTGGAGAGCTGGCATAGGGATTGTTGGAACTGGGATCAGTGGGACGGGATTGTTGGAACTGGGGAACTGGAATAGGGATTGTTGGAACTGAACTGGAATCACTGGGACTGGGATAACTGGGACAGGGATTGTTGGAACTGGGGAACAGGAATAGGGATTGTTGGAACTGAACTGGAATCACTGGGACTGGGATAACTGGGACAGGGATTGTTGGAACTGGGATCAGTGGGACGGGATTGTTGGAACTGGGGAACAGGAATAAGAATTGTTGGAACTGAACTGGAATCACTGGGACTGGGATAACTGGGACAGGGATTGTTGGAACTGGGATCAGTGGGACGGGGATTGTTGGAACTGGGGAACAGGAATAGGGATTTTTTGGAATTGGGATCGCTGGGACTGGGACTGTTGGAACAGGGGAACTGGAATAAGAATTGTTGGAACTGAACTGGAATCACCGGGACAGGAATTGTTGGAAGTGAACTGGGATTGTTGGAATTGGGATCACTGGGACAGGGCAAATCCTACTCCTAAATCCCAAACCCCATCCTAAACGTGACCCCTCTCTCTCTGCTTTTATGGTGCCAAAAGATTCCTGGAATTGACAAAAATCATGGAATTCCTCCCTTTGCGTCCCTCTCCTGGATGGTTTCTTTATTTCCTGAAGCTTCTGGAAAATCCCAGCAAATACCTGGGAAAAGGAGAGGCTCTGAATTGAAAAAAAAAATATCAGAAAATCAAATAATTCTGTTAAAAAGATGCAGGAGGGGAAAGTTAAGGAATTTAAAATGTCTCATCCTCAGCTTGGTCCAAATCCCTGCATTCCAACTGATCCACAAACCCCAAAAATCAAAATATCAAACAAAAAAATAAGCAGAATAAAAGGATAAAAATAAGCAAAATCTCAATTCAATCAAACCAAGAAACTTCTGTAATGTCACAATTGCATTTAGCAAATGGCAAAGTTTGGATTTTTATTTAAAAGCAAATTTTGGGGTAAATTTGAGCTTAATTCAGGATTTTTGCTGTGTTGAAGCTGACGTAGGCCAGACCAATAAAAAGCTCCTGAGAGCAGCTGCAATTTCATAATTCATCATTAATAATTAATAATTTCATAATTGTGCAATAAGAACTTGGGCAAGCCAAGGCTTCTCCCTTTCTCAGCTGCTCAGAATTCCTGAAAATCCCTGAAAAACACCCAGGAACTGCAAAAAAAAAAAAAAAAAGATTTAGGGGATGGGGAAAAATGGAATATTTAGGAAAAAAAAAAAAAAAAATTGAAAGGAAAACACTCCCTGAGATTTTCCTCATCTTTGGGCCAGTTTGGGCTTGGATTTCTGATTTATCTGTAAGCAGGAAAAAATTTAAAAAATAGATTAAGACCCATTAAAATTAGTTGGAAATGCACAAAATTTAACCTCAGGAGAAGCTGCACCCTAAACAAAATAAATTCATATTTAAATGGAGAGAAGCACAAAAAAAGAGAAGTTCTGAAGGGTGGTTCTGAGGGGAATTACATAATAAATAAATATATAAATTTATTATTATAAATATATAAATATTTAGATAGCCATTTAAATATATTTAAATACGTGTATCTATAAATAAATATATAACATATAAATGAATAGAAATATCTTTAATATAAATATATAAATACACACACTGTATAAATGTATAAATAATTTAGATTAATGAATAGATATTGAGATAATAATAGAAATCATGAGAAAATAATATAATTATTACAAATTTAAAATTATAAATTGTAATAATTATAAATAATATAAATAATGGAGATTTTTTTGGTTTTACCTTGTGGAATGTCAGGAATATTTGGTGTTTCCTAATTTAAATTCAGATTTAATTGCTGGGGCGAGCTGTAATTACAGGAACCAGCTGAGCATTGCAAATCTCGGTGACACATCCCAGAGAAATGTTCTGGGAAATCCAGCCCGGAGCTGTCACCAGGAATTTCCTGCAGCTTTCGGGGACAGGAGATGGAATTCGGGGCTGGGTGCAGGTGGTCCCTAAAATAATCGGAATTTTGGGGGGTTTCAGGAAGAACGAAGCTCAAAATTTGGGTCTGGATGCAGGTGGAGCTAAAATAATCCAAATTTTGGGTGATTCCAAGAGGAATAAAGGGACAGGAGCTGAAATTTGGCTCTGGATGCTGATGCTGCCTAAAATACCCCAGATTTGGGGGATTTTGAGGGGGATGAAGGGACAGGAGCCGTTTCCTCCACACTTTTAACAGGAAAATCCTGAATTTCCTCCCTTCCCTCGGTTTTGCCCCAAATTCCAGCTCCCAGGAGCCAGGACCGCGGCCCAAATCTCCCAAAAAAAGCTTTTTTCCCCATTCTTTCCCCTCTGAAAATGTTGTCTGTCTCTTAGGCCGGGCTCAGCTCCGTAGGCCCAGGACTCAGAGATTCCCCCATGGAATCCTCTGCTCTCCTCCCAGCTCCCAGCGCCCGGGGTAGGTCCAGCTCTGGTTTTTCTGCCCCAAAAGGAGGAATTTGGTGGGAATTTGGCTCCTGTCCCTGCAGTTCCAGCGGATTTCCTGCTGGGAAAGGTCTGGGGGGATCTCTGAGGGCTCTCGGCTTTTCTTGATGGGTTTTTTGGGGCTGCCTAAGGGTAAGGCCAGACAAAAGTAGGAGAATAAGAGAAAAAAAAATTAAATTAAAAGTGGGTGATTACGAATAAATAAGATACTAAAATAAAATAAAATAACATAGAATAAATAAAATAGAAAGTGGGTGATGCTGAATAAATAAGGGAATAAATAAAATAATATAGAATAAATAAAATAAAAAGTGGGTGATTCTGAATAGATACAGAATAGAATAATATAGAATAAAATAAATAAAAGGAAATAAAAAGTGGGGGATTCTGAATAGATAAATAGAATAGAATAAAATAGAATAAAATAAATAAAAGGAAATAAAAAGTGGGTGATTCTGAATAGATAAATAGAATAAAAGGAAGAGAATGAAATAAATGAAACTAAATAAAAAGTGGATTATTCTGAGTAAATAAATAGATAAATAAAAAGGAGGTGATTCTGAATAAATAAATAAAATTAAATAAAAAATAAAATAAATAAAAGGGAATAAAAAGTGGGTGATTCTGAATAAACAAATAGAATAGAAGAAGAAAATAAATAATAAAATAATGTAAAATAAAATAAGAAAATAAATACAAATAGAATAAAATAGAATAGAATAAAATGAAATAATGAGATAAAACAAAAAACTGAAATGAAATGAATGCCGTGCTGCTGTTCCCTTGCAGAGTCCCGCCGGGCCCAGTTCCCCTCGGGGGGCTCCATCATGTCCTGCTTCCCGCAGCTGTGGCACTCGAGCGCGCCGGAGTCCCCGTCCAGCCCGGCGCCCGCCTCGCCGGGCCCGGTGCCGGTGCCGCTGAGCCCCCTCGTGCTGCCATCGCCGGGCAGGAAGGGCCGCTCGCCCGCGGGCTCCCCGAGCTGCGCCAGCCCCGGCTCGCCCAAGCCGGCCTCGCCCGTCGAGTGCTCCATCTGCTTCAACACCTACGACAACACCTTCAAGACGCCCAAGCTGCTGCAGTGCTCGCACGTGTTCTGCCTGGAGTGCGTGGCGCGGCTGAGCGCGGCGCTGGGCGCGGGCCAGGAGCTGCTGCCGTGCCCCTTCTGCCGCCAGCCCACCAACCTGCCCAGCCAGGGCGCGCCCGGCCTGCGCACCAGCAAGGAGCTGCTGGCCACGCTGCCGCCCGAGCTGCAGCGCGAGCGCGAGCTCTGGATGGACGGCACCAAGCTCTGCTGCCGCCGCGCCTCCGACGGCGACCCCGAGGACCCCGAGTCGTGCGTGTCCATCGACGTGGCCCTGAGCAAGGCCGAGAGCGCCGAGGCGGCCCCGGGAGGGCTGGCGGGGCGGCTGTCGCGCTGCGAGCTGTGCGACGACTGGAAGCGCATCGTGCTGCTCTC
Source organism: Zonotrichia albicollis (assembly GCF_047830755.1). NCBI lineage: Eukaryota > Metazoa > Chordata > Aves > Passeriformes > Passerellidae > Zonotrichia > Zonotrichia albicollis. Next base: position 287,167 of record NC_133843.1, read on the forward strand.
GGCGCTGCTCATCATCCTCTTCTGCATCATCCTGTGGCCCGTGCAGTGCGCGCTCAAGACGGGGAACCTGCGCTGCTTCACGCGGACTGCGGCCGTCAGCCGGCCCGAGCTGCTGCCCCCCAAAGCCACCACGGCCGCCGCGGCCGTGACACGGCCGCCGTTCCACTAGGGACATTCTGTCCTGGCCACTGCGGTGACATGGCCACCGTTCCACTAGGGACAGGACCTGCTGTCCTTGCAGCTGTGGTGACACCGCCACCGTTCCACTAGGGACATTCTGTCCTGGCCCCTGCGGTGACATGGCCACCATTCCACTAGGGACAGGACCTGCTGTCCTGGCCACTGCGGTGACACGGCCACCATTCCACTAGGGACATTCTGTCCTGGTCACTGTGGTGACACGGCCACCGTTCCACTAGGGACAGGACCTGCTGTCCTGGCCACTGCGGTGACACGGCCACCATTCCAGTAGGGACAGGACCTTCTGTACTGACCATTGCGGTGACACGGCCACCGTTCCACTAGGGACAGGACATTCTGTCCTCGTAGCTGCGGTGACACGGCCACCGTTCCACTAGGGACATTCTGTCCTGGCCACTGCAGTGACACTGCCACCATTCCAGTAGGGACAGGACATTCTGTACTGACCATTGCGGTGACACGGCCACCGTTCCACTAGGGACAGGGCCTGCTGTCCTCGCAGCTGTGGTGACACCACCACCGTTCCAGTAGGGACAGGACATTCTGTCCTGGCCACTGCGGTGACATGGCCACCGTTCCAGTAGGGACAGGACATTCTGTCCTGGCCACTGCGGTGACATGGCCACCGTTCCACTAGGGACAGGGCTCTGGGGCTGCTCAGGGATGGGACCTTCTGTCCTGGCCACTGAAGTGACACGGCCACCACTCCAATAGGGACAGGGCCCTGGAGCTGCTCAGGGATGGGACAAGGATGGGACCTGATGTCCTGAAAGAATTTGGGACCAAATCCCCATTCCAGTAGTGCCAGAGCCACTGGATCTGCTCAGGGATGAGGAACAGGAACAGAACCTGTTGTCCTCACAGAACCCGGGATAGAATCCCCATTCCAGTAGAGCCAGAGCCCCTGGATCTGCTCAGCTCCATGGGGACAAGGGACAGGACAAAGCCTTTCCTGGGTCTTGGCTCCATCCGGTGCCAAGCAGGACCTGCTGCATTCCTGGGATTGCCGGCAGATCCCACATCCCGCTCACCGCGCTCCCGTGCCTCTGGAATGTCCTTGTGCCTCTGGAATGTCCTTCCCAGGCCTCTGGAATGTCCCCGTGCATCCGTCCTGCTGCCTCTCCATGGACTCCAGGGCTGGGAATGCACCTGAGCTCCCCAGGCTCCCCCTTCCTCCAGCTCCTGAGGGAATAAAGGGATTTTTTTTTTCTGGAGCAGCTCCGTGATTATTCCTGTGAGGAGCTGGGATGGGGAGGGCTGGATGAACAGATGGGAACCACCAGAATTCCAGAGGCTGGGAAGGTGAAACCCCAGAATTCCAGAGGCTGGGAAGGTGAAACCCAAATTCCAGAGGCTGGGAAGGGGAAACCCCAGAATTCCAGAGGCTGGGAAGGGTAAACATCAGAATTCCAGAGGCTGGGAGGGTGAAACCCAAATTCCAGAAGCTGGGAGGGTGAAACCCCAGAATTCCAGAGGCTGGGAAGGGTAAACCCCAGAATTCCAGAGGCTGGGAGGGTGAAACCCAAATTCCAGAGGCTGGGAGGGTTCCCTGGTGCTGAGGGGGATAAAAGAGACAAAGAAGGAAAAGTGGAGACTCCCATGAGCTGAAACCACAGCGGGGAAGGAAAGACACAAAAATCCTGCAAACCCCTGGGATTGGGGATGGAGTTCCTGGAACAACTGAATTTAGGAGATGCAGGAGCTTGCCCCTCCTCTGCCCAGCAAACAGCACCGAGAAAAGCAGGATTCTCCTTTATCCTAGGAAAAAAAAGAAGCAGCAGGCCCCTTAAAAACCTCTTTAATCGTTTCCAAACTTTATTTCTGGGTGATTTGACGAAAGACACGAGTTAGTAATGGTTACATCATGCTGCTCCTCTACTGCGCATCGCCCGCCACAGCTCAGCCAGCAGCTCCCCAGGTCAGGAATTCACCCTCTCCATGGACACCTCAGGGGTTTAAATTAAAAAAAAAAGCCAAAAAAAAAATCAAATTCAGAAAAAAACCCCCAACCTCGATGTTCTTTTTTTTTTGTTCATTTTTTTTGGCACGTTCTGTGGTAGAAATGTTGTTAAAAATAAAGCCCGGGTGAATGCGCTGCTGGAAATTCCCAGTGCTCCCCCATGAGGACACAAATCCTGGTTTAAGGCATTTCCAAGCCCCAGCAAAAGCAAAATGAGTTTTTATACTTATTTTTGTTCAATTCTTGGGGTTTTTTTTTCCTCTTTCTTGACTTTATTCTGAAAATCAGCAGCTTCCCCATCCCTCTGGAGCTGGAACACCGGCCCAGCTGGGAATGCCATTCCAGATTCCCAAAATTGGGACTGGGGGACTCCCAGACCCCTCCCTCCCATCCCACCAGGAATCCCAATTTGGACCCAGCAGCCCCAAAAAATGGGAATTTTGGCACTCACAGAACCCCCAGGCACAGCAGAGCCCCCATCCCACACAGGGCACAGCCCCCCATGGAATGTTTAACCCTGCATTTTCCAAGGAATCTCACTGGTTGGGAATATTTATTTTTTTAAAAAATCAAATAAATGAAATCAAAGCAGATCCAAGTGGTTTTTCCATTGGTTTTCCCTCTTGGTTCCACCTTTGTTCAGAGCTCACCCTGAGAGAAGAAATTTGACCTTTCCTGGCTCAAAAGTTGGTGCCAAAACTCCCATTTCAAAGGGTGCCCTGCAAGGTGGGGTAGAAATTTAGGGGAAAAAAAGCCAAATTCTGGCACTTCAGGCACAACTCCCACCCAGAACCTGGTGGGATCCTGCAGATCAATCCCCAAAGTTGTTTTTCCACAGAGAATTCCAGCTGAGGGTGGGAAAGGGACCCAGAGGCCACCAACAGCAGGGAATCCTTCCATGGAGAAGGAATCCCAATGGAAGATGGGATTTCTTCCAGGGCTGGGATCCCTCTGTTCTTCTCCACTTCCAGGAGACCCCGAGCTGCAGCCACACCCCAGAAACTTCACAACTGGCCCCAGAACTTTCCTTTCCTGGAAGAAAATGCTTCAATTTCCCCCCAAATACTCCCCAGCCCCGCTCCTGCTCCTGTTGGAGCCGTTCCTGCAGGGCTGGCAGCATCCAGAGGATGTGGAAGACCCAAAAACTCCAAGTCCAAGGTGAAAAATTCCCAATTTTCTTGGTGGGAGAGGCTCCAGGGGCAGCTCTGCGTTGCCAGGCTGGGAGCCAGAGGCTGGAGAAGGCTGTGGGGCGTGGAAGGACACATCCAGGAGATCTCTGAGGAGGAACAGGGAATCTCCTGGTCCTCTTGGGAGAGGGAGAGAATTCCCAGCTCTTGGAGAGGAGCTCCAAGTGATCCCCAGCATGAGGGAGGCCAAGGCTCGGTGGCCGGGGAGGGGTCAGGACACGTCTGGATGAACACAAAATGTGGCAATGAGGTTTCACAGCTGCTCCTGCACGTGTCCGAGAGGAGGAGGAGGAGGAGGAGAAGCGCTGGAAAAATCCACATTTTTGCCTCCCCAGCACCTCTGAGTCCAGCAAAGAGTCCCGAGGCGAGCGCAGAGCGAAGCTTGGGCCCGGCTCTCTCCCTTCCAGTGCGTGGCATCCCTGATTTGAGCAGAGCTCGGAGGAGAAAAGCACTTGAGATCCTTACACACATAAATTACAGTGAGAGGAACGGGGGCAGCAGGAATCAGGTGAACACGGGGCCAGAGAAGGTTTGGAAGAGCCAGAGCCCGGAGCAGGGCGGGCATTCCCACCCCGCCAATCCGTGAAGGCCTCGCCAGCACCAGCAGCGTTTCCCCCACGGGAAAACAGGGTTGTTTTTGGGAACAAACCCCCCAAAAACACCAGGAAAAAAGGGGGAAAACAACCCCAAAACAAAAGAAGCTTCAAGTATGAAGAAGATCAACGCTGCAGTGGGAGAGTTCTGGTGTCACTTCTCGAGCTTTGTTCCGCTGCTCGGGCCCGGAGCCCGAAAGCAAAAAGGGTTTCCTGCCCTCCCTGTCCCCCCCAAAAATATAAAAAGCAATAAGTTTACAAAAATAGAAAATAATTACAGCAATAGGCAGGAGGGAGGGAGGAGGGAGGCGGGAGGGAGGTCCCTGGGCTCTATTTGGCCGAGCAGTGCAATATCCGGGGCTGGTTCAGGGCGTCCTCCAGCAGGTGCAGCTCCCGCCGGTCCACGAGCACGTCCCGCATGCAGCCCACGAAACCCGTGCTGAAGGCCTTGGGCAGGCGCTGGGGCACGCTCAGCTTGTCCAGCCCACCTGGGAACGGAGCAGGGCTCAGCTGGGACAGGGACAGGGGACAGGGACAGCACCCCTGGGAATGGCACAGGGCCAGCTGGGACTGAGGACAAATCAGGGGACTGCACAGGGCACAAGAGACAGAGCAGGGGACAGCACAGGGGACAGGACAAAACCTTGTTCCAGCTGACCCTCTGGAACGGAACAGGGTCAGCATAAGGGACAGGGGACAGCACAGGGGACAGCCCCCCTGCAATGGCACAGCATCAGCTGTGGAACAGGGCAGGGGATAGGGGACAGCACAGGGGACAGACAGAGGGGACAGCACAGGGGACAGCACAGGGGACAGCACAGGGGACAGCACAGGGGACAGACACAGGGGACAGCACAGGGGACAGGGGACAGACAGAGGATAGGGGACAGCACAGGGGACAGACAGAGGGGACAGCACAGGGGACAGTACAGGGGACAGCACAGGGGACAGCACAGGGGACAGACAGAGGGGACAGCCCCCCTGAAATGGCACAGCATCAGCTGTGGAACAGGGCAGGGGACAGGGGACAGACAGAGGATAGGGGACAGACAGAGGGGACAGCACAGGGGACAGGGGACAGACAGAGGGGACAGCACAGGGGACAGACAGAGGATAGGGGACAGACAGAGGGGACAGCACAGGGGACAGCACAGGGGACAGGGCATTTTCCAGCCACCTGAGGGTGTTGAAGGGAGCGAGGGAGGGACGCCCCCAGCATCCCCAGCCCGCTGCAGCCCTGAGCCCCCCAGGGACACGGGGATGTCCCTGCCCACACTCACCCAGCCACAGCGCCCCGTCCGTGTCCAGCTGGGTGGCCCCGAGGGGAGAGGAGCCGGCGATGGGGGCCTCGTTCCCAACCTGCAGGGAGCCTTCCCTCTGCACCCTGCTCCCGAGGGGAACAGCAGCAGTTCAGCAACAGCAGCAGTTCAGCAACAGCCCCCAGAGCCAGCCCAGAGCTGCTCCCCGCAAGTCCTGACCCTGGGAACCACTGGGGGCAGATTTTGGGATAACCTCCACCCCATTCCTGGGATATCCCCACCAGTACTTTTCCAGCTACAGGGCTGTAGTTATTTTATTTTTTCTACATCTTAAACTCTAAAACTTTCCTTTACTTAACGTGTCTCTGCTTTAAACTCTAAATCCACATCCTCACTTCTGGCACCTAAGTCTGGAAGCCTTTTCCAAGGTCTCAGATCAAATCCTGAGTTTAATTCTATGCTTTGGCTCCCAGACCCAAAGCTCTGAGAGTTCTTTTCCAAAGAGAGCACCTTGGGGATCACAGGGCTAAGCTGCCTCATTCCCAGCTCTTCCAACCTGATCCCAATCCAGATCCAGATCCCGATCCCAATCCCAATCCAGAGCAAGATCCCAATCCTGATCCAGAGCCTGATCCCAATCCCAATGCAGATCCCAATCTCGATCTCAATCTAGATCTCGATCCAAATCCTCATCCTGACCCCAGTCCAGATCCCAATCCCAGTTCTGATCCTGACCCCAGCCCAGATCCGAGATCCAGACCCTAATCCCGATCCAGACCCCGATCCCGCTCCCGACCCCGCCGTGTCTGACCTGGAGGCCCGGATGTGCACCCACTGGTTGGTGTTGACGGGCACGCTGGAGCGCAGGGTGACGGCCTTGGAGCCCAGGTCGTAGCTGAGCTGCACGCGCCCGTCCACGATGGCCAGGGCGATGTAGTCCGAGCGCTCCAGCCCCTTCCCGCTCCACAGCAGCAGCCCCTGCGTCGCCTCCGTCTTGATGCTCAGCTCAAAGTGGTTGGACTGCAGGGCCTTCTCACTGCGGGGAAACGCCACGGGCAGCCCCTCCTGCAGCCTGCCCCTCGTCATCCTCCTCTTCCTCCTCCCTGGGGATGAACTCCCCGCCTGTCCCCACCTGCTGGCCTGGAGGGTCACGGGTTTGGGACAATCTACACCCCACTGAGCACTCAGAGCTGGGACAGCCCCGGTCCCACTCCTGGGATACACAGGAAGGGTCTGTGCCCACCTGCTGCCCTCAAGGTGGCAGATTTTGGGATCATCTCCATCCTACTCCTGGGGTTGGGATACACAGGAAGGGGATTCTTTGGAGATTCCTTGCTTTTCTCCTCATGGAGCACAAGGATCAATGCCTGCCAGCTGTGACACAGCAGCTGTGGCACCCCGGGGATGGTCACAGAAAGGGCATGGAGGCAACAAAACCTTTTCCCAAGGGAGCAGGTAAGGAAAGATAGGATTTTCCCCAGGTTGGAATCCTGATTTTTGCCTCTGGAACAGGCACGAGGCTCCTGGCAACAGCTGGAGTGGACACACAGAGACACCACAGACAGCTTTTTATTCCTGAGGGATGCTGCATCCAGAGGCTGGGACATGGTCCTGCTGTCCCTGCAGGGTCCCTCAGCCTGGTGGCACTTTGCCGTCCCCCCTGGGCAGAGCTCATCCCTCACGGATAAAAAGCCAGGACAGGGACACCGAGGACACACACAGGGACACAGGGACATGCTGAGGCACGGGCAGAGCAGGGCACAGGCACACCTGGGCACTCACCTGGGCTCCGAGGGGAAATCCAGCGCCTCGGGACTCGATGGGAGAAAAGGGGAGCGAGCCATAAGCGAGGGACAGCGAGGAGACCCTGCCTGCCTTCCTCTCCTTTCTCCTTTCCCTCTCCTTTCTCCTTTCCCTTTCCTTTCTCCTATCCTTTCCTTTCCTAGAGCTTCCCTGGAAGAGGACAAATCCTCTTTCATGGGCATCCAGACCCAGCAGGGGATGTGGGAGCAGCACAGCCCAAACTGGCTGGGAAGAGCCCGGGAATGGTGACATTCCCTCTGCAGGGACACACAGCAGCAGGGATGTGGCTCAGGGAGGGCACACAGGGACAATTCTGAGCTCACACTGCTGGAGGGCACTGCCCAGCCTAGGAGGATGCTCAGGATAATCCTGAAATTCCTAAAAATCCCTTGCAGCCCCTCCCAATGGTGTGGACATGCAGGTGGTGGCTCTGCAGCCCCCCATGCACAGGCACAGCTCAGCCCCCACACAATGAGGTGGGATGGGGTGGGACAGGCAGGGATCGCCCCAAATTCCCCCCTTCCCACAGCAGAGAACGCTCCCGCACAGAGCAGGGAATTTTGGGATCCCTTTTAGGGCTTCCCTTCCATACAAGACAGACCCAGAGCAAATCTCAGCTGTCCAGGGATTGGGATTTGTCCCCATCCTCGTGCCCTGACCCTTTTTCTGACCCCTCATCCGCACTGGAGATGTTTTGAGGGGTTCCACATCCACACTGGAAAAATCAAGGATCAGCACCCCCAGTTTCCATCTCCAACACCTCAGGCTGCTGCTGGAGCAGGAAACCCAAGGAATTTTCCTTCCCTGTGCTCATCCTTACTAAAATCATGCTTAAAAACTCCCTTGAGGCATGCTGGGGGCTGGCAGGGCGGGGACAGCACCTGGATGTGACACAGGTGAGGCAGCTCCTGCTCAGCCCCTGGGGCTGCTGGCAGCTCCTGGGCCCTCCTCCCCCTGAATGGGGGAGCTTCCACCAAAACCCCGGAGAGGCCCCAGATCCCTCCCCCAGCCCTGCCCCGGGGCTTGCGGTGACAATGGGGACGTGGGGTGAGCGTGGCAGGGCTGTACTTACGCTGGGATCTCATTGCTCAGGTGGCTTGGAAACAGAGAAACAGTGACATTGAGAAGGGACAGACAGGGACAGACAGACACCCAGAGAGGGACAGACAGCAGCTCCACATGGACAGACCCCCAGCAGGGCTGGGACACCGGGACTGGGACAGGCAGAAGGACATGGGAGCCTCCTGAAGGAGGAATTTCCAGCCTGGAGGAGCTCAGGGGGAGCTCTGCTCATTCCCAGAGGGAATTCCAGAATTCCAGAGAGAATTCCCAAGGACAAGGAGGAATTTCCAGCCTGGAATAGCTCTGCTCATTTCCAGGAGGCATTCCCAAGGACAAGGAAGAATTTCCAGCTCAGGGGGAGCTCTGCTCATTCCCAGAGGGAATTCCCAAGGAGCAGCACCTCCATGGCCACCCCAGGGTCCTCCCCAGCATGGGGTGGGACAATCCCACGTGTCCCATCCCCGAGGGACAATCAGGATCCACCTCCACCCCACTGCCAGCCCCACAGCCAGCCCTGGAGCTGGGAATTTGGGGGAAACCAAGAGGGCAGAGCCAGGAACATCCAGCCCCGTGTGGAGCTCCTGGATCCCAGCTTTTCCTCCCCAGACCAGCCCTGGTGGGGCAGGTACCTCTTGGTGATGCTGTTGTGGTACTCCAGGTACGTGCGGCCATCGAAGGCCACGGCCTCGGCGTCCCCTGCTGCCTTCTCGATGATCACTGGGGAGAGACAGGGAAAGAATGGCCAGGAAAGGCAGGGGATTCCTGGGAAAGGCAGGGGATGCCTGGGAAAGGAATGGCCAGGAAAGGCAGGGAATTCCTGGGAAAGGAATGGCCAGGAAAGGCAGGGGATGCCTGGGAAAGGAATGGCCAGGAAAGGCAGGGGATGCCTGGGAGATGGGAAAGGAATGGCCAGGAAACCCCTGCTGGATGTGCTGAACTTCTGCTGGAGATCTTCCAGGTTTTCCATCCAGCCTCCCATGGCCACCTCCAAGCCCCTGGGCCATCTCCACCTTCCCATGGCCACCCCCAGCCCCTGTGGCACCCCCAGCCCCTGGCACCCACCTTTCTCGCAGTGCGCCCCCGAGAAGCCCCTGTGGCAGGAGCACTGGTAGCTGCCCAGGCTGGGGCTGCAGGTGCCCCCGTGCTGGCACGGGTTGGGTTTCTGGGTGCAGGGGTGCCCCCGGAACGGGGACACCTCCCTGGCACTGCGGATGTTCTCCTCCTTCAGCACGGGCACGCCTCCCACGGTGATCTGCAGGGGCAGGAAGGGTCAGCCAGGAGCTGCTCAGGGCCAAAAACCCAAAACCAGGGAACTCCCATCCCCATCCCTGGCAGCGTCCCAGGCTGGGCTGGATGGGGCTGGGCTGGTGGAAGGTGTCCCTGCCCACGGCACACGGGAAGCCTGAAGGTTCCTCCAGCCCAAACCAGGCTGGGATCCTCTGAAGGTCCATGCCCACCCACCTCTGGTGATCCGTGGACACCAGGGGGCACCAGGCAGTGGGGACAAGAGGAGATGCGAACCCATCCCTAGGGTGGGAGTCCATCCCTAAGACGATGGAAATCCATCCAAGCGTTCCCAAACTCCCCTTCTGTCCCCCACTGGTGCCACTTTTCCACCACCAGGACAGCTCCCAGGTCCATCCCAGGACAGGTGGGACCCTGGGCTGGCCAGCAGGACATGGGGCTGTCCCAGCAGGGCCTCACCTTCTGCACAGCTCCCTCGAAGCCGCTGGAGATGGCAGCTGCTCGAGCCAGCTTGGAGAAGTCGGGGGCTCCCCCCACGTAGAAGGGCTCCTTCAGGTTCAGCACCATGTGAGGCACCTGGGGGAACAGGGACAGCAAGGACAAGGGGTCAGCTCGTCCCTGGTGTCCCATGCAGGGCCAGGAGCTGGCCTTGATGGTCCCCTGGGTCTCTCCGTTTGGGAGATTGGATGGTAATTTATTTTATGGTAATTTATTGATGATATTTTATTTATGATTCCACGGATGGAGCCTCCAGGAAACCTCCTCATGCCAAGGACTGCCAGGTCCCACCCCCAGCAAGCACCTGGGAAAGGCTTCCCCTGTATTGAATTTTTTGGGGAGGGGGCTCTTCTTTGGTGTGCCCCCCAAAACTGGGGTCCCCCAGACATCACTCAGAGCCCTGCAGGGCTGCTGCTCAATCCCAGCCCCTTCCAGAGGGATCCAGCCTGGCTGCCCCAAGGTTTGGGGAGCAGCTTCAGGTTTTCTCCTGCACCCCATGGCTTGAGGAGGTTCTCCTGCACCCCACGTGGTGGTTCTGGAGGAGAAAATCCCCTCCTTGCTGTCACCAGCCCCAGGATTGCTGGGAATTCTCTGGGATGGAGGCAGGGCCACAGCAAGGACGGGGTGACATGGAGCACTAACTAATGCTGTGTGGGATTAACACAAAATAAATGACCAGATTAATTGAAATGGTCCCAAAAACAAAAGGCGACAACTGGCTGGGAATGAAGGACTAAACTACAGGATCCTAAACCAGATGGGGAAGATGAAAAACACAAAAATAGGAAGGGAGGAAGGAGGGAGGTGCCAATGGCAGATGAGATGGAGGCGTGGGGGGTCATACTTATCTGTACCTTACGGGATTTCTGGGATCCAGACAGCAGGGGAGGGGAGAATACAGAGGAAAATCAAAGGGAGAGAGAAGAAAAAAACAAAAAAAGAGAGAAAAGGGCCATCAGTGGGGTGCCATTGCAACGGGCAGGGCTGCCACAGCCCCGCTGCCACCAGCGCTGGGTGGCTCTGGGGGTGGCAGGAGGTGGCAGGAGGGTCACTGCCACCCAGGGCCCTGCTCTGCTCAGGAGGAGCTGGCAAAGAGGAGAGGGAGGGCAGGGAAATGCCAGCGTGGGCTCTGTGGGGCTGGGGATCAGCTCTGCAGCCAGCAGGGATTTTCCTGCTGGAGAGGGAGGGAAGGGACCCCAGGAATGCAGGGACAGCACAGGGACCCCAGGAATGCAGGGAAGGGACCCCAGGAATGCAGGGACAGCACAGGGAGGGACAGGGAGAGGCTGGAACTGCACAATTCCCAGCTGGGAGGAGAGCAGAGCAAGCACCAAGGGATGCAGCAGCAGCAGGGCCTGGGGCTTTCCTGCCCCCTGAGCTCCTCTCACTGCTGGGGGGCTCTTAATTAATCATTAATTACTGACCCAGGGGTGCCTCATGGAGCTGTTCCAACAGGGGACAGGGGAGGACCTGGAATAAGGGATGGGGCTCCAGGAGAGGGTGGGGGGCTCATCCAAGGCACCCCTGAAACCTGGCTGAGATCCTGGGCAGGGACGGGGGGGACAGGGAGGGACAGGCGCTTCTCCACCCTCCAATCCATGATCTAAAGCCCAGGAACCTGAGAAATTCCACTTTTCCACCTTCATTCCAGTTTTCCACCTTCCAATCCATGATTTAAAGCCCAGGAGCCTGAGGAAGTCCACGATTTAAAGCCCGGGAGCCCCAGAAACTCCTCCCCAGGTGAGCAGGGCAGGGCTGGGGTCCCCCCACTCACCGGGGACTCCCCTGTGACCCTCTGGCCGTTGTTGACCCTCAGGACGCCCTTGCGGCCGCTCCTCTCCAGCAGGACACTGACCCACGTGTCCAGGGGCACGGGCTCCTTGCTCCTGGGGGGGAAAAAGGGAAAATAAAGCTTAAAAAACCTTCTAAAATCAGGCCTTGCTCAGCTGAATGTGTGAACATGTGAAGTTCCCACGAGAAAGAATAGCAAGAATGAAAATTAGTTTGCAGAACGATCTGTTCTGGTAAGAAAAGCAGGCTTGCAACTGTGGCAAATTAAAAAGTCTGTGAGAATCTGTGAAGAAAATATTAAAAGACAGAGAAATAGTATTAAAAATATAAAAATAATATAAAGCACATGCACAAACAAGCACCTCCTAAGCAATGAACGGAGCAGCAAGCAAGTTGAAATTAGAAAAAACACAATAACTGACATTACAAATTAAACACAATAACTTGGAAAACCGGATACAAACAGGCTGTAACAGCAAAGTTACAGGTTTTGCTTTTTTTTTTTTTTTTTTTTTTCAGCAGACTTTTGCTGCTGAAACTTTGAGTAATGTCATTATTTGCTGCCAAAGTTATAAACTCTGCCATCAGAACCTACAAAACCAGCCTGGAAAGGTGCCCTGAGCAGGGGATGCTTTAAGTTTTGGCTTTTCTATTTTACACATTCTGCACTGATGCCTCAGGTTTTGGCTTTTCTATTTTTCACATTCTGTGCTGCTTTAGTGGGTGGATCTGAGGTTCATATTATGGGATGGTGAGCTCTGTGCACAGAGCAGGGAGACAAAACAATTCCTGCTCCAGCTGGGCACCAAGGACAGATGATCCAAATCTCAGCCCAGGAGCACAAACACCGTGGGCTGGAGAGAGAAAAACAAGGATGGGACTGCATGGGCTAAAGCTGGAATGGGACAATTCACTCCAAGATGCAAATGGAGCAGAACTTGTAAAAGGGACAGACCTCGTGTTTGGTTATGCATTTTGGGACCATTTTGTTTGATCTTGGGTGCAGCCCTGGCTGGGCTCCTGTGCTACCCATGGTGGATCCATTGAGGAGAGACTTTTCATAAATCCCTGCTTTATTCTTTAGCTCTGTTCTAAGGCAGCCTCTCAAGGCATCAGCCAGGGCTCACCTGGGCAGTGCCCCCAGTGCCCTCACCTGAGCAGGGCTGGCCCTTTGCCCAGGTCGTATCTGTACTCCAGGTGTCCCTCGTGCAGTGCCAGGGACACAAAGTCCCCCTTGCCATCGGTCTTCTGGCCGTTGTAGAAGATCATCCCGCTGGGCTTCTTGGCCAGGAACACCACCTCCATGGACATCTTGTCCCTGGGAGAGCAGGGGTGGGTTATTGATTATTGATTGTGGGTTATTGATTGTGGGTTAGGGATTGTGGACTGTGGGTTTTGGATTGTGGGTTATGGATTATTGATTATGGTTTATGGATAATTGATTATGGATTATTGATTATGGGTTATAGATTATGGACTGTGGGTTATGGACTATAGGTTATTGATTAAGGATTATGGGTTATGGATTATAGGTTATAGATTATGGATTCCTTCCCATCCAGCCGCTCCCAGGATAACCCCAAGGCCGTGGGTGTGGCAGCCATGCCAGCCCTGCCCAGGGTGCCATGGGGGGGTTTGTCCCTCCCTGTCCCTGCACTCACTGCAGGTCGGGCACGAAGCTCTGCAGCCCGTTGAGCTCCAGGTAGGAGAAGCCGTTGAACTCGGGCAGGAAGGGCACGGACTGGTCCTGCTCTGTCACTGGGCACAAAGCGGGCAGCGTGAGGGACGGGGGCACGGCAGGTGTCCCAGGGGTCACACCGGGCTGGGGACAGCCCTGCCGGCCCACCTCGCTCGCACAGGTCCCCCTCACGGCCCATGGGGCAGGCGCACAGGGCCCCCCCGGCGGGCAGCACCAGGCAGGTGGCAGAGGCGTGGCACGGAGAGGGCTCGCACGGGTTCCTCTCGAAGGCACACGTGGGGCCTGCGGGACAGGGACACTGTCACCAATCCCCACTGCCCCAGTGTCCCACATATCCCCAGTATCCAATGTCCCCAGTGACCCTCATGTCCTCAATGTCCCTCATGGGCATGCAGACATCAAGGCACTGGCACAACAGCCCCAAAAACTCCCTCAGAACCCCCCAGAAATGGTGAAAAACACAATGCCCATCCCTGTACCCCAAAAACTCCCTCAGACCCTGCAGAGGGGTGAAAACCCCACAATGCCCATCCCTGTACCCCCAAAACCCCCTCAGCACCCCTCCGTGCCCACCCCTCACACAAACCCCCCTCAGACCCCTGTGGTGCACACCCCACAACCCCCACAATGCCCACCCCACACCCCAAGAGCCCCTCAGACCCCGCAATCCCCACACCCCAAACCCCCTCGGTGCCCACGCCGTACCCGTGTAGGCCTCGGGGCACTGGCAGTGGAACATGTCGGCCTCCCTGGCATGGCAGGTGCCGCCGTGGTGGCAGGGGCTGGGCTGGCAGGGGTCGGTGCCACACTGACCCACGGCCGTGGCGTACAGCACGTCGGCAGAGCCCGGGTGCAGCTCGTGCCCGCGGTTGTTGATGGCCAGGGCCCGCACGCAGCCCCGCAGGCCGCTGGTGACACCCGTGCGCTCCGCCACCCTGAGGGGACACAGGGGTTGTCACCAAGGGTGGCACAGGGTGTGACAGGGCCCCTGTGCGCTTGGCCATCCTGAGGGGACAGGGCACAGGGTTTGTACCCAGGGTTTGTCCCCAGGGGTGGCAGGGGGTTCTAGAATGGCCCCCGTGTGCTCTGCCAGCCTCCCACAGGCAGTGCCACACTCACATACCCAGTGCCACCCTCCCAGCAGCCGTGCCACACAAGAGTGCCACCCTCACGGGGTCAGTGCCCCCTCATGGGGCAGTGCCACACTGCTAGGCCCAGTGTCACCCCCATAGTAGCAGTGCCACCCTTGCAGGCCCAGTGCCACCCTCCCTGTCCCCATGCCACACTCACAGCGCCATGTGCTCGTGGGGCGCTCCCCCAATGAAGAGCTCGGTGTCCAGGTTGAGCCCGTCGGTGCCCGGGGGGCTGTGCCCGCTCACCGGGGGCTCCCCGTCCACGGCCAGCGTGCCCGTGCGCCGGTTCCGCGTCACCAGCAGCCGGTGCCAGCGCCCCGGCTCCACCGGCACCCGGCTGGTGACCGTGCCCGTGCCAGAGCCCGTGTCAAACCTGACAAAACATGGCTTGGGGTTCTTCAAGGTGCCAGCTGGGCTGTGCCAGGCGCGACTGGCACTGGGAGCTTTTGGAGACCCTTCCCTTCCCTTCCCTTCCCTTCCCTTCCCTTCCCTTCCCTTCCCTTCCCTTCCCTTCCCTTCCCTTCCCTTCCCTTCCCTTCCCTTCCCTTCCCTTCCCTTCCCTTCCCTTCCCTTCCCTTCCCTTCCCTTCCCTTCCCTTCCCTTCCCTTCCCTTCCCTTCCCTTCCCTTCCCTTCCCTTCCCTTCCCTTCCCTTCCCTTCCCTTCCCTCCTCAGATTCTGGAATACAAAAAAAGCCACTCTGGCTCTTTCCTCCCTTCCCTTTTTTCTCCCCCTCTCCACATTTCTCATCCCAGTTAAAAAAAACCCTACCGAAAAAAGATGTCTCAAAAAAACCCAACCTGCCAAAAAAACCCCAAACCTGCCAAAAAACCAACCTGCCAAAAACCCCAACCTCCCACACTGCAGAGCTTTCTGAACTCACTCAAAGTTAGTTCACTGAAAAGATGGAATGAGCTCCCTCAGTATTCCAGCCACACACACCCCAAAAAATCCTGATTTTTGCCCACTTAGAGGCCTTTTAGGATAGAAATTCCCCCGCTGGGATACAGATTCCCCCTTTGAGACACAATCCCCATGCCAGGCTGACCTGAGCTCCACGAAGCCGCCGAGCAGCGCCAGGGAGATGAAGTCCTTGCCGTGGCGCTGGGCGTTGTAGAGCAGCAGCCCACGGGGCTCGAGCGCGCGGAACTCCATGGAGATCCTGACGGTGTGGTACGCGCGCATGGTGCGGAACGCCAGCACCGAGCTGCCCCCGAAACTGGGCATGGACCCGCTTGGGGCTGCGGGGGAAAACAGGGGGGAAAATAGGGAGGAAATGGGGGGAAAATGGGGAAAACAGGAGGCGGAAGAGAGGGGGAAAAGGGCGGGAAGAATGGGGGGAAATGGGGGGAAAAAGAGGGCAAAGAATGGGGGGAAAGAACGAGAAAATGGGGGGAGAACAGGAGGGGAAAGGGGGAAGGGGGGGAAATGGGGAGAAAAATGGGGGGAAAGGAGGGGGAAAAGGGTGGAAAAAGGGTGAAGAACAGGGGAAGAAATGGGAGAAGAAAGAAAGGAAGAAGAAAGAAAGTGGGGGAAAAAAGGGAGGGGAAAGCGGGGGAAAGAGGGGGAAAGCGGGGGAAAGCGGGGGAAAGCGGGGGAAAGAGGGGGAAAGAGGGGGAAAGAGGGGGAAAGAGGGGGAAAGAGGGAACTTTTATTGAGCTTGGATTCATAAAAAGGGCAACTTGTTTGTGCCTCCCTTGAGGAGATCTGGGACTCCAAATCCCATAAAACCAACAGGGCTGGACACCCACTGTCATTTTCCATGGGATTTAGGAGGTCAAATCCCATTAAACCAGCAGGGCTGGACTCCCACAGCTTGCAGAGCCCCAGGTGAGTGGATTTTCAGCTGTTTTCCCATCCCTGGAAATGCCCAAATCCAGCCTGGCACAACCTGGCACAGGACGGGTGGCAACCTACCCACATCACGGGGTGAGAAGTGACTTTTAAGCCCCCAAATATGTGATTTCTGACACCACCACCTACCTTTCTCACAGAGATCCCCTCCTGTGCCCGGGGGGCAGCTGCAGGTGAAGCGGTGCCCGTCGTCCTGGCAGGTGCCACCGTGCAGGCAGGGCTGGGACTCGCAGGGCCGTGCCAGGGGGGTGCCAGGGGGCAGCTGGGTGGGCTTCCCCCTCCTGCTGCCGCTGCCAGGGCTGCGGGTGGTGCCCACAGGGCTGCGGGTGGTGCCCACGGGGCCGGGGCTGCCCGCGGGCTCCCCGTGCTGCCCCAGGGCCGCGGTGGCCGCGGGCACCCTGCGTGTGGTGCCAGGGGCCATGGTGGTGGCCGTGGTGGTGGTGACCGTGGTGGTGAAGAGCCGGGGGATCCAGTCTGGAACACAGCAGGGATGGGGTTGGCCGGGGGCAGGTGTGGGTTTGGGGTCAGCTGGGGGTTTGGGGCAGCTGAGGGTTGGTTTTAGGGTCAGATGTGGGTTTGGGTTGGGGTTAGGTGTGGGTGAGGTTTAGGTTTAGTTATGGGTTAGGTTTAGGGTTAGTTTTAGGGTCAGGTTTGGGTTAGTTTTAGGGACAAGTGTGGGTTAGGTTTAAGGTCAGGTGTGGGCTAGGGTCAGGGATGGATTTGTGTTAAAGTTAGCATTAGAGTTCGTGTCAGGTATGGGTCAGTTTTAGGGTCAGGTGTGGGTTTGGAAGTGCCCAAGCACCCTGTGGAAGATCCCTGCCCATGCCCAGTCCCCTCTAAGGTCCCTCCCAACCCCAAACATTCCGGGACCCACCCAGGGAAGCTTTTAAGGGGTTGGCAAGACCAGCAGAGCCCCCCAGGCATTGTGAAACCCCAAAGCAAGCGAGGGGCACTCACCAAAATCCATGAATTTGATGTGCTCCTGCTGGGGCCTCTTCACCAGGATGGTTTTCCTCTTGGCAGCCCGGAGCTGCTTCAGCAGGGCCCCCTGCACATCGGCGGCCGTGTAGGACGTGGCTGAGCCCAGCCAGGAGGGCAAAGGAGGGAGGCAACAGTGAGCATTCCAGTGGGAATTTCCTGCCCTTGACCTCCCCAAATCCCTCCTTTCCCATGGAAATAACCTTCCTTTCCCAAGGAAATAATCCTCTTCGCCAAGGAAAATAATTTTCCTTCCCAAGGAAAATAATTCTTTCCCAATGAAACTAACTCTCCTTTCCCAAGGAAAATAATATTCCATCCCAAAGAAAATAACCCTCCTTTCCAAAGAAAATAAACCTCTATTCTCAAGAAAAATAAACCACCTTTACCACGGAAAATAACTCTCCTTTCCCAAGGAAAATAATCTTCCTTTCCAAGGAAAATAATCCCTCCTTTCCCAAGGAAATAATCCTCCTTTCTTAACGAAAATAATCCTCCTTTCCAAGGAAAATAATCTTCCTTTTCCAAGGAAAATAATCCCTCAATTCCCAAGGAAAATAATCCTTCTTCCCAAGGAAAAGCCTTCCAGCTTCCTTAGCATGCAGCTCCTCCCATCTCTGCTAACACAGAAATTTTGCAGGATAGAAGACCCAACCCCAGTGAATTTTAGGATGGTTCTTTCCTTCCCCTCCCCAGGCAGATTTCCCAGCCAGAATTCCCTCTGGGAATGGCCAGGGAATGGCCCCACCTGGGTCAAAGTGGGCCTCCACGATGACCCTGACGGCGCTGCTCTGGCCCAGGTCCCGCACTCGGATGCTCCTGAAATCCTTCCTGACATCAGAACCCCGGAACAGCTCGTCCAGCTGGGGAAGGAAAGGGTTAACGGGGAGATCCTGGCACGGGGATCCTGCCAGGGAAAGATCCAGGCTTGGATTTGCTTCCCAGCCTTTGCAAGGCAGCCCGGTGACGGGGCGGGGGGACAGGGGACAACTCCTGCTGCTCTTCAGGGCCAAGGGAACAACAGGATCCATAAAATGGAACAGGGATGTTCTGTGACAATTCCAGCTGTTCTTTAGGGCCAAGGGAAGAACAGGATCCATAAAATGGAACAGGGATGTTCTGTGACAATTCCAGCTGTTCTTTAGGGCCAAGGCAAGAACAGGATCCATAAAATGGAACAGGGATGTTCTGTGACAATTCCAGCTGCTCTTTAGGGCCAAGGCAAGAACAGGATCCATAAATCAATTGGAACAGGGAACCATTGTCGATTTTGTGACCATTTTGGGTTCACCTTGGGTGTGGGCCCAAGGGTATCCATTGAGGAGACCCTTTTAACAAAGCCCTGCTTTTCTCTGTAACTCTGCTCTGTGAGCCTCTCCTCGCACAGCTGGCACTGCAGGGTGTCCCTCCCCTCGGTGCCAGCTGTGCCCCCACGAGGGGCACGGCGCTCACCGCGCTCTCGATGCTGCGCGCCGTCTCCCCGAAGAGCTCAGATTTGGGGTCGGCCATCTCCGGGGTGTAGAACAGCTCCTGGCCCTCCACCTCCTCCAGGATCAGCACTCCCTGGAACACCTTGGTGGCTGGGGAGGAGGAACACAAGACAAAGCCTTGAGCTGGGCAGGGGCGGAGAGGGAGCGTCCCTGGCGGGGGGATGGCAGTGTGGGGTAGTGCCAGTGCCGGGTTAGTCGGGATGGGGCGGGCACAGCCATGGAGGATTAGTGCTGGAGCAGATGGCAAGGACCAGGCTGGAGATGGCAGCTTTTACCAGACGGGTTCCTGCGAGCTCCGGCGCGGAGAGCAGCCCCCCTGCACCGCTGGGTGACAAGAGAGACACGTTAGAGGACAGAGGACACGCCAGGGCCCGGGGGCACCCACGGGCACACACGGGGCACAGCGGGGCCACCCGGGGCTGGGGGCCAGGGGGACACCTGGCACAGGGCAGCCACAGCCCTGCCAAACCCGCCTGGAGCTGCAGCAGAGTGCCAGGGCTGCATCCTGCCCTGGGCATGCAGAGCATGGAGAGATCCCGCTGTGGGAACCACACAGGAGGCTCCTTCTCCTTTCCATTTTCCCTTTCCCTTTTTCCTCTCCCTTTCCCTTTTCCTTTCTCTCTCCCTTTCCATTTTCACTTTCCCTCTTCCTTTTCCCTTTTCATTTCCCTTTTCCCTCTCCCTTTCCCTTCACACAGGACATTTAATCCTTTGTGGGTTAGGGTTTTTATCCTTTATGGGTTAAAAGGGAAAGTGTTGGGGTTTTTTCCAGAGGAAAAGGGGATGTTTTATTGGAAACCCCAAGGAACAAGGAAGAACTTGAGTGAGGAAAAATCTGTGATGTGGCCCCTGATTCCTGACCCCAGAGTGATCCCAAACCTTCCTCCAGCCCCGAATTCACCTGGAGAGCTCTGTGTGTCATCCCCTTGAGAGATCCCAATTCCTGACCCCAAAGGGATCCCAAACCTTTCCTTCAGCCCCAAATCCAGCTGGGCAGCTCTGTGTCCTCCCACCCTGAGAGATCCCAAACTCCCGACCCCACAGGGACCCCAAAGGAGCCCACAGGGACCCCAGACCCCATTCCCAGTCTCACCGGGGCAGTTGGTGCCCTCGGCATCGGCGGCTGCGGTTTTGCCGTCGGAGCAGCAGCCCAGGGCGCTGTTGTAGCACGTGGCCCTCTCGATGGCAGGCGTGGCTGTCACCCGGCCCTCGTCAGGCTCCTCCTCACCTGGGGGACACATGGGAGACACCCAGCAGTGACACCTCTGTGTGGCACCTGCCCTGCTCATGGTGACATCCGGGGACTGAAGACACCAGGGGACAGCCCCCAGTGGCCTGGAGACATTCAATGGCACTGCCCAGGGGACACGGAGCGTGGCACTGCCCAGGGGACACCCAGTGCCCAGGGGACACGGAGCATGGCACTGCCCTGGGGACACCCAGTGCCCAGGGGACACCCAGAGCCCCCCCCAGAGCCCGGGGTGGCACTCACCAGCGGATCCTGCCCCGCTGGCCTCCTGGTCCCCACTGGTGCCCATGTCCTGGTCCCCGCTGCCCTCGGCGCTGCCGGACTCGCCGTAGCTGGGCTGGCTGGTGGCCGCCACCACGGGCACGGTGGCCAGCGGGCGGACGGTGGCCTTGTGCACGCCGTGGGTGACCCAGGCCGTGGTGGTGGCCGGCCTGGCCGTTGTCACACGCCTGGTGGTGGGGTGGCCTCGCTCCGTGGGCCTGGCTGGCGGCGGTGACGGGCTGGTGGCCGCCCCAGTGGGCAGGGGGGGCTGTGGGGTGGCCCGAGGGGGCGCGGGCAGCTCCGGGGGCACCGTGGGCAGCGGCGTGGGGGACACCGGGGAGATCGTGTGGGTGATGGACTCTGCAGGGACACAGACACGGAGGTGAGGGGGTGGCACTGGGGAGGGGGGGACAAAGCTTGGGAAGGGCAACTGCTGTGCCAGGGGATGTCCCGTGGGGTGGCAGGGCCAGCCTGAGGACACGGGGCTGGCACTGCCATGGGGACACTGAGTGTGGCACTGTCCTGGGGACACTGGGCATGGCACTGCCCTGGGGACACTCACCGTGGCACTGCCCTGGGGACACTGAGTGCAGCACTGCCCTGGGGACACTCACCATGGCACTGCCCAGGGGACATTGAGTGCAGCACTGCCCCAGGGGACACTCACCCACCATGGCACTGCCCTGGGGACACTCACCGTGGCACTGCCCTGGGGACACTGAGTGCAGCACTGCCCTGGGGACACTCACCGTGGCACTGCCCAGGGGACACTCACCGTGGCACTGCCCCAGGGGACACTCACCGTGGCACTGCCCAGGGGACATTGAGTGCAGCACTGCCCTGGGGACACTCACTGTGGCACTGCCCAGGGACACTCACCGTGGCACTGCCCAGGGGACATTGAGTGCAGCACTGCCCTGGGGACACTCACTGTGGCACTGCCCCAGGGAACACTCACCGTGGCACTGCCCCACGTGCTTGACCGTGATGTGCTGGCCCTGCCTGCAGGCGATGGTCCGCAGCTGGCACTGGTCCCCGTAGGTGACACCATCAGAGCCACACACCTGGGGACACAGGGGACACCAGAGCTGAATGCTGGCAGTGGTTTTGGGGGCTCCTCTGGGGCACAGAGGGACCCAGGGTGGCTCAGGGGTGCCAGGGGACATCTGTGACCCGTGTGTCCCCCTTGCCCAGCAGGGAACAGCTCCTGCAGGACTCTGTGTCCCCCCCAAAGCCCCCCAGAGGGGTGTCCCCAAACCTTGGTGGTGTTGGCCTCGGGGCACAGCGGGGACGGGCACTCGCAGTGGGCAAAGCCGTTGAGCTCCACGCACGAGGCCCCGAAGTCACAGCTCAGCTCCTCGCACGACCTGGGGGCTGAGGGGTCTGGGCAGGGCGAGAGGGGAGCCGGGAAACATCCCAGTAAGTCAGGAGCCAAAATCCCAGACACACAGGTGCCCAAATCCCAAATAGACAGGTGCCAAAATCCCAAATAGGAGTGTAAATCCCAGTTATGCAGGACCCAAAACCCCAAATAAACAGGATCCCAAATTCCAAATAAACAGGACCCCAACCCCTAAATAAACAGGACAGAAACCGTCAGTGCTGCAGGACCCAAACCCCCAAATAACCAGTACCCAAACCCCCAAATAACCAGTACCCAAACCCCCAAATAACCAGTACCCAAACCCCCAAATAAGCAGCACCCAAACCCCAAACCCCGAAGCCTCTCACCCTTGTGGCAGCCGGCGGTGCCCAGGCTGCTGCCGTCGGGGCACTGCGTGCACTTCATGCCCGTGATGCCCGTCCTGCAGGAGCACAGCCCCGACATCTGCTCGCAGTCATCCCGCACCGAGCCCACGGGGTCACAGTGGCACGCTGCAGCGGGGACGGGGGAGAACGGGTATGGGGTGGGAAAAACACAGGTATGGGGCGAGAAAGAGGAAAACGCAGTTATAGGGTGGGAAAGGGGGGCCTGGCAGCCATAGGGGAAGGGGGGTAGTGATGTGACATCCCTGTCACTCAGGGAAGTGTCCCACCCCTGTCAGGGCATTGTCCCACCCCTGTCCCACCCCTGGGCAGTGTCTCCTCACTGTCACTCAGGGGGTAACACCCTTGTCCCAGTCATGGGGTGCCTCATCCCTGTCACTCAGGGGTGTCTCCTCACTGTCACTCCCAGGAGCCACCCTGTTCCCCTTGGGCACTGTCGCTGTCCCGTCACTCACGGGTGCCACCCTGTCCCCCAGCAGTGCCCCCTCACTGTCCCTGTCCCATCACTCACGGGTGCCACCCTGTCCCCCAGCAGTGTCCCCTCCCTGTCCCTGTCCTGTCACTCACGGGTGCCTCCCTGTCCCCCAGCAGTGTCCCCTCACCGTCCCTGTCCCCTCACTCATGGGTGCCACCCTGTCCCCCAGCAGTGCCCCATCACTCACGGGTGCCACCCTGTCCCCCAGCAGTGTCCCCTCACTCACGGGTGCCACCCTGTCCCTCTTGGGCACTGTCGCTGTCCCTGTCACTCAGGGGTGCCACCCTGTCCCCCAGCAGTGTCCCCTCACTCACGGGTGCCACCCTGTCCCCCAGCAGTGTCCCCACCCTGTCCCCCAGCAGTGTCCCCTCCCTGTCCCTGTCCCGTCACTCACGGGTGCCACCCTGTCCCCCAGCAGTGTCCCCTCACCGTCCCTGTCCCTGTCCCGTCACTCACGGGTGCAGCCGCTCCGTCCGTCGGTGACGATGCCGCGGAAGTTCCAGAAGCCGGGCTCGCAGCGGTCGCACTTGAGGCCGCCCACGCCGGGCTTGCAGGAGCACTGCCCCGTGCCCGGGTCACAGGAGCCGCCGTAGGAGCCGTAGGGGTTGCACTGGCACGTGCCTGAGGGCAGGGACACGGGGACACCCGGGTCACCGCCCTGTGCCACCCTGTGCCACCGGCTGCTCTCACCATCGGCCCCGGGCTGCCACCAGGAGCTCGATGCCATCAAGAGCTCGTCTCTCATTAACATCAAAGGGGAAGGAAGCTATTAGAGGGTGATTATTAATTCATTAACGAGCAGCTTGATGGAGGGGAGGCAGCCAAAGATAGACAGCCAGGCGCTGTCCTTGTCCCAGCGGGAAGGGGACAGAAAGGGACATCATCCAGCTGCTTTTCCCCCCATTATCCAGCTGCTTTTCCCCCCATTCTCCAGCTGTTTTCCCCCCATTATCCAGCTGCTTTTCCCCCCATTTTTCAGCTGTTTTCCCCCCATTCTCCAGCTGTTTTCCCCCCATTATCCAGCTGTTTTCCCCCCATTTTTCAGCTGTTTTCCCCCCATTCTCCAGCTGTTTTTCCCCCATTATCCAGCTGCTTTTCCCCCCATTTTTCAGCTGTTTTCCCCCACTATCCAGCTCTCCCTGCTCAGCATTACCCCACCCTGGAGCTGTGTCTCCCCGGGCTGATGTTTCCCCCACCAGGCAGCCACAGCCTCAGCTGTTGAGAGCCTTTCAAAACGCTCCTGCTGGCTCGGATAATTAGTGAATAAATATTAATGAGCCCCTGGCCAGCTCAGCTTCCTGCACAGGGGGTCACCCAGCTGTCACTGGGCCTCTGGAAGGTCCCAGGTGACACGTTCCCCTCCATGGAATATTCTGTCACTCTGGCAGGTGGAAATGCCTGAGCCCAGTGGAACCAAGGCCCTGGAGGCACCTCTGGGGACACCCAAAGTGTCCCCTCCAGCATTCCCAAGGGATTGAGGCCTGGGAGGTGGCTCAGGGATTTTAGAGGATCACCAGTGAGAGGTTGTGGGGCAGGAGGGGTCAGTCCCTTCTCCCAGGGACAAGGGACATGACCAGAGGAAAAGCTGCACCAGGGGAGGTTCAGCTTGGATATTTGGGAAGATTTGTTCACTGGAAGCGTGGTCAGGGTTTGGAATGGGCTGCCCAGGGAAGCAGTGGAATCACCAACCCTAGAAATGCTCAAAACCCTGAGCATGTGGCTCAGGGGTGGCATGTGGCACTTGGGGACAGGATTTTGTGGTGACCACAGCGGTGCTGCAGCTCAGGAGGACTTTTCCAACCTGAATATCCCCTGATCCCACATCTGGGGAGGGTCCAGCCTCATCTCCCAGGGACAGCCCCCCAGACCCTCCCTGCAGCCCCCCGGGGGTGGCACTCACTGGGACATCCAGCAGCTCCCACGCCCAGCGCCAGGGTGACGTTGTCGGGGCAGCAGCCGTAGACGCTCTGGCTGCAGTGCACGACCAGCAGGGGTGGCGGGGTGGTGGCCAGGGCTGCAGGGGAGGGGACAGGGACACAAGGGTCACCTCAGCACCCGGGATGTGGCAGCGTTCCCATAAATCTCCTGGAGGTGCTGGGAACTGCAGGGGAGGCCGGGACAGGGGACAGCAGAGCATGGGGACAGTGGGGTGGCCGCTGAGAGCAGTTCCTGCTTATGCCCAGGGAAAGGACAGCAGGGACAGAGCTGGGGACAGAGCTGGGGACAGAGCCAGCAGGGAGGGGTGGCTGCCCTCAGGGGACACACCCAGGGACACACCCAGCAGGGAGGGCATGGCTTCCTTTAGGGGACATAGCTGGGGACACACCCAGCCAGGTAAGCATGGCTTCTCTCAAGGGACACACAAAGGGACACACCCAGGGGACACACCCAGGGGACACACCCAGGGGACACACCCAGGGGCAGGAGGGGACTCACCCCGGCAGGCTCCCTGGCTGGTGACAAAGAGCTCCTGGCGCTTCTCGCACCGCGTCTTCTTCAGCTCGCACTCGTTAGCGTAGGTGACGCCGTCAGAGCCACACACCTGCCAGCAGCAGGGCCAGGGCACAGCTCAGGGCAGCCCCTGGCAGGCTGTGCCCCCCGGGGAGGGGACAGGAGGAGGGCAGGGCTCACCGGGCTGCGGGGCACGGCCACGCAGGTGAAGTCACAGACGCAGGGCTCGTCCTCGGCGTCCTCGTCCCACCAGCCCCCGAAGTGGCGGCAGCGCTCCTGCTCACAGTCACTGCCATCCCCCGAGCCCGAGCCCCCCGAGCCACACTCTGGGCACAGGGAGGGAAGGGTTAACCCCTGAGCTTGGCTCCTGCACTCCCCAAGCCCCCTGAGCCACACTCTGGGCACAGGGATGCAATGGGTTAATCCCTGAGCTTGGCTCCTGCACTCGATGCCATCCCTTGAGCCCCCCGAGCCACACTCTGGGCACAGGGAAGGAAGGAAGGGGTTTAACCCCTGAGCTTGGTTTATTGAGATTTAAAGTGAATTTGTTACACTGGAGACAGTTCTGCTTGGGATGGTGTAGGATTATTGGAGGTTGTGCTGGAAATAGGACAAATCCCAACTGCGCAGGACCCAAAACCCCAAATAAACAGGAACCAAAATCCCAAATAAACAGGAGCCAAAATCCCAAATAAACAGGTACCAAAATCCCAAATAAACAGGACCCAAAATCCCAGTTATACAGGAATCTAAATCCCAGTTATTCAGAAACTTAAATTCCAGTTATGCAGGACCCAAAATCCCAGTTATACACGACCCTAAATCTCAGTTATGCAAGACCCAAAATCCCAAATAAACACCCCAAAGTGTGCACAGGGAGATTGTGGGTGACGTGGAGCTGGGCAAGGGCTGGGATGTGGGGCTGGGATGTGGGGTGGGAGAGGAGCGAAGCCCCTGGAGCTCTGCAGGATCAGCAGCAGCAGCAGCAGCAGAGATGTGGCTGAGATTTCAAAGGCTGCTGGAAGGGGAGCAGGGATGGGGGAAGGGGAACCTGGCCCTTTTTCTGGCGTGATCAAAGGCTGGGCTTTGGCATTACACACAGAATTATTCAGCTCTGCCTGAGGAGGGACAGCAACCTGAAATCCCCCGAGCAGGGCTGTGATCAAACACCCTGCTCTGTGCTCTCCCTGTGCCCTGCTCTGACGTCCTCCCCACGTGTGCCAGGCACCCTCGGCTCCCTCCTGTGCCAGCAGAGCCCACAGCTTCCCCTGAGTGGGAAAACTCGGCGCGCTTTTATTTTTAGGCTCACCAAGGCGACCCCAAAACCTTCCCTGGAGCTCTGCTGAGGCAACAGAGCCGTGGGATGGGATGGGATGGAAGGGAGCTTAAAAACCATCCAGGATCAAACCCCTGCCAGGGCCCAGGGATGGCCCTGGAGAGGGAGGATTTACAGAGGATGCAGAGACAGGACAAGGGGGAATGGATTCCAACTGAAAACCCTGATGTTTGGGGGGGAAATAGGGAAAAAAGAGGGAAAATTTACATGAGATGTAGGGACAGGGCAAGGGAGATTGGCTTCAAACTGAAAACCAGGAAATTTAGGTGGGATATGGGGGAAAAAGAGGGAAAATTTACATTGGATGCAGAGACAGGACAAGGGGGAATGGCTTTAGACTGAAAACTGGGAAGTTTAGGTGGGAAATAGGGAAAAAAATTCTCCTTTTAGTTTGGCTAGAATTGGAAAAAACTGGGAGAGTGGAATGGGGGTTGGAATTAGAAGGGGGCTGGTGCAGGACTGGGGGTGCTGGGGGTCGTTTGGGCAGTGAGGGAAGCATGGCTGGCACAGGAGGGGATGCTCTGAGGGGTTTGGGGTCTCACAGGGCACAGAGGGGATGCTCTGAGGGGTCTGGGGTCTCACAGGGCACAGAGGGGATGCTCTGAGGGGTTTGGGGTCTCACAGGGCACAGAGGGGATGCTCTGAGGGGTCTGGGGTCCCACAGGGCACAGAGGGGATGCTCTGAGGGGTCTGGGGTCTCACAGGGCACAGAGGGGATGCTCTGAGGGGTCTGGGGTCTCACAGGGCACAGAGGGGAGGCTCTGAGGGGTCTGGGGTCCCACAGTGTGAAGCAAATGAAGCTCCCCTCCCTCCTCCCTGCCTTTCCCCCACGCCCTGCAGGAGCAGGACCAGCGCACCGTCCTCGCAGGGTCCCATCCTGGCCACCTCGATGCTCCTCTGCAGCTGGCACGAGGCCTCCTGCAGCTGGCAGGGGCTGCCGTAGGTGACGCCGTCGGTGCCGCAGACGGGCGCCGGGGGCTGGCGCTGGCAGCGCGGGCACAGGCACTGCCCGGCCACGCAGCGGCTGCCGAAGGAGCACACGGAGCTGCCACACGACTCTGGGGCACAGGAGAGACACCCTCAGGCACCCGAGCGGCTCCCGCACCATTATCGTTATTAGCTTGTTATTAATTCATTATTAATTTAATTTGTTATTCCTAGTTTAATCCCTGCAAACTGGGTGCCCACCCCGAGTATTTTGGATTCCCAGCAGCTCTTTTCTGGAGGGAAATAAATCCCATTTAATCATTTACTCTGCCACCCTCAGCCATCCTCCCCCGAATTGCTGGGGCATCTCAGCCCAGCTGGACAGGTTTGTGTGAGGCTGAAATCATCATCGTGGCTTTTGTGATAACGAAGGAGCTGAGCAGGGCTTTTAATTCATTAAGAAATTAGCCCAGACAGCTCCCCGGGCTGGGGAGTGGGGAGGAAAGCAGGAACAAAGAGGAATTGACCCCAGGGGATGGAGGGGCGGGAGGGGATCAAACCCAGCTCTGCTCTCACTTCTGCTGCTGGCTGTTAACACATTTTTATCCTAATTCCTACCCTGGCCCCACGGACATTAATCCAATTTCTCTGCTTGGCTCACACAAATAACACGGGGGGCACTTCCAGTGATGGGGGGAAACCAAACCAAAGCTGCTGGAGAGCCTGGAAATACCAAATTATCCCCCAGGTAAAAGGGAAAATCACCCAGGCAGGGCGTGAGAGCGACCAAAGCCGCGCAGGGCCGCGCATCGGTGACACGGGGGACAAAGATGGGGACAAAGAGGGGACAAGGGGACACGGTGGCACTCACTGCAGGGGCCCTGGGCAGCCACCAGGATGTCCTTCTGCTGGGTGCAGGCCCTGACGTGCAGCTCGCACTCGCTGCCGTAGGTGTTGCCGTCGGTGCCGCACACGGGCTGCGCCGAGGGCACGCACTCGGTGGGGCACACGCAGCGCCCCGTCTCCGCCTCGCAGATGGCACCGAACTGGCACTTCCCGCAGGGCTCTGGGCACGGCAGCGCAAAAACACGGTCAGAGCAGCTCCGGAGGCCGCGCTGGGCCATTGCGGGGTGCGGGTAAAGCTCATTCTTGAGCGCGCTTTGACCCGGATTCTCCCAGGGATAAGGCAGGAATAGGTTCTCTGGCAACCTCCCCACTTGTCTGTTATTAGATACCTACTATTAGGAAATATTATTATCTATTATTAGGAAATAGTATTATATTTTTATATATTTATTTATCATTTCTCTGGGCTGGAGGAAAAGCTCATTTTTGAGTGCGCTTCAACCTGGATGCTCCCAGGGATAAGGCAGGAATGGATTCTCTGGCAACCTCCCCACTTGTCTGTTATTAGATACCTACTATTAGGAAATATTATTATCTATTATTAGGAAATAGTATTCTATTTTTATATATTTATTTATCATTTCTCTGGGCTGGAGGAAAAGCTCATTTTTGAGTGCGCTTCAACCTGGATGCTCCCAGGGATAAGGCAGGAACGGATTCTCTGGCAACCTCCCCACTTGTCTGTTATTAAATACCTATTATTAGCTAGTATTAGGAAATATTATTATATAATATTATATATTTTTATATAAATTATCTGGGTTGGAGTTAAAGCTCATTTTTGAGGGACACCTTCTGCTCTTCAACCCTTATGCTCCCAGGGATGAGGCAGGCACAGATTCTCTGGCAACTTCCCCACAATCTGTTACTAAATACCTATTATTAGATATTATTAGGAAATATGATATTTTATATTTTTATATTTTATATTAATATATATAGTGCTACTATTTTTTTTTCCTATTATTAGGAAATATTTAGAATAGAGACTCGACAAGGTAAAGGCCCTGTCAAGCTTCTAAAGCAGGGAAATGATGCCTCAGGTTTTGGCTTTTCTATTTTTCAGATTCTGCACTGATGCCGCAGGTTTCAGTTTTTCTAATTTTCAGATTCCGTGCTGCTTTCGTGTGTAGTTCTGAGCTTCACATAAAGGTTCTCATTTGGTTTTTTTCTGGGGGCACAAAAACCCTTGATTTTGTATCAAAAAGAAAAACCCTCTCGGAGCAGCTCTCCCTCCTTGCAGGAGACAGCAGCAAGCACATCCCCTGACTCCTGGGGATTCACTGATTCATCCTCCCCTCCCAACACCTCCCTCCCTCCCTGCCAGTCATTTCACCAGGAATTTGGCTCCAAGGTGCTTTTCCTGCTTTTCTCCTGCACACAGCAGCTGCTGCCTTGGCATGGGGGAGGAGGAGGCACCAACCCCCTGCTCAGCTCCTGCTGTTGGCCTGGAGGCTTTTATTCTGCTCTGGAGATTTTTATTCTGGTTTTTATCCTGGACTGGGGTTTTTTGTCCTGGTTTTTATCCTAGCCTGGTGGTTTTTATTCTGGTTTTTATCCTAGCCTGGTGGTTTTTATCCTGGCCTGGAGGCTTTTGTTCTGGTTTTTATCCTGGACTGGTGTTTTTTATCCCGGTCTAGAGGTTTTTATTCTGGCCTGAAGGTTTTTATCCCAACCAGGAGGTTTTCATCTTGGCCTGGACATTTTCATCCCAGCCTGGATATTTTCATCCTGGCCTGGAGGGTTTTATCCCACCCTGGAGGTTTTTCTTTTAACAACCACAAAATAATCTCCCTACCCAAATCTCATCACATCCTTTGTCCTTCACCCTGGTGTTCCTTTTAAGGATGCACACAGGCCAACAACAACAACAACAACAACAACACAACAATAATCCCAGCCCAAATCTCATCACAGGGCTCCTTGTCCTTGATGCTGATGTCCCTTTGAGGACACAGCCACCACCACCACCACCACCACCATCACCACAATCCCAGCCCAAATTTCACCGCAGGGTCCCTTGTGCCTGGTGGCAATGTCCTCCCTCCAACCCCGGCCGTGTCTCACCGCAGGGCCCCTTGTCCCTGACACCAATGTCCCCCCAGTCCCACCCCGGCCATGTCTCACCGCAGGGCCCCTTGTGCCTGACACCAATGTCCCCCCAGTCCCACCCTTGGCCGTGTCTCACCACAGGGCCCCTTGTGCCTGATGCCAATGTCCCTTTGGTGATACACCCACCCCAATCCCACCCCGGCCGTGTCTCATCGCAGGGCCCCTTGTGCCTGACACCAATGTCCCTTTGATGATACACCCACCCCAATCCCACCCCGGCCGTGTCTCATCGCAGGGCCCCTTGTGCCTGATGCCAATGTCCCTTTGATGATACACCCACCCCAATCCCACCCCAGCCGTGTCTCACCGCAGGGCCCCTTGTGCCTGACGCCGATGTCCCTCTGCAGCAGGCAGGCCATGGCCTGCAGCTCGCAGGCGCTGCCGTAGCTGCGCTGGTCGGTGCCGCACACGGGGTCGTAGCGGCCCTGGCACTGCTGCTGGCACTCGCACACGGCCTCCTGGTTCTTCACCACGCACGTGGCCCCGAAGGAGCACTCCACGCTCAGGCAGGGGCTGGGAGCGCCCAGGTCTGCAGGGGACAGGGATGGCACGGCTGGCACAGGGCGGGATGTCACAGTGTCCCATGGGGCACCTGCCCACCCTGAGCCGTGGTGGGTGTCAGGGCTGCTGGGCTCTGCGCCCTCCTGCCAGCCTGCCGTGCCCAGCTCAGCACGGCCCCTGTGCCTGGCACAGGTGAGGGATGGGCACGGGGACAGGGACAGGATGGGCACCGCGTCCCCTTGCCAGAAACGGGAGCAGCAGCAGCACTGGCAGAACCTTCCAGCGAGCTCCCACGGGGAGGGCTCACTGCTGGGATCCACTGCTCCCTGAAAACCAGCTCCCTTCTCCCCTGGGATCCACTGCTCCCTGAAAACCAGCTCCCTTCTCCCCTGGGATCACACTGCTCCCTGAAAATCAGCTCCCTTCTCCCCTGGGATCCACTGCTCCCTGAAAACCAGCTCCCTTCTCCCCTGGGATCCACTGCTCCCCTCCCTGGGATCCCACTGCTCCCTGCAAAGAGGAGCTGGCTGGGGAGGACACCCCTGGTTCCACCACCCTGCTCATTCCCCACCCCATCCTCTTCCCTGGGAGCTGCTGTGGGGCAGGATGGGCACACCCCGTGTCCTTCCCTCAGCCCAGACTCCCCCTGGACGCACAGCCCCAGCCCAGCAGTGCCACCTCCCCGGGGGTGACCAAGTGCCAGCACAGAGCAGAGGCCGTGTCCCGCTCCCTGCAGGCAGGGACAGCCCAGGGCTCACCCCAGCTCCCAGCCAGGAATCCCCCCAGCACCCAGAGCTGAGGAAGGGGTGGCCGTGCTGCTGGGGACAGAGCCAGCACTGCCCTGTGACCCTCTGGGACAAGGAAAGGACACCACAGGGTTCACCCGGGCTGGACAGCGACAAGGACACAGGACAAGGACACAGGTGGGGACAGACAACACAGCCTGGAGGAGATGGAGCGACAGCAGACACAGCACAGCCCTGGCAGCAGGCAGAGAGCTGGGCAAGGTCCCTCTGCATGCCCTGGGCACCTCTGTGGCACCCTGTGCCAGGCAGGAAGGGCCTGGAGCAGGATCTGCCCACCTAACCCAGCCTAGGGCCAGGGTCTGCGAAGGAACAGGGACAGGGGACAGCTCAGGCACAGGGACACAGCTCTGTCCCCAAATTCAGGCACAGGGACACAGCTCTGTCCCCAAACTCAGGCACAAGGATACAGCTCTGTCCCCAACTTCAAGCACAAGGACACGGCTCCAGCTCTGGCACAAGGACATGACTCCAGCTCTGTCCCCAACTTCCCTGCAGTTCTGAGCTCTCCCCAAGCACCAGGAATTGCTCCCTGGGCTGCTGTGCCCACGTTTGTGTCCCTTTTTTGTCCCCTAACCATGTCCCCCATACAGAGCCGCCAATTCCACAGGGAACATTCCCAGGGAGCAGCCAATTCGGAGCAGAACCAGCTCCTGTGAGCCTGGCAGAGGGAGCTGGGAGGGAGCCCTGGGCTGGGGCAGGGGACAAGCAGGACACACGGCACAGCTGGAGTGGCACAGCTGGGGCAGCACAGCTGGGGCGGCCCTGGGCAGGCACAGCTCCAGGCAGGAGGATCTGGGGAAGCCAAGGGGGTCATTTGGGAGCAGAAGGAGAGGGAAAATCAACCAGGAGCATCCAGGGTGATGCAGCAGCCCTGGGGGGGGGGGCTGGCTGAGGAGTGGGGGGCTCCCAGCACCCACCTCTGCTCCCACTCTCCTTTGCCCGGAGGGCACAGCGGGCACCGGGCAAGAGCAATTTCCACTCCAGCAGGGTTTGGGGCCAGGGGTGGGACAGAGCCCAGGGCAAGCTCTCCATCCTGGGGGCTCTCAGGCCCAGCTAGAGCCAGGTGGGAGCAGTGAGAGGGGCCACGGAGCAGGGGCAGCTCCCAGCTGAGGTGTCCGGGCAGGGAGCAGGAGGGTGGTGCCGGGACAGAATTCCTTCCTCCACACAGGCAACACTGTAAAACACAAGACACAGACAAAAGAGGAAAGAGAGAGAGAGAAAGAGAGGACAGCAGAGAGAGGAAAAGACAGATGCAACTACAGACACCTTCCTTCTTTCCTTCACTCCTGGCCACACCAGCCTCACCCCATCCCTTCTTTCTCAGCTGCAGCACCCAGAGGGATTCAAACCAAGAAATTTGATGGTGAATGCTTATCAAGAATAATTATTTTACCAATTGAAATTGCAAAACTTGTTTTTGAATGAAGACCGGAGCTGAAAACAAACAAACAAGCGAGCTCTTAACAGCTAGCTACAAAATAGAAATTCCTGTGAGATGTATTTTCCAATTGTTCTCCCAATCACTTTCCTCCCTTTTAATGGCTTGGATGGTTTTGTTTGGCTTTGCCTCGCTGGCCTGGCTGCTGGAAAAGGCAGGAGAGCTCAGGGTTTGTCAGGCAGGTGCTCGGTAAAGAGGGGTTAAAGCGCTGCCGAGCCCTTCCCCAGCTCCGCATTCCCACAGCTCTGAGCTTCTCCTGCTCCTTTCCAGAGCTGACAGGGCTAAAAAAACCCGCTCACACCTCCTGGGGCTGGGCTCCAGGGCTGCCTGGGGCTGTCACAGGCACTCTGCAGCCCCAGCATGGCAGGCAGAGCCCTGCGTTTGATCCACTCCCCCATTTTCTGCTCGTGTCCCACCAGGATGCAGCTCCTGGAAGCAGATGTGCCCTGGGCAGCAGGGAGGGGAGCTGGAACCAAGGAGAGGGAGGTGCAGGGAGGAATGGCAGGTGCACCAGGAGCTCACCCTGCTGCTCCTGGCCCTTCTCCACGGAACACGGTGGAAATGATGCGTGGCTGATGCTCAGGGCAGCGTGAATTCCCTGCTCGTCCCAGAAATTTGGGAATTTTCAGCCTCTCGAGGAGGCACAGGGGAGGGGGAGGCTTCAGTGGATTTTTTTAAAATATTTTCCAGGTTCTATAAATTTGATTCATATAACATATTATATAATATAATTAATATATTGTATAACATGTATTTATATATTCTTATATTTATATATTATAATACAATTATATTTTTCTATATATAATATTATGCATTATATAGAATGCATAATTTATAATAATATAATCTATATTAATATCTCTTTTTATATTGATATATTAAATAATCTATTTAAAAGAACATATTAATGTTCTATATGTTAATATTAACATATTAATATTCTAGCCTCTAGAATGCAACCCCCTATCCAGGGTTGCAAAAAATCCCCCCTGATGGGATCACAGCCCTTCCCACAGGGAAAACCTGGGGGATTGACTCCCAGCCATTCCCCCACCAGGAACACAGAGAAATGGAGGCTTAAAAATAACAGCTGTGATTATTCTGAGTGGGATTTTGGGAGCCTGACAAATTCTTTTCCAGCAGCTGGGTCTGGCAGCCTTGAAATCCTCCAGCAGGAGCACAAAGCCAACAAAACACATCCCCAGCGTGGGATCCTGATTGCCAAGCACTTCAGGAGGCTCAGCCCAGCTGATACCTGATCAAACATCAGCTTAAAAGAACAGGACGCAGTTCCAGAGGTGGGAGAAACCCAAACTGCGCTGGAACGAACAACCTGTAACTCATCCAAACGAGTGCAGGGGCTGCTTCAACCTCCTGCACTTCCTGGGGGAGAACCTCACACCTGGGCACTCCTAAGGATCCCATCCTACCCCATCCTCCTGAGAAAGGTCCATGGGGAGCTTCTCCTAGAGACGAGACAAAGACACGGTGAGAGCTGCACAGAGGGCACAGAGGGAAGGGCTCCTGGTGGAGAGAGGCAGGCAGGCATGGAAGGGAGAGCATGGATGGAGTTTGGAGACTGGCACTACCCCGGGAGGAGCAATGGATGGCATGGATTGAGGGGAACAGAAACCAGCAGGAGGTCACAGACGCGTGGCTTAAACACAGAAGGGTGTCCCCAGTGTCACAGAGCACACAGAGACAGGAGACGTGCACACAGCAGGGCTGCTGGAAGGACAGAAACACGGGCAGGGACGGGCCAGGCTGAGCCCAGGGACCGCTCAGTGGGCACCCACTGCAGCCCTGAGCGTGCCACCCAGCCTGGAGAGGGCTGGAAGGGCCAGGGGTGGGGATCAGCATCCCCATGGGACAGCATCCCTGTGGGATGATCTGGGGACCAGCATTCCTATAGGACAGGAGGGAACAGCATCCCCATTGGACAACTTGGAGTCTGACACCCTACAGGACAGCTTGGAGACCACCATCCCTATGGGACAACATGGGGCCCACCACCCCTACAGGACAATCTGGGGACCATCATCTGCACATGACATCACCCCTAGTGGACAACTTGGGGCCCATGATCCCTGTGGGACCACTTGGGGACCATCATCCCTGCAAGACAACTGGGGGCCCACCACTCCTCCGTGACACCACCCCTGTGGGACAACTTGGGGACCATCATCCCTGCAAGACAACTGGGGGCCCACCACTCCTACGTGACACCACCCCTAGTGGACAACTTGGGGCCCACGATCCCTGTGCGACAACTTGGGGCCCACCATCCCCACATGATGCCACGTCTCCAGGACAACTCGGGGCCCACCACACCCACATGACCCCACGCCCATGGGCCAGCTTGGTGCCCCCCTCCCCGTTCCCCCATCCCCGTGCGCGGCGCTCACCGCAGGGCCCGCTGTGGCGCGTGGGGATGTGCTGCTGCTGCAGGCACTCGGCGCGGCGCCGCTGGCAGTCGCTGCCGTAGGTGCGGCCGTCGCGCGCGCACAGGGGCCGGAAGGCGCCGTCGCAGGTGATGCGCTCGCAGGAGCAGCGCGCGGCCCCGCGCCGGTTCAGGCACACGGCGCCCAGCCGGCACGGCTCCGGGCACTGGTCTGCGCGACAGGGCACGGGGGCAGTTAGTGGGGGTTTTAAAAATAGCTTTCAGGTTCACTACTGATTTTTTTAATATATTTTTCAGGTTCCGCACTGATGCTTAAGTATTGTTTCTTCAATACTTTTAAGGTTCTGTACTGATGCTTTAAGTTTAAACTTTTATGTTTTTCTTATATGAATATAAAAGCCTTAAGTTTAGGCTTTTATATTAGTATATAGTGTGTTATGATAAATTATATCAATTATACATAATATATATAACTATGCATAATAATTATACATTATACAATTATGCATTATATTAAATATATGTTATATATATTATATTTATTATGTGCATCTATATAATGTATTATATAATATAATATATAATATATAATATATAATATATAATATATAATATATAATATATAATATATAATATATAATATATAATATATAATATACCATATATATTTTTATTTCTATTTTTTAATATTATTATTTCTATATATATTTCTATATATTTGATTAATATATTATATTATAATATATAATTAATGCATTGTATAATGTGTATTTATAGGTTCTTTTATTTATATATTATAATACCATTGTATTTTTCTATATTTAATTATATATTATATGAAGTACCTAATTTAATCTAATAATAACCTAATAGTAACCTAATAATATAATCTATATCAATATATATTTTAATATTGATAATTTAAAAACTAAATTCAAAAGAACATATGAATACATTTAGCAAAGAACTGCTACTATTTTAAAAAGAATACAGCCTCTAGCCTCTGTTCTAGGCAGCCCCATTGGGCACCCAGGGATGCTCTGAGGAGGAGGATGAGGAGGGCGGGCACTCACCCTGCGGCTGGCACTGCCCCGAGCGCACCTTCTGGATGTCCATGCCGCGGATGGCGCCCGAGCGGGCCATGGCGCACTCGCTCTCGTAGGTGACGCCGTCGTCGCCGCACACGGGGTCCCTGCCCGGGGGACAGCCCTCGGGCCGGGGCAGCAGCTCCGCCCGCCGCGTCCGCGGGTTCACGCGGCACACGCGGCCCGGCTCGCTCGGCACGGCCTGGCACGGGTCTGGCACGGGCGGGAGGCGGGGTCACTGCCTGCCCTCTGGACCGGTCACTCCCTGCCCAAACCCTGCGCAAACCGCGGCTTCCCAGGCTCTGCTCCCTCCCGATACAGCCCCAAGAGCCCCCAAATCTTCCTTTGTGCTCCGGGGAGTCACTCCCTGCCCAAACCGGGGTGTCCCAGGCTCTGCTCCTTCCCCAAGAGCCCCCAAATCTTCCTTTGTACTCCTAAGGACTCAGTCCTTAGTGAGCCCATTTCCAAAGGGAACAGCACTGGGATAAACTCTGACTTTTCCCCCATCCTGAGCTGCTTTTGGGATGCTGCAACTCCAGGATGCTCTAATTCCAGAAGTTGTCCAGGATGCTCTAATTCCAGGATATTCTGATTCCAGGAGCTGTTTGGAATGCTCCGGCTCCAGGATCTCTTTGGGAAGCCGGGCAGCAGCAGCAGCAGCAGCATTTCCCTGCCCAAAGCAGGGCCAGGGCAGCAGCAGGAGGAGCTGACCCCGGTGCTGGAGTCAGCAGGGCTGGAGCACAAACACCCGAGGGAAGGAGGCACTGCCTGGTTCTTGGCTCAGCAGCTGTCACCAGAGTGACCTTTTGCTGTCCACAGTGACCTTTCACTGCCCAGAGTGACCTTCTCCTGTCCAAACTGACCTTTCCCTGCCCAAACCACCCCTTTCCTACCCCCTGACCCTCCACCCTCCTCCTCCTCTGCTCTCCCATCTCTCCTTCCCCCAACACCCCCACCCCAGGTGGGCACATTTTTTAACCCCCTCCTCCCCGAGACATTGGAACCCCTGCTCACCACAGGGGCCATCGAACTTCTTGAAGACGTTCTCCTGCTTGTCGCAGGCGTGCTTGTTGAGGTGGCACTGGCTGCGGTAGTCGCGGCCGTCGCTGCCGCACACGGGGCTCTCGGGGACGCCGCTGCACGACGAGGGGCACACGCACTTGGCGCCCTGGCCGTCAGGGGAGGGGACACACGTGCTGCCAAAGCTGCACGTCACCTCGGCACAGGGGTCCTTGGAGCCTGGGGGACACGGGAGGGGACACGGTGAGGGCATGGAACGGGTGAGAGCATGGAACAGGTGAGGGCACGGCACAGGATGTTCTGTTCCTCTTGTGGAATAACCCAAATATATCCCAATATCCCCCAAATCCATCCCTCTAAATGCCCCAATCCAGCAGCAATGGATAATTTTCCATCACTTTTCCTCCTGATCACAGTTTGCTGGCCCCCAAAGCAGAGCTGGTGATTCCTCAGCTTCCCTTCCCAGCCTTTGGTGTCCCAGGCCCAGCCCGTGGCCATCATTTCTCCATCATTTCCCCACCATTTCTCCACCATTTCCCCACCATTTCTCCACCATTTCCCCACCATTTCTCCTCCCTACCACACTCTCCTGACACCCAAAGCGGCTCTGATGCCCCCAGCCCTGTGCCCATCCCTCCAGCCACACCCCAAGGTGTCCCTGCCCGCCCTGGGGACAGCCAGGGCCCCTCACTCACCGCAGGGTCCCTTGCTGACCACCTTGATCCTCCTCTGCTGGTTGCACTGGGCCCTGTCCAGCTCGCACTCGTTGCTGTAGGTGGAGTGGTCGGAGCCGCACACCGGGGCCACCACGGGGGCACAGGGACCCTTCCTGCACACGCACGAGGCCTGGCCCGGCTCCGAGGGGCTGCGCTCGCACACGGCCCCGAACCCACAGAGCATCCCCCGGCACCCTGAGGGCACAGGGACATCCCAATGGGCATGGGGACATCCCAATGGGCACGGGGACATCCCAATGGGCACGGGGACACACACACAGGGGGCACAGGGACCCTTCCTGCACACGCACAAGGCCTGGCCCGGCTCCGAGGGGCTGCGCTCGCACACGGCCCTGAACCCGCAGAGCATCCCCCAGCACCCTGAGGGCACAGGGACACACACATGGGCACAGGGACACACACATGGGCACAGGGACACACACATGGGCACAGGGACATCCCAATGGGCACGGGGACACACAGGGATCCTTCCTGCACACACATGAGGCCTGGCCCGGCTCCGAGGGGCTGCGCTTGCACACGGCCCCCAACACACAGAGCATCCCCTGGCATCCTGTGGGCACAGGGACATCCCATGGGTACAGGGACACACACACGGGCATGGGGACACACACACAGGGGGCACAGGGACACACAGAGCACCTCCCGTCACCCTGCAGGCACAGGGACACACACATAAGGACATGGGAACACATGAGGGGCACAGGGACACACACACAGGGGACCCCAAACCTTTCCCTAAAATCCAATTTCCCCCTTCCCTGGTACAGCTCCATCCATTCCTTGAGGCGTTCCCTGCCCCAGTGCCCCCCAATTCCCCCCCAGCGCCCCCCACACGTCAGAACCAGAGCCTGACCTACATAAAAGGGAAAGGAGGAAGCCTAAAATCAAACTCCTCATTTACACTTCAATTCCCAGGCGTCTGCCTTTGACTGCCTGGAGATTCAGGAGCTGCAAACCCAGAGATAAATCCCAGGAAATCAAAAGGAAAGGGATTCTCCTCCTCTCCTGCCCCAGCACGAGATAAATCCCATAAATCCTGGGAAATCAAAAGGAAAAGGATTCTCCTCCTCTCCCAGTGGTATCTAAAGGGATTCATCATTTTCTGAAGAGTCTGAGTCTCTCCTGCACTTCCCAGAGCTGCTCTTTCCCTCCCTTTGGGGTTTTTTAAAATGCAGATGAGGTGTAAGAATTCCAGGGGATGGGAATTGTGGGGTTCATCCTGAGGGAAGGGAATGGGGAGTGGGAATGGAGCTGGGGCTGGCTTGGCCATGGCCATGCCCTGAGACACAGAGTTAATTCTTAATTTAAAGTACAAATCTATTTCAGATTCAAGTGGAGAATGGGATTATTCCCATTCATCTGAATGAATGGTTTAAATTATTTAGTTTGCAGTTTACTCACATAATGGAATATGTTGTTTTAACCTGTTTAATCTGTTAAATTTACTGTGCTCAAAAAAAACCTTATATTGGTAAAAAAAAAAACTTGTGCCCAAAAGGGGCAGTAGAAATGGAAGGGCTGGGCATTAATTAATTCGGGAAGGGCATTAATTTGGGGTGAGCATTAATTAATTTGGGCTGGGTGAGGTGCCCCTTGCCATGGAGAGCAGCTGGGCTGGTGCTCCTGTCCCCCAGCCCAGTCCTGATCATCAATATTCAAATATTCAGCCCCGCCCAATCAATATTCAAATATTCAGCCCCACCCAATCAATATTCAAATATTCAGTCTCACCCTACCAATATTCAGATATTCAGCCGTGCGCATCAATATTCAAATATTCAGCCCCACCCTATCAATATTCAAATATTCAGCTCCATTCATCGATATTCAAATATTCATCACATCACCCAGGGTGGGGAGCGAGGAGGAGCCCCTTCCTGCACCCCAAACCCGAGCTCTGGCTTTGTTAGGCTGGACAATGACCCTGCCCAGCTTTGGGAGGGGAAGGGACCTCCCCAAACCCCCAGGTTCATCCAACCCTTTATCCCCCAGCTCCTGAGCAAACCTCATCCAAATCCCAGCATTCTCCCAGCCCAAACCCTGTCCCAAACCACACCAAACCCACCCCAGGCACACAGCCAGCACAAACCCATCCCCTCCCTGTGTCCCCTGACCCCCAAACCCCTCCTACACCCTGGCACCCCCAGAACGGGCCCTTCTCCATCTCCTGTGGGATCTTTTGGAGGTCTGGCATCTGCCTGGGCCGGGCTGTTCATGTTTTGGAGCCCTGAGCAAGGAGTTCCACCCACGTGGGGGTTTATTTTTTGCTCGAGATGCCTTTCCCCGGGCCAATTATAGATTAATCACATTTTATCTCACATCCTTTTCTCCCCCACCCCCAGCAGGGGAGGCAAAAATGAGGGAAAAAATAATAATAATAATAAAAAAAAGCAACAAGCAGGTTATTAATTGGCTGCTGTTTTCTGTTTGCTGGGCTCTTATCTGTGCACGTGGAGGTGGGGGAAGAGCTGCCAGCAAAGGCAGGGGGTTTAAGCCTGGTTTTAGAAAGGGAACAAAGCTCCTGTGATGGTTTTATCTCAGCCTGGGCTTGCCTGCCCTGCATCCAGCAGCTCCTGAAGCTGATAAGAACCTCACAAAGAAAAAAAAAAAAAAAACCAAAAAAACCCCAAACCCAAAGTTCTCTGTGAAACCAGAGGAAAGGTGGGAGAAAATGCAAGGCTGCAGAAATTCCCCTTTTGCAGCCCTTCCCTGCTTCCAGCCAGGAAAATATCTGGGAAAAAAGAGCACCGAGGGGCTCCTGCATTCCCTGCTCACCAAAATCCTGAA
This sequence comes from Zonotrichia albicollis, assembly GCF_047830755.1. Taxonomy (NCBI): domain Eukaryota; kingdom Metazoa; phylum Chordata; class Aves; order Passeriformes; family Passerellidae; genus Zonotrichia; species Zonotrichia albicollis. Next base: position 328,183 of record NC_133843.1, read on the forward strand.
TTCCCAGGAAAACCCCTGGGAAAAGGGAGCACTGAGAGGCGCCTGCTTTCCTTCCTCACACAAATCCTGCATCCCAAAAAAATCCCTGGGAAACGGGAGCACTGAGAGGTTGGGGGACACTCGGCACTCAGCCCCAGGGGTTTGGGGACACTCGGCCCCAGGGGTTTCAGGGCTTTGGGGACACTCTGCACTCACACACTCAGCCCCAGGGCTCTGGGGACACTGGGGACACTCTGCACTCACCATCCCGTGGTGGCGGCGGCGTCTGCGTGAAGTAACTGTTGGGTTTGTCTGCAAGGAAACAAAAACCAGGGAGCTGTCATGGGTTCCCCGGGCACAATCCTGCCCCAGCCCTTTTTGGGATGGAGTTTCACCCCTCCTTGAGGAGATCTGGCTCCCAGGAGCTCCTGGAAGCAGGAGGGAACAGCAGGAAGGGGAGGCAGCATTCCAAACCCAGTTTGGGATAGCCCCAGGTACTGATGGAGCTGTCATGGGTTCCTCAGGCACAACCCTGCCCCGAGCCATTTTTGGGATGGTGTTTACCCCTCCTTGAGCAGGTTTGGCTCCCAGGAGGTGCCAGGATCCCCCAAAGCCAGTTTGGGGCAGCCCCAGGTTCTGATGGAGCTGTCATGGATTCCTTGGGATGGTGTTTGCCCCTCCATGAGCAGGTCTGGCTCCCCCAAAGCCAGTCTGGGGCAGCCCCAGGTACCAGGGGAGCATCCCTGGGAGCAGCCCCCAGTCCCGGCAGGGCTGGACCTGCCCCAGCCTGTCCTACCCCATCTCCTGGGGGCCCTGGGGCCAATCCTGCTGTGGATCACCCCACACACACACCTGGGCACGCACCCAGCAGCTCAGCCCAGAGCAGGAATGCTGCAGCCCCCTGCATCATCTCCTGCCCTTCCAGATCCTCACATCCCACAGTCATCATTTACACCAGCCCTTCCAAATCCTCACATCTCCAGCCCTTCCCAAATCCTCACATTTCCCAGATCATCACCAGCTCTTTCCAAATATTCACATCCCACAATCATCACCTGCACCAGCCCTTCCAAATCCTCACATCCCCTGGATCATCACAGCCCTTTTATAAACCCTGCCCTCCCCTGGATCATCTCCTGCCCTTTCCAAATCCTCACATCCCACAATCATCACTTGCACCAGCCTTTCCAAATCCTCACATCTCCCAGTCATCACCAGCCCTTCCCAAATTCTCACAACCCTCAGATCATCATTTGCACCAGCCCTTCCAGATCCTCACATCTCCCAGTCATCACCAGCCCTTCCCAAACCCTCACATCCCCTGGATCATCATCAGCCCTTCCCAAATCCTCACATCCCCTGGATCCCCACCCGGATTAGGGATGGAGCTGCCAGGAGCAGCAGCAGCAGCAGCAGCAGCAGGTGGGAGCTGTCCTGGCCCACGCAGAGCCGCCTTCACAGCTCTGCTCCCTCTTCCCTGCCAGGGAAAAGTGGGACAGGGAGCTGCAATCCAGGATTGTCCCCAAGGCAGCCCCAATCCCAGAATTGTCCCCAGGGCAGCCCTAACGCCGGGATTGTCCCCAGGGCAGCCCCAATCCCAGAATTGTCCCCAGGGCAGCCCCAATCCCAGAATTGTCCCCAGGGCAGCCCTAACGCCGGGATTGTCCCCAGGGCAGCCCCAATCCCAGAATTGTCCCCAGGGCAGCCCCAATCCAGGATTGTCCCCAAGGCAGCCCCAATCCAGGATTGTCCCCAGGGCAGCTCTAACACCCGGATTGTCCCCAAGGCAGCCCCAATGCCAGGATTGTCCCCAGGGCAGCCCCAATCCAGAATTGTCCCCAAGGCAGCCCCAATCCAGGATTGTCCCCAGGGAAGCCCTAATGCCGGGATTGTCCCCAGGGCAGCCCCAATCCAGGATTGTCCCCAGGGCAGCCCCAACGCCGGGATTGTCCCCAGGGAAGCCCCAATCCAGAATTGTCCCCAGGGCAGCCCCAATGCCGGGATTGTCCCCAGGGCAGCCCCAACGCCGGGATTGTCCCCAGGGAAGCCCCAATCCAGAATTGTCCCCAGGGCAGCCCCAATGCCGGGATTGTCCCCAGGGCAGCCCCAATGCCGGGATTGTCCCCAGGGCAGCCCCAACGCCGGGATTGTCCCCAGGGCAGCCCCAATCCAGGATTGTCCCCAGGGCAGCCCCAATGCCAGAACTGTCCCCAGGGCAGCCAGGAGCTCCGGGAGGAGCCCAGCCTGGTGGCCCCTGGATCCATCCTGCCCGCTCAGGGACACCTACAGTTATTGAGGAAGAGCAGCACGGCGAATCCCAGCGTGGAGGTGGCCAGCAGGATGAGGCAGATGTTGCAGGGGATCATGAAATACCTCACCACCAGGGACACCTTGTGCTGGTAGAGCCGGTCCCGCTCCAGGGCCCCCGGCGCCATGGGGTACTGGCACGCTGTCATGCTGGGACCCCCAGGCTCTCGGGGATCCCTGTCCTTGCCCCCGCGTGCTTTTGGCAGTTTAGGTTTTCCCAGAGGTTCCCATCTCGGCTGGCAGCAGGGTGGGGGCACCTTCAGGACTCTGTGCCCGGCGGTGCCATGGCAGAGGCGTGGCCTTGGGGACAGCTTGGGGACAGCTCCGGCGGCACAGGGACACTCAGCCAGCCCCGAGGTGTCAATCCATGGGTGCCCACAGAAAGGAAACCAAAACGCCCAGAAAGCAAACCAAAATGACCGGAAAGCAAACCAGAATCCTGGCGCCGAGGGCTCCAAACCCGCGGCTGAGCCCAGCAGGACAAGGACACGCCGGGGTGGGAACGGTGGGGATGTGACAGCAGGAGCAGAGCTGGGACAGGGACAGTGCCAGCACAGGAGCGCTCCCAGGCTTGGGAATATTCTCTGGGATAACGGCTGAGATCCTCCAGGATAACCTCTGAGATCCTCTGGGATAATCTTTTGGGATCCTCCAGGATAACCTCTCAGATCCTCTGCTGTATCTTCTGGGATAACTGCTGAGATCCTCTGGGATATCTTCTAGGATCCTCAAGGATAACTGCTGAGATCCTCCACGATAACCTCTCAGATTCTCCGGTATATCCTCTGAGATCCTTCAGGATAATCTCTGGGATCCCCCAGGATATCCTTTCAGATCCACACCAGTCTCACTCGGGGCACACAGAGCTCCCTCGCTGTCCAGCAGCCTCTGACCCTCCGCAGGTCCTCACAGCCAGGAGCAGCCAAAATTCCAGGAGAAACCCAAAATTCTGGGAGCAGCCAAATTTCCAGGAGCAGCCCAAAGGATTCCCAGAAAACCCAAAATTCCAGGAGCAGCCAAGATTCGGGAGCAGCCCAAGGATACTGGGACAAGCTCACAATTCCAGGATCAGCCCAAGCATTCCAGGAGCAGCCAAGATTCGGGCTCAGCCCAAGGATTCCAGGAGAAGCTCAAAATTCCAGGATCAGTCCAAGGATTCCGGGAGCAGCCAAGATTCGGGAGCAGCCCGAGGATTGCAGGATCAGCCCAAGGATTCGGGAACAGCCCAAGGATTCGGGAACAGCTCAAGGATTCAGGGCTGCGGCTCAGCCGCACCGCGCTCAGCCCAAGGCAGACGCTCCCTCTCTCCCTCCGAGGCTCCTCTCAGCTCCATCCCCGCTGCCTCCCCAGGCCAGCCCGGCTCTCCAGGACCCAGCCGAGGCTCGGCCCGGCGGGCGCGGGCCCGGCTCGGTTCGGCTCGGCTCGGCCCGGCTCAGTGCCCGCCTGGCGCCGCTCGGACATGCCGGTGCCTCCCGGGCGGAGCGCGGCTCGGCGGCATGGAGCGGCTGCGAGGGAGGGATGGGTGGGTGGGATGGGTGGGTGGGAGGTGGATCCTATTCCCGGTGGTCTCCGTGCGCCCCCCGCGCGGGGAAGGGGCCGCGCAGCATCAGACAAGGGAGCGGCAGCGCGGAGCGAGCCCGGAGCTGCCCCCGCCCCGCATCCCTCCCTCCTTCCCTCCCCACCCTCCTCTCCCTCCCTCCGCCCGCCCCTCGGCCCGACCCCGGCGAGCCAACAAAGGGGCGCGGGGGCGCAGGGGCGCGGCGCGCACAAAGGGCGGGGGCGGCGGGGGGCGCGCAGGAGCCGCTCCCCACCCGGGCACGGCGAGGGAGGGGCGGGGGACCCTCCCCAGGACCCCCGGGATCAGCACGGAGGGGTGCGATGGGCGGGAGGGGGCTCAGCCCCTCCGGCTGCCCGCACCTCTGCCGGCATCGCCCCCCGAGAGACCCCGGGGACGGCAGAGCAGCAGGAGAAAACCCGGTTATTGTTTTTGGGGTGTTACCGGCACAGGCTCCCCAACACCAGCCGGGAGAAAGGAGCAGGGATGGATGGAAGTACTCCCACCCTGCGGGCTGTTCCTGCGTCCCTCTCGGATGGGGACGGTGCCACCAGCAGGGCTGCGGGGAAGCCAGAGGAAGGTGAAGGTCCAACAATGGGCAGGGATCGCTGCTGCCCCAGCACAAACCCAGGAGCTCGCCCTGCCCTGCCCTGCCTCGGGTGGGGGCTCTGCCAGGATGGCAGAACACAAACATTCCCTTCCCCTCTCCCTCTGCGGGCCTGGGGGCTGCGGCTCCATCGGGGCAGCTCTGGGGGCTGCTCACAATTCCTGCTCCCCACTGAATTCCTGCTCCCCGCTCCTCCCAAAAGGAACCGCTCGGGACAAAACCCTTCGCCAGGGGCAGGCTCTGCTCCCAGCCCTCCCAAGAATCCTTCCCTCCTCACCTTGGCAATGCACCTGCAGCCTGAGGAACACAGAGATTAAAGAACCCTCCCTCCCACGGGGACACGTGGGGACACTGGGTGGTCCCCCTGCAGGAGCTCCCTGTGGGATGGACACAAATTGCCCCCCAGCCACCCCACAAACCCCCCTGCTCCTCTCCGAGGGCTGGGAGCATCCTGAGGCGCAAATCCAAGAAAAAAAATCAGAGAAAAAAGGGGGAAAAAAGCAAGTCACATCCAGGAGATTGCTCCTCTTTAAACCTGCCTCGCTCCCTGCATCCTTCTGCTATTCCTGCATCCTTCCCATCCCAGTTCCTCCACCATTCCTGTCCCAGCTCCCCAGTCCTTCCCATCCCAGCTCCTGCATCCTTCTGCTGTTCCTGCATCCTTCCAGTGCCTTCTCCTGCATCCTTCCCATGTTCTCCCCTTCCATCCTTCCCGTCCCAGCCCCTCCACCCTTCCTGTGCCACAGGTGCCCAATTGCTGCCCTGCTGTCACCTCTCTGTCCCCTCCACAGCCCCAGGGCAGGGCTCCAGAGCCAGCCCAGCAGGCCAGGGTAGGGCTCAGCCTTGGCTGTGAACAATTCCCAGAGGGAGCCCAGCTTTGCCTCCTCCCCGAGCTGCTTTCACATGCAAATCAGCCCCGTCCCTCCCTGTCCCCCGCGGGGCCACTTTCAGGGGCAGCTTTTGTGTCCCCAGCCCCAGCAGGGACACGCTGGCTCCTCATGCTCCTGGGAAACCCAAACACTGTGTCCCTGTGGGATTTGGGATGGGATGTGACACTCTCAGGGTCCCTTTGCCCTGCTCTGACCCCAGTGGGGTCACCTTGGGGTCCATCAGTGTCCCTGTCCCCAGAGCCACCCAGCTGCCACCTCTCTGGTGACACTGGCAGCAGGGACAGGACAGTGTCACCTGCTCCCTCGGCCAGCCAGGTGTGTTCCTGGCCTGTCACCTCGGCCGGGAAGGAGAACCCAGCAAGAGATGGCCGAGCAAAAAAGGCCAGAAAGTAAAAAAATAAAAAGAGC